>NC_138773.1:229176634-229532676 GCF_965119305.1 Pelophylax lessonae
GCTAAAGCCTCGTACACACTACTAGATTTGTGATTCAACTCAGCGGACTGAATGAAAAAAACTGACCGCTCAGGAGGAGCCTCTGTACTAACTATCTGATGTTAGTACAGTGATCTCCCTAGCTGTTTTATTGTATTCTTACAGGGGGGGGGTTAGGGCAGCCCCCCCACCAGAACACCTCAGCCAATAGCTGAAAGGGCTGATTGGTAGCCAATCGGCAGAACTTTTTCTGTCATTCCCTTTTGACAGAAGCTGGCCGTACAGATGCCCTCTATCGGATTGGTTGCCGTACACACGGGCCAAATGTTGGCAGTTTTTATTGAACCGGCTGCTGCCACCGCTTAACATTCAGCTTGTGTGTCCTAGGCTTTATAAGTAAAGCTTTCCAACTGTACAGGCATGCATTAAGATAAAAATGATCTCCTCCCCCAGCAACACTTGCCTTCTTTTGGGGGGGCCATAATTCTAGCTGAGCATAATGGAACTTGCTGAAGTCAGAATGGTCACCAAGGACAATCGGCTATAGTAGTGTTGCTCCCTGGATGACTGAACAGAGGGATGGAACTGTGCATCAGCCTTGGTCAAATTGGATGTTTTTCTCCTGTACTAGCACCAGTTTTTAACAACCAATTTTTTCATATGTGGATGACCCCACGCTCGCGTGCTAGGAAGCAATGCAAACAATTTTATAGAGCTATAGAAGAAAGAAAGCACTTCTAGGACAAGTTACTGCACATCACCTATCAATTGTCATTGTGATCAAGGAAGATAAGGCTTCTGGCGAGATCACAAGGTAAATAAAGTAGAATATAAGTAAAGGCTTTTTAGAGATTGCTTAACCACTTTACAACCGGAGGATTTTGCTGTCTTACGTCCAGCCCACTTTTTGTGCTTCGGCACTGTGCGACTTTAACTGACAATTGTGCGGTCATGCAATGTGGTACCCAAACAAAATTTACGTCCTTTTTTTCCCACAAACAGAGCTTTCTTTTGGTGGTATTTGATCACCTCTGCGCTTTTTATTTTTTGCGATATTAATAAAAAAAGAGCGAAAATTTTGCAAAAAAATGAAATTTTCAACTTTGTCTTTTAAAAAATATCCAATATACTCAATTTATGTCATATTTTTTGGCCAAAATATATTTAGCTACATGTCTTTGACAAAAAAAAATTCAATGAGCGTATTTTTATTGGTTTGCGCAAAAGTTATAGCGTCTACAAACTATGGTGTAAATACTGAAATTTTACGCAGCTTTAATTTCTGACTGCCTATCTCAATTCATGAAGTGCTAAAATGGCAGGGCAGTACAAGACCCCCCCAAATTACCACTTTTTGGAAAGTAGACATCCTAAGGAATGTTCTGAGACGCATGTTGAGCTCATTGAATATTTAATTTTTTTGTCACAGGTGTTTGAAAAATGAATAAAAAAAAAAAAATTTTTTTTTTTAACACAAAGTTGTCACTAAAAGATAAATTTCTCACACATGCCATGGGTATATGTGTAATTACACCCCAAAATATATTCTGCTGCTTCTCCTGAGTACAGGGATACCACATATGTGAGACTTTTTGGGAGCCTAGCTGTGTACGGGACCCCGAAAATCAATCTCCATCTTTAGGTTTTCTAATGGCGTAAATTGCTGATTTTACTCCTCACTACCCATCACAGTTTCGGAGGCCCTGAAATTTCAAGATGGCACAAAACCCCCCAAATGACCCCATTTTGCAAAGTAGACACCCCAAGCTATTTGCTGAGAGGCATGGTGAGTCCATGGAATATTTTATATTTTGCCACAAGTTCCGGGAAATATATTATTATTATTTTTTTTTTTTGTTTTTTTACACAAAGTTGTCACTAAATGATATATTGCTCACACATGCCATGGGTATATGTGAAATGACACCCCAAAATACATTCTGCTGCTTCTCCTGAGTACAGGGATACCACATGTGTGAGACTTTTTTGCAGTCTAGCCGAGTACAGGTCCTCGAAAGCCAACCCCCACTTTCAGGCTTTCCAAGGGCGTAAATTGTTGATTTCACTCCTGACTACCTATCACAGTTTCGGAGGCCATGAAATGCCAAGACAGCACAACCCCCCTCCAAATGACCCCTTTTCCGAAAGTAGACACCCTAAGCTATTTGCAGAGAGGCATGTTGGGTGTTTTGCAGATCTCACTTTTTGTCACAAAGTTTTGGAAATTGAAAAAAGAGGAAAAAAAATGCATTTTCCTGTTTTTTCTTCATTTTCCAAAAAAAATGAGAGATGCAAAATACTCACCATGCCTCTCAGCAAATAGATTAGAGTGTCTACTTTGCAAAATGAGGTCATTTTGGGGCGTTTTGTGCCATCTTGGCGTTTCATGGCCTTCAAAAGTGTGATAGGTAGTAAGGAGTGAGATCAACAATTTACGCCCTTAGAAAGCCTGAAGGTGGGGAGTGGTTTTCCGGGTCCTGTACGCGGCTAGACTGCAAAAAAGTCTCACACATGGGGTATCCTTGTACTCAGGAGAAGCAGCAGAATGTATTTTGGGGTGTCATTTCACATATACCCATGGCTTGTGTGAGCATTATATCATTTACTGACAACTTTGTGTAAAAAAAAAAAAAAAAAAAAAAATAATAATTTTCCTGAAACTTGTGGCAAAATATAACATATTCCATGGACTCATCATGCCTCTCATCTAATAGCTTGGAGTGTCTACTTTGCAAAATGGGGTCATTTGGGGGGGTTTTGTGCCATTTTGGCATTTCATGGCCTTCAAAAGTGTGATAGGTAGTAAGGAGTGAGATCAACAATTTACGCCCTTAGAAAGCCAGAAGGTGCGGATTGGTTTTCCGGGTCCTGTATGCGGCTAGACTGACAAAAAGTCTCACACATGGGGTATCCCTGTACTCCGGAGAAGCAGCAGAATGTATTTTGGGGTGTCATTTCACATATACCCATGGCATGCGTGAGCAATATATTATTTAGTGACAACTTTGTGTAAAAAAACAAAAAAAAAAAAACAAATTGTCATTTTCCTGAAACTTAGGGCAAAATATAAAATACTCCATGGACTCAATATGCCTCTCAGCAAATAGCTTTGGGTGTCTACTTTCCAAAAAGGGGTAATTTGGGGGGTGTTTGAACAGTCCTGGCATTTTATGCTCAATTTTAGCAACACATCACCCACTCTTCTAACCACTTGAAAACCAAGCCTTTTCTGTGAGTTTTTGTTTACATGAAAAAATATTTTTTTTTCACAAGAAAATTACTTTGAACCCCCAAACATTATATATTTTTTTAAAGCAGAGGCCCTACAGAACAAAATGGTGGATGTTGCAATTTTTTTTGTTACACGGTATTTGCGCACACATTTTCCAAACGCAATTTTTGCGTAAAAAAACACTTTTTTTATTTTTAATGCAGAAATACACTATATAATTCCAAATTGTTTGGTAAAATTTAAAAGATGATCTTATGCCGAGTTCATAGACACCTAACATGACATGCTTTAAAAATTGCGCACGCCCGTGCCGCGGCAACAAACTACGTACGGTTTTAAAAGCCTTTAAAAGTCTTTACAGGTTACCACTTTGGACTTACAGAGGAGGTCTACCACAACAATTACTGCCCTCGACCTGGCGTTCACGGCGATACCTCACATGCATGCTGAAATTGCGGTTTACATATGACACTAGACCAACGCTTGTGCGCGCATTTGCGCGCAAGCACGGGGGGACAGGGGGGCTTGATTTTTTTTTTTTTTTGTTTTTTTTTTTTTTTTTTAATTTGCTTTCTTATGTTATTTTGACACCTTTTCTTTCATTTTTTTTTTCTTTAATCATTTTTATTGTTATCACGGTGAATTTAAATTTCCTCTATGATAGCAATCTGTAGTGACAGGTACTCTTTTTAAAAAAAATTGGGGTCTTTTATACTCTAGATCTTTCCTCTGACCTTAACGCATCTGACCATACCAAAATTGGTGTGATAAAATACTTTCCCAATTTCCCAATGGCGCTGTTTATTTCTGGCGAAACAGAAGTTATGAAATGCTCGTAGCCTCCGGCATCTTAGGCCATAGAGATGATTGGAGCCATTCTCATCTCCAATCAGCTCTATGGTTAGATAATTGAACCACCGGCTGCACTCTCGGGTTAACCGGTGGGACAGGAGAGCCCGAGAAAAACCGTGGAAGGCAGCGGAAGGCGGCAGGAGGGGGGGGGGGAGTCCCCTCCCACTGCATGTAAAAGCAGTCTAGCGGCCAATTATCCGCTAGGATTGCTTTTACATGTAAGCCGACCGCTTGCTGTAAAAAACGATACCAAGATGATGCCTAAATCTGCAGGCATCATCCTGGTATAACCACTCAAAGTCCAGCAACGTACCAGTACATTGCTGGTCTTTGTTTGGCATATAGGTTTTTTTTTTTTTCATGCAGCCTGTGGGCTGAACGAAAAAAAAGAGAACCTATCAGAAATCAGCACAGGAATAATGCGTAGTATTACTCATCATTAACCGCCCAAACAACCACCCACTGAATTTAATGATGGGTATACACGACACTATCCACGTATACCAAAATAGGATTTTAACTGCAGTGCTGAAATCAGAAAATCACCACAGCTGCTATCAGCAAAGGTATCCATATATGCTGAGCGCAAACGCTGTTTGTGTCAGAATATATAAAATCAATGCATGGTAGCCGACGAGTACCTGCAAGAGAAACAGGTCACAAAAGAATGAAAAAACAAACAAAGTACATTAAAAAAAAGTACATTAGGAAGAGTAGGACATATAAAATGACTGACACAACAAAAGTTTTTGGATTCTCATCATTAACCGCCCAAACAACCACCCACTGAATTTAATGATGGGTATACACGGCGCTATCCACGTATACCAAAATAGGATTTTAACTGCAGTGCTGAAATCAGAAAATCACCACAGCTGCTATCAGCAAAGGTATCCATGTATGCTGAGCGCAAACACTGTTTGTGTCAGAATATATGAAATCAATGCGTGGTAGCCGACGAGTACCTGCAAGAGAAACAGGTCACAAAAGAATGAAAAACAAACAAAGTACATTAAAAGTACATAGGAAGTGTAGAAGAACATAAAAAATGACTGAGACGACAACTATTTTTGGCTTTTATGTATTTTTTTTTTTTTTCTTCAAACGTCGAGTTCCAGGTTCCAGGTTCGGGTCTCTCAAAATGACGATAGCCATCGAACATCTTTTGAGACCCTGTGTAAATGTGCCCTAAACTGTGCCGTGCTGTACCCTATGCTAATAATCCACTAGTGTGTGGTAGCGACGGAAACAGTCACCGTGGCAAAGACCAGGTCGGTCAGGACAGTCGGGACAATAATTCCGGGTGTCACGCCTAAATCCGCGCTTGCTGCAGACACGGCATCTTTTTTGGGGGTATCGTTTGGTATCGGTACTCGGGAGGTATTGCGGAAAATGCCTCTCATGCAGCCGCCTCACTGCATCTGGTTGGGGAAGTTGGGCAGGAGCACCAGCTGAATACAGAAGGGCTCTGATTATCTCTTCTTGGAATTGAAAGAAGGATAATGTTCCAGCAGAAGCTTTGTATAAGACAAAAGCGTTGTAAACAGCCAATTGAAATAGGTATACAGACACTTTTTTGTACCAGCGTCTGGCCTTACGGGCAATTAAGTACGGTCCCATCATCTGGTCGTTGAAGTCCACCCCTCCCATTTTACGGTTATAGTCGTGGACACAGAGGGGTTTCTCAACAACAACACCGGTGACCGTAGTAATTTGGACTGCCGTGTCTGGGTGAATGGAGGACAGCACGTAAACGTTTCGTTTGTCCCTCCACTTCACTGCAAGCAATTCCTCGCACCTCAAGCAGGCTCTCTCCCCCGAGCTCAGTGGGGCATTCCCCGGCGATTAGATCGCACGGTGCCACAAGCGCCAATTTGCAATTGATAGAGGTGTCTAAAAAGTGGCACGCTTGAATAGAAATTGTCCACGTACAAGTGGTACCCCTTTCCGAATAAGGGTGACACCAAGTCCCAAACTATCTTGCCGCGGCTCCCTATGTAGCCTGGGCAGTCGGGGGGCTCCACAGTGCTATCTTTTCCCTCATAGACACGGAAATTAATTGTATAGCCTGTGGCCCTGTCACAAAGCTTATACAACTTGACCCCGTATCTGGCACGCTTGCTGGGGAGGTACTGTTTGATAGCAAGGCGACCAGTAAACTTAATCAGGGACTCGTCAACGCAGACATCTTGTTGGGGGGTAAACAAGGCTGCGAACCGCTGATTGAAGTGGTCTATGAGGGGCCGAATTTTGTGGAGCCGATCATATTCAGGGTCTCCCCGAGGACGACAGAGTTCATTGTCGTTGAAATGCATGAACCGAAATATTTGTTGGTATCGAGCCCTGGACATAGCAGCAGAGAACACGTACATTTGATGAATTGGGTCAGTGGACCAATATAACCGCAATTCATTCTTTCTTGTAATGCCCGTGTTGAAGGAAAGGCCCAGAAAGGTTTTAAACTCCTGAATCGTAATAGGATTCCAGGCGAATGGTCTGGCAAGGGGTGAATTTGGGTTGGCGGCGATGAATTGTTGAGCGTACAAATTTGATTGGTCCACAATAGATCTGAAAAGATCTTCAGTGAAAAACAGCTCAAAAAAGTTTATGGGATTAAAACCAGCTGTTTCCACTTGGATTCCGGGTTGGGCGGTGAATGGGGGAAGTACTGGCGCTGTGGAATCTGTGGGCTGCCAATTAGGATATGCCAGCGCTTCAGGGAGGACACTATGGGCTCTACGGGCCTGTCTTCGGATACGCGGTGGCTGCGGGCCACTACTCGTGCTAGCCACCGCACCAGCTTCAACTGCACTCAGGTGACTCGCCACGTCACCAGGTGATACTGCAGTGCTGGTTGAAGGTCCAGGGTGTACTAGGCCGCTCGTGCTTGCCAGTTCACGAGAAGTGTGAGCGGCACTAGTACTGGCACTCTGCTGCATACCAGAAACCTCCAGTTCTTGCAAGTCAACAACTCCAGAATGGGGTCGGGTACGCCTGACCCTAGCAGGGACCCCTCTGTCGGAGCTATCTGTCAGGGAGCCGCTGCCGTCATCTGGTTCGTATATTGACCCTGATTCTGACAGTGAGGCTTCCCCATCGCTCTCACTTGACATGGCCATTATACTGTATATAGCATCATCACTGAACGAACGTTTTGTCATTTTGGTAGCTAAATTTACTCGTACAGTGATGCGACTACTAGGTAATAAAAGCACCTGGTTGTCGAGGACTATTTGGTCGCTACAAAGAAAAACTGCTAGTGCTAACAGAGATCAGGCCTGACTCTGCTAACGCAGCGGTTTTGTGTGATTTGTGTTTTTTGGAAGTGTCCGTAATCTATTGATTACTACACTTGCCTGGGTAAGGTGGGCTGGGCAGGGGGGCTAAACGCAGGTGCTAGCAGGAATCAGTGCTGATTGTGCAAACACTGCGTTTGGGGAACACTAAATTATGAGGACGCTAGTATAGTTCTGATCAGATCAGATATTGATCTGTTCAAACACTATACTAGTAACGGTGGTGTGTGTGTGTTAGTGTACTTGACTCTAACTGACGCTAAGTAACGGTGGTGTAGTGGGACCCTGACGCTAACTAGCTAGCCTAAGTTGTGTCACCCGTGACGCTAATACAGTGATCGGTAATCACTGTATATAGTGAACACTGTGACAGGGAAGTGAAGGGGTTAAACTGGGGGAGATCAAGGGGTTAAACCTTTATAGAGGATAGATGGCGGGTGGCCTAAACCTATTCGGGCCTAGCGCAAGCGCAAATTAGGGTCACCAGTGACACTAAATACAGTGATCAGTAGTTATCTGATATACTGTATATATTAGTGCACTGATTTATATGGAGTGAAGGGGTTAACTGGGGAAGATCAAGCGGTTAAAAGTTTATTAGGGAATAGGTGGCGGGTGCCCTAACCCTATATGGGCTTAGCGCAAGCGCAAATTAGGGTCACTAGTGACACTAAATACAGTGATCAGTATTTACCTATATACTGTATTTAGTGCACAGAGTAATAGGTAGTGAAGGGGTTAACTGGGGCTGATCAAGGGGTAAAAACTTTATTAGGGGATAGGTGGCGGGTACCCTAACCCTATTTGGGCCTAACGCAGGCGCAAACTACGCTCACAAGTGACACTTATACAGTGATCAGTAAAATATCTGTATACCACTGTATATAGTGTTCACTGTGAGGGGTTTTGGGGGTGATCAGGGGGTGATCAGAGGTGATGAAGGGGTTAAATGTACCTATGTGAGGTGTGTCAGTGTAGTGTTGGTGGAACTCACGTTTTTGGTGTGTCTCTGTCTCTCTCCTGGAACCGAAAGGACTCCAGGAAGGACAGTGACATCACTTCCCCTGTCTGTGTTTACATTACACAGACAGGGGACAGATTGCCATTGGTGGGGACCGATCTACAGACACTGACCAAAAATCATTGGTCAGTATCTGATGACTGATCGGTTCCCTACCGAATGACATCGGGATCGGGACCCGCGGCGCGCGGGAGCGCGCTCTGGAGCCGTGATCGCGCATCACGTTAATACTACGTGGCTGAGCGGTATCGTGCCGCTCTGCCGCAGTAGTATTACCGTGCGCGGTATTAAAGTGGTTAAAGTGTATAGCCACTCTTGCAGTCAAATTTGAGAACCCTATGGGGGATCTTTACTAAAACTGGAGCACACAATCTGGTGCATCTGTTCAAAGTAACCCATTTGCTTCTAGGTTTTAGGCCTCTTTCAAACGGGCTGTCTGACCAGGTCCCCCAGGCAGTTTTTTAGGTGGACATAATCGGACCCTCCAGTCTCTTGTATGGAGTGGCAAATGCCAGCTCCACCTGAGAATGTCCACTGACACCCGCTGCCATCTGATCCGATCCTGTCCGGTGGATCGGATGGAAATTAACAGGCGGTCAGTTTCCTTCTGATTGCCCCATAGAGGAGAGCAGGACTGTGTCCGTGTCCGCTCTGCTTAGCGAAGCACACGCAGACCTTGTCCTCCACCTGCTCAGCGGGGATCAGTAGAGAGATCCCCCGCTGAGCAAGCAGATTTCGATTGGTAGAGGCTACCGTCAGAAAGGGGCCTTATTGTAAAAGCTTAATTGAACAAGTTAGAATCTGATTAGTTACTATGCACCATATTCTGTGTGCACCAGTTTTAGTGAATCTCCACCAATCTAAGTTTTCTTGGGTCTCAATCACACAGCATACGCAAAAATGTTTGTAGAAGGCAGACTGCAAGCTTTTTTGAACGATTTCAGAGGGAGTCTATCCCAACGGAAAGGCTAAGGACAGGCTGATTCACATACGGTACAGAGGTGAAGGCAAGCTGCTAAATTTGTAACCCTTTGTAAGGATTCATAGTGTTCAGATCTGGTTTACTGATGAGATCTGTCAGCCTAGTACAGACAGGGTTAGTTATGGCAAACGCAGCTCCCAAGCCCATTCCTAAACAAAGAACTGAATCTGGCCTTACACCTGAGAGCTGTACAAAAGAAATCTAAAGGCCCGTACACACGTACCGATTGTTGGCTGTGAATTTTCGGCCGCCGCCTGATCGGCCGATTATCGGCTTGTTAGTATGATGCTTCCGACAACCGACTGCGACTTTTCGGCCGAACAAAATCTGGTGTGCATGCTATAAAATTTTTGTTGGCTAACAGAACGGCCGATTGTTCGTCAGCCAGTACAGATTTCGGCCGACAAAAATGTGATGATCAAGACTGGGCATGCTCAGTGAAGAAAAAACACACGAAAAGTAGACCAGAACATGACATCACTTCTGCAGTTGGTTGTTGTTGGCCGACAAAATTCGTGTGCAGTCTAGAGCACATTTCAACCGACACAACAACACTGGACAAAAGACGGCCGATCGGTCGGTCAACAATCGGTGCGTGTGTACGGGGCTTTACAGACTCCTTCATCCACACAAATGGCATGGATGGAGGAAAAGCCTCCTCTGAACCAGGTGATATTCCAACACTATATGGCCAGCTTAATTTTTTTTTTTTAGTGCTAGAGTTGCCAAATGAAAGAATGTTAAATGGTTACCAGCAATTTTAAAATATTTTTTTAGTATATGCTATGTGAGTGAGCACATAATAGTAAATGTAGAGTAGGTATTATCCCAATTTTGGTTGCAAAAGTGGAAATGCAGTTTTTCTTTTGGTAGAACCTTTTTAAAGTTATTTGGGTTTACTAACCCTTTGTACCCCTTGGACACTGGATGTCTATCACCTGTGCGCCCGCGAGGCACAGGTGCAGCGTCCAGCCCCACTGTCTGCAGCCTGTCAGTCTTTGGTGAGCTGATATACCGTGCGGCGGGACGGGGTCAAACACTCATGTTTAGGGCGCTATGCTCTCGGGGACATGCTGGAACACCGATGTTCTGCATTCTAGACATTCATCCAGCTGCAGCGTATATGGACCTACTATAGATTTTTTATAGGCTGCAGGCAACCAAGCTGGATGCTGCAACTGTGCCTCCTGGGCACACTAAACTATAGGGGTTGGATGCACAGGAGATAGAGGCCCAATGTGCAAGAGTGCTTAAAGTGTGTGTTTCTTTTGTTTTTTTTGTTTTTTTATGGATTAGGATGTATAGTTTGTTTGGAATTGTATAAATAAACATTTGATAACTGCTGTGCAGCAACCTGTTAGTGCTTTTTCTCTTTTGCTATTCTTAAACCACTTGCTGACCGCCAGCAGTACATATACTGCGTCAGGTCGGCTCTGTCCCATGAAGCGACGTAACTGTTTTGCCACAGGGGGAGCCAATCGGCGGGTCCAGCGGCTGTGAATGCCACGGGCACCTGCAATGGATCTCCGTGGAGACAGAACGGTGATTTGCCATTGTAAACACGGCAGGCCGCTGTTCTGTCAGTAATGAACACAGAGATCCTGTGTTCCTCTTATTTAGTAACACCGGTTCCTGTGTTCATTGAGTAAATACACCCCCCCCCCCATTAGAAAATACCCCCTAGGGACACATTTAACCCTTTGATCGCCCCTGGTGTTAACCCCTTCCCTGCCAGTGTCGTTAGTACAGTAACAGTACATATTTGTAGCACTGATTACTGTAGTCTCCCCCCCCCCCCCCCCCCCAAAAGTGTCAAAAATGTCAGGTGTCAGATCTGTCCACCGCAATGTCGCAGTCCCGCCGCCATTACTAGTAAAAAATAAAATAAAAATGACCTAAATCTTTACCTTAGTTTGTAGACGTGATAACTTTTGTGCAAACCAATCAATATACACTTATTGAGTTTTTTTTTTTTTTTACCTCTGAAAAATATGTAGCGGAATTCAAATTGGCCTAAAATTAGGGGAAAAAAGGATTTATTTTTAGGATTTTTTTTATTGGGAATGTTCGATAGCAGAAAGTATAAAAATGTTCTTTTTTTTGTTTTTTTTTTTTCAGAATCGTCGCTAAAAATTGCACAGGTGATTAAATAAATACCCCCAAAAGAAAGCTCTATTTGTGGGGGGGGGGATATAAATTTTATTAGGGTGCAGTGTCGCACAATTGCATGATTGTCCGTTAAATGAACGCAGTGCCGTATCGCAAAAAATGGCCTGGTCATTAAGGGGGAAAACCCTCCGGTCAGAAGTGGTTAACAACCAATGTGACTTTAACATGTAATGCTATCGGGGGCCCCCCTGAGAAGGGTGCTGTCTTGTTTTGGGAAGGCAGGCTACTGCTAATGTATAGGACTTCCTTTGCAAGGCATAACTCTTACCCCCCCCCCCCCTTTTTCTTTTTCTTAATATGGCCTATCAAAGACTGGGTACCACTACATGCTGGCCACATGTGAATATGTTGCTTCAGTATGCCTAGCTTGCCCTCCAAACCCAGAGCATCTTCCAAATTATAAAGTGTCATTTTTAAGAAAAAAAGGCCGGGGGGGGGGGGACTGCATATCTCAATGAGCGTTTGCAGAGGCCATGCATTAAGTTGTGCGATTTTTAGTGAGATTCAGCTCCAGATTTCTGAAGGTTTACAGTTGCATTCAGAGGACTCCGGTTCACAACAACCTTTCCCGAAATGGTGGCTACTTGTCGGAACTTTGTAATGTCTTTTGATACAAATTATACAATGCTCTTAATAAATGATACATTTTAGTTACTGTAAAATATCAACAGGCTCGCTATCATCTGGCCTTATAATTAAACCTGTTGCATGTTTTTTTCATGACATTTTTAAAAAAAGGTTTTGCAGCAACATATTAAACTTTTACTTAATCTTCCCCTCCTTCTCAGCCCTTTCCGGATTGTGCATGAACTCCATTCCTCTCCAGAGAAGGATTTGCTCACTGTAGGAATGAAATTATAATTGCCAAAGTTCTTCCTGTTGTTTATCACAGTCAATTAGGCAAATCCCAGCTTCAGATTTTAAGAGTGTAATTATATTTGCAAGTAGGGGAACATAAATCGGCAGTTGTGGACCAGTATGGCAACCAATCATTTTTTGAGGTTTTTTTTTTTTTTTTTTTTTAGATTCTTAAAAATGACCAATTGCAAGCCACACGTGAAACCAATCAATGAGTTCCTAATGCCATTCAACTGACCCTCTAATTGTATGCAGCTGTTGGGTTATCAGAAATGAATGCAGTCAGACCTAAAGAAAACCCGCTAGATGGGTGGCCCCACAACATAGCTAAAAATATTCAATATATTTGTTCCAAATACTGTTACATAGTAATGTTAAATAGTAAAGAAATTTGAACTACTTGAGGCTAATCACTTTACTGTTGATTTGCTTGATGTTGGCAGACTTCGTCCTAATCTTTTAGTGTTTGTTTTCTGTGCCACAAAAGGTGAATCTTGCATTAAACCATGGGTGTCCAACCTTTTGGCTTCTCTGGGCCACATTGAGTGTAGAGAAATTTTCTTGGGCCGCATATAAAATATATACTATAGTTAAGGTATATAAGTAATAAAATGCCGCTGTGCCCTTCCCGTGCCGCCGTGCCCCCCCCCCCCCCCCTGCACTAATTTAACACAACTAGAGGATGATCAAATGAAATGGAATCAGTATACAGAGGTTTACTTCTTCTGAGAGATAATAAAGGAACACTCTAACCACCATGACCACTTCAGTGATTTGAAGTAGTCATGGTGGTAGGAGTCAGAAACACTGCACAGCTCGCCTCCCCTCCTTTGCGAGGCAGCCTCTGCCTACCTACCATTAGTTGGAAGCTTCTGTGGCTGTGCTCCCGACCCGACTTCCTTCCTCCCCAGCAAAAATAAAATTGTCAGGGGGCAGTAGGCCGCATTGCCTGCGGTTCCGGGCCACATGTTGGACATGCCTGCATTAAACCTTGCATCTCCTGCACCCACCAATCCCAAATTTGTTTTTAGATGCGCATGGGTTGCCTTCAGCAGTGGTAACGCCTGTCAAGTCCAACATACCCTTAAAGTGATTGTAAGCGATCACCTTGTAATAGAACCCATTCAGTTTAAAATGGAAATGAAAGGCAAAACCTTTTTGAATAGATATAAAAAAAACATTTGTAAATGCCGCCTTTTTTATATATAATTATATTCCCTCTGTTCTAAGCTGCATACGCGCTGTCTGGAAGAGAAGCAGCAGCACACTGAGCTTCCCAGTGAATGGCTGTGCTGCAGGGGTGTGTCAGGACAAGTAGGCTGAATTCCCAGCATAGCTACAGAACAGACCACGCTGTGCTCTCCTGCTTAGCGTTGTCAGTTTTTAATAGGAAAGCAGAGGGACTGATAGGAATACCAGGGTTTTTACACAAAGGAAGCAATACAAAGAGAACCGGATACGTTCTCATACAAAACATGGTACAGCAGTCACATAAAAGGAATTTTGAAGTGTTGGGGTAACAAACCCTTTCATTTTTACCACGGCCATGATCCACAGCATGCATACAGCCCTGAGTGGCTGCATATCCTCCTTCAGGTGGGCATTGGGGGGATGAAAAACCACAAATAAAATACCTGGCTTTACCCCCCCCCCCCCAGCTGCACATGTGGGTGAACTCTTACTGAATGGATCTCCAGGTGAAAATAAAAGGGAAAAAGCTTTTAAAGGAATACTAGTGATGCATTCATATCTAAGGATTAGGAAGCTGCAATATATTGCATTTTTGCTTTCAGGTTTGGATCTGCTTTGATTCTCGGTTTTGACTGGAGTGTTGAAACAGGAGAATATCAACCAAGTTTGTAAGTGCCAGGATTCATTTGCGACTTTGAGGTGTTGGAAAAGATTTTTGCTAAGCCCTAACTTAGGCTGTTAGCTGTGCTGTTATATTCGCTAACGGCAACAGAGTCGCACAGCAGGGAAACGCTCTGTGTAATAAAATGTTAGTGGCTTGGCACATTGGGTGTTATAATGTTGTTTACCTCACCTGAATTTGGATGAAAGTGTAAATGCTCTGCACGTGCGAATATAAAAATAGACGTCAGATGTGTCCTCATTTTGATTTAGCTTTACCAAACCGTGTGTGTGTGTCATGGTGGCTGTGAAATCAGATATGTTGCCTGGACTCGTCTGCAAATTTTAGAAACCTAGAAGAGTGACTGCAGAAAAGAAGACCAAATAGTCCACCATGCCTGCCCAATTTTTCCAATCCTAGTCTTTCAGGGCAGCCACCTCTGAGAGACCTTGGCTCCTCCCTTCTCAGGAAACAAATCCTCAACCATGTAGGTTGAAACCCCCTGTCAGCCGGTACCCTCCAGTTTCTGGTGTTTTCTCCAGTTGGGAGACATCACCAGGAACCAGGGCTGAAACAGCCAGGGAGGCTGAGGCTGTGTTTCCTGTCAGGGGGAGGCTAAGGTGTCTCCGATGCGCAGCTAAGGGTCTGGGTAGGGAGCCTGGATTACCTATTGGGCTGCCTGTTGTCACCCCAGCTTCTCCTCAGGGCGGTCTGTGGCTGCGGGGGTCTGCTCTTCGCCGCTCGGGGGAGCACTTCGGAGGTATGGCCTGTCCTCCCACATCTTGCGACCAGCAGTGGAGCTTCTGGCTGGACCAGGTGGCCGGTGATGTCACATCTGGTGGAAGCAAGCACTGCCTCCAGATTGCATTGTGTTTAGGACCTATCCGGCTTTTTTTACCAAAAGTGGCCTCGAAGTTTCGTAGAGACCCAGAAATCGTTTTACCAACTCTGTTTGAATTCTGTGAGTGAACAGGAGAGTCAAACTATCAGAAGTTAGATGTTTAAAGGTGTGTCCTTCAGTACATGGATCGTACAAAGGAATTTAGGAAGTCAGATTCGTCCTTTTGTTCTATTTGCTGGCTCTAGAAAGGGTTCTAAAGACTCTTAAGCCTTAGGTTAGTCATTAGCCAGACCTATGTTTCAAGTGGGAAGGAGGTCCTGGTAAGTGTCGGGGCACATTCCACTAGGGCTGTGGTGACTTCCCAGGCGGAGAGAGCTGGTGCTACCCCAGAGTAGGTCTGTTGGGCAGAAACCTGGTCCAGGTTTTTTTTACCTTCCCCCAAGCACTACAGGCTGGACCTGTTGTCCACTAAAGATCAGGCTTTTGGGTGCAAAGTCTTTTGAAGCGGTGGTCCCACCCTAGGAGTAAGTACTCACTTACCCTTTCATAGGTGGCTGTCCTGAAAGATGAGGGGGGAAAAACAGAGTTACTCTTATGTCTTTTCCAGGAGTCTTTCAGGACAGCACCTTTACCCACCCGAAGAACTTCTGGACATAAGACTGTCAGAATGGAGGTTGGTATATGTCTTTGTGTCTCCCCAGCTGACCGGAGGTACTCTTGGAGGACTGAAGGGCACCAGCTGACGGGGTTTAAATCTACATGGTTGAGGTGGTGTTTCTGGAGAAGGGAGGAGCCATGGTCTCTCAGAGGTGGCTTTCCTGAAAGACTCCTAGAAAAAGACATTTACCGGTCAGAGTAACTTTTTTTTTGTTTTGGTCTGAGTATAGATCTGGGTTTGTCCCAAGCATGTTTAAATCTACTTACTGTTGACTAAGTTACTACCTCTGCTGACTAAGTTACTACCTCTGCTGGAAGTTTATTCCAAGCACCGATTATGCTCTCAGTAAAATAACTTACTATAAACTTCCCTACTGCTAGTTTGAGGTTATGTCCCTGTGTTCTTGATTTTGACTTCATACTTGAATTACTGCCCTTCTGAACCTTATGCACACCCTTGATATATTTAGGGTTTCAATCACCTCTTCTTTCCTCTAAGTGAGCCACTCTGAGCTATAAAGCTGAAGGCTGCTACACTAAGGGACCATTCAGACTAGCGCGACTTGTCAGGCGACTTGGTCGCCTGACAAGTCGCGGTCGCTCGCTCGCCATTGAGTAGTACAGGACCCGTTCTAATAGGAGCGACAAGTCGCTCCGACTTAGAAAAAGGGTCCTGTACTACTTTGGGGCGACCTGGAGGCGACTTGCATTGACTTCAATTATCTGAAGTCCGTTCAAGTCGCGGTGCACGCTGTGCACCGCGACTTCACAGGTCGCCCCACAAAGTCGTGTCATGCCAGTCTGAATGGGCTGTAAGGCTGCCAGTGTTGGGAGCCTGTTTTTAAATACCTGCCATTCTCAAAGAGCAACCTTACCTAGAAGAAGAAGAAACGTTGAGGACATTGGCTAAAGCTGGCTGTAGCAAGCCTGAATGATTGGGTGAAGCTGCTAATTGAAAAACTTTTCAACATGCCTCTTCGGCAGAAGTTGATCAAACGATCCATTGAATAGGGACAGGCGCACACTGATCAAATGCAGCTGAATCTGCCAAATTTTCATCTATGGCCAGCTTAAGTCAGGCTCAGCTGAAGCTTCTTGTATATATTTTTTTTTCCCCTCCTTTACTTTTTGCCATTTGTGCATTTTCATAGCGGCCAGATGCCTGTCTATGCTTTGTTTCAGTAGCTCAATTGTTTATACAGGCTTATCTGGGTTAAAGTGTGGAGGTCAAAGCTTCATTTAGATTCTGTCTGAAGCAGGAGGTGATAGTGGGACATGGTTGATCATCATATATTTTGGACTTGGTAATTGGAAGTTGGTGTAGCGCAGTTATGATTTCTGCGTCTCTTGGAATGTGGCGATAGTTTTCCCCATGTTGTACAAGCTTTTTGGACCGCAAAGCATTGAATCGCAAGCAGGGGCAGGACAAGGTGTGGGCAGGAGGGGAGGTTGCCCTAGGCGCAGTGGTTTATTGCAGGGATGGGGGGGGGGTGCATTGACCCTAACCCTAAGGGAAGTGGGGGGGGGGGGGAGGTGCAGTTTGGCATCCTTGCCCTGGGCGCTGGATGACCTTGCCCCGGGTGCTGGATGACCTTGCCCCGGCACTGATCGCAAGTTCAGAATTACTGACTAGCCTATATTTTAATATTGATCTTTTCCCTGAGTGGGGGTTTAGAAAATGAGCCCTGGCTAAGATGATTACAAGTGGAGTAATTAGAGAATTTTATAGCAATCCAACCTAGGCTGGGAAAGCCACGTAGCTGTAGGACATGGTATGGACTATTATATCGCGCAAACTTTGGCCTCTGCGGTTGGTTACTCCTTAAAGAAGGTAATGAAGTATCTTTAGAGACTAAGCCAGCAATTGAATCATTTTTTACCATATGTCTGGCTGTGGAGAAAGTTGTACAGAAAAATGACCTATTCTGTCTGACTCAGGTTCTTTTACATAGGTAAAGTCTTAGATGACGTTTCAAGGCGTTGTATGTGAAGCAATTCTGCTGGAATCAATCCGTCATCCCATTTAGCTGGGTCTCTGTTACAGGATCTGAGTTGTAGCACTTTTTATGTAAAAGTTGTGCTTATGGAATACCCCAGAGCCAGAGATGTATAGTAACTAAGTAGAACTACTTCACTACTGTACTTAAGTACCGAAAGGCGGTATCTGTACTTTCCTAGAGTAGAATTTTTTTTTTCTCCTACTTCCACTTTTACTTCACTACATTTTTTCGATGATTTCAATACTTCTACTCCGATATATATTTTTTTTGTGCTGCATAGCTACTCGTTACAATTATAAAAATTACCACTGCCAGAACAGTAGATGGCAGGTTTCATGAAGCTCAAAATATGTGTATTATCAGTGCATAGGAAAATAAAAGCTGCATTTGAAATAATAAAAAACAATATGATGTTCAAACTTTGATTTCTTTCTTTAACTACATAACACAGTACTTGTACTTTTACTTTCAGTACTTGAGTAGCAATTTTTTTTTCAAAACTACTGGTACTTTTACTTTCAGTACTTGAGTAGTAACATTTTTTAAAAAAACTACTTGCAATACTTAAGTACAAAAAATGTTGAATACTTTAGTACTTCTACTCAAGTCACTTTTTGATCGAGCACTTGTACTTTTACTCAAGTATGGGTTTCAAGTACTTTATACAACTCTTAAGAGCAAAGAAGTAGAATTAACACTGCCTGTAATAGGGTATTGGAGTCTTCAAAACTATTCAGTTTCCTGACTGGTACCAGCAGGAGTAATAGGCTTATAAACCCAGAAGTGTGTTCTTCCCTCATTACCTCCAAACTTCTTTTTTGTGTGGTCAACATTCCTTAAAAATAAATACTTAGTAAATACCTGGGGATCCTGCCAGTTCGTAAAGGCAACACTTTGCAGGCTGATCCATCGTTTTTATGCATTGCCACTCTGTCTGCACATGCTTCACTTTTTCGGAATGGAAGCTGTCCAAGCTGTTATTGTACCAGGTAGCCGCCCCGTATGACACTCCTATACATCTTACATAGCCGTTCCTTGCTCAGGATTGACAGCAGAGCACTTTTTTCTATCTTTATTATATGACCCACGTGATGCTTATTCAACATGCATTCCCCTTTGATATCATGGTCATGTGACAAAACTGTGCCAAGTCTTGAAATTATTATAATAATGAATATTTGTGTTTTTCTAAAACCGTTCCGGCTTACATTGGCTTTTTGCTTTTATTATTTCAATCCAGTTTGAATTCCCCCTATTTTGGGATGTGAATCGTCAATGGCACATGCTGGACAAGGTATTTTTACTATTTACAGAGAGATGGGATATATGGACCATTGTTTAGCTAGAACATTAAGCAGATGAGGTGCTAATGTGTTTACTTTTTGTAAGCTCTCAGGTTGTATTAAAATCCAATAAATGGGAATCTTCAATGTTATTGATCAACTGGGCTTTTAATAGAAAGTTCAGTGGCAGGATCTGTCCTCAACAAAAGCAGGTGGCCACAATGCCAATGGTAAAGTAAGGTGTTAGACTACAATGCCAATGGTAAAGTAAGGTGTTAGACTACAATGCCAATGGTAAAGTAAGGTGTTAGACTAAAGGGTCCGCAGCAAAATCCTTTTTTTTTTTTTTCAATGACCATATAAACAAAGGTGCAACATTTTAGCACACTGCGTTGATCAATGTTTGACCAGAGTATGTTTTCTCATATTTGAAATAATTGAAGGTTAACATAGTATGCTGGCGGACGGTCCATCAAGAGTTTGGAGGAGAAATTTGAGCAACCTCTTTTGAGAGTTTCATGAACAGATTGCATGCCTTATGAGAAATCTCCGCATATAGGCTGTTAAGGTTCACTATATATGTGCTGGAATTGCGCCCAGCTCACACAAGCTGTTAAAAAGATGATTTGAGTCCTTTAAAATAAACGCCATTCCAGTGACCATAGGCTGCAGAAATGATTCAACAAACATTGCCAGTGTTTCCCCCTGTGGCCTGATGGCATCCTTGTGGTTTTTTTGGAAGTCTATATTCAACATGACAACGTAGAAAATCCTTGGTTATGATCTTAAACTTCTCAGAAGTAATCCAACCTTGTGTAACATTTAAAAGGATCGAGTCAATATTACATTTGATTGGTTGGCTTGTTTCTTAAAGGAGTATACCTATTGTTACTCCAGTTGGCAGATTCTCGTTTGTGTCTGTAATATGATGTATCCATATTAACCATCATATTATTTGCCAGGTGTATAGTTGACTACATTCTGGCCCCTTGTTGCACTGTGGCTGCTGTCTACCTTATTGTGATCCTTTTAGGACCAGAGATGGTACTCGACATGCTCTTCATATTCTTCTTTAACACTGTAGACCAGCACCTTAAAGTGGTTGTAAAGTCACTCAATGTAATTACCAGGATACCTTCTGTTATATGAAGCTATGTTGCACAGTGTCTTTGTTTTTATAAAAATTTATGAAGAGCAACAACTTATTTCATAGCGTGGCTGTGCAGTCATGTGATGTCCCGCCGCTCTCCTTCCCTTAATCTGAGGACTACAGAGTCAGGGGCTGAGATTCCCCCCAATGTCAGCCAGGATGAGAGTGTCGGGTGGGCATGTGACCGCACAGCGGCGCTCGGCAACAAGGTATTGATCTGCATAATTATAAAACAAAGACACTGTGCAACATAGTTGCATATAACCGATGGGATTCTAGTAATTGCAGTTATTTTACACAGCATAGCAGTGCGAGGGGAGGGGAGCAGATCGATGACAGGAAGGAAGGGAGGGGTAAAGGGAGTGACAGTGGGCTGATGGAGGCACATAAATTGACCACAGTATCTTGAATCAGCAGCCATGATTACTGTGATCAGTACACACAGGGGGGCACAGGAACAGGCAGGATCAACCAGGGATTTTACAGCATAGAAAGGGACACTATGCTGTATATCAGCTTTTCTGAACCTTTTCAACACAGAGGAACCCTTAAAATAAATTTCTGGTCTTGGGGAACCCCTGCTAAAAATTAAAAATCTATAATCTCATGACACATGTGACAGTCATTGGGAAGAATACTCTTTACTCTTGTCATTGGGAAGAATTACCCCCTTACAGATAGCTAGGTGCAATGGTGTCATTGGAAACTTTCTGAGAGGCAGAAATTGTCCAATGCTCAAGGAACCCCTTGCAACCTCAAGAGGAGCCCTGGTTGAGACACCCTGCTGCATATCATGCTTTAAAGCACAGGTGTCAAACACAAGGCCCTCGGCGCGAATCCGGCCCTCCAGGCCATTTCATGTGGCCCTTGCAGCTGCTGCATCTCCCTCATCTCTGCCCCCACCTTGTCTCAACAGATGGCAGCAGAGAGGACAGATCTCCTCTGCCAGATTCTGTGCTTCCCCCTGTAGCTGCAGAGGGGACCCCCCCCCCCCAACTTAGCAGTTGACAGCA
The DNA here is from genome assembly GCF_965119305.1 of Pelophylax lessonae. Taxonomy (NCBI): domain Eukaryota; kingdom Metazoa; phylum Chordata; class Amphibia; order Anura; family Ranidae; genus Pelophylax; species Pelophylax lessonae. The sequence goes on from NC_138773.1 coordinate 229,197,820, forward strand.
GAGAGGACACAACTCCTCCTACAGATTCTGCACCTCTCTGTGCAGCTGCAGCACCCCCTCCTCTCCACCTCCACTGGTCTTGGCATTCAGCAGACTCCAGCCCTCCTTCAGACACAGCAGTTGCTGCTTCCCAGCTCTGCCTCCAGCTTCTTCCCATCAGCAGCACATGGTAAAGGGGATACACTGTGATGTAAGGGATGAGAGGGTGGGGGCTCTTGACTTCTGATAGTGCTGGGCTACAGATAGAACTGGCCCTCTGAGGGCAACCATAATGGGGATGCGGCCCGCAATGAAATGGAGTTTGACACCTCTGCTTTACAGGAACAGGATCCTTTCTTTCTTTTTTCTTTCTTTCTTTTTTCTTTCTTTCTTTTTTCTTTCTTTCTTTTTTCTTTCTTTCTTTTTTCTTTCTTTCTTTTTTTCTTTCTTTTTTCTTTTTCTTTCTTTTTCTTTCTTTCTCTCTCATTTAGTACATTTTACAGGGGAGGTAATTTAGAAGTGTTAAGGGTTTTTAATGGTTTTGTCATTACTGTTGCCGGTTGCCTCAGTAAAAGGTGGGCTGCGTCCTGTCGAAATGTTGAGCATGCGATAAATGTAACGATCGTGTGTATGTATAGTAAATATTAATTATATCCACTTTGCATTTTGAGATTAGACAGGCTTGAGAATACAAAAATCTCCCCAGGAATACTTCTGATTTGATATTGAATCCAGCATCCCAGCACTGTGCTTCCTACCACGCCATTATGCGATCTTTTGTTTTGGAGAAAAAGCATTACAATATTTTAAACTGATGCTTGTATATTGCTGTGCCTCATTGCCTTTTTCTTTTTGGTGTTTTGAGGAAAGGTTCTAGCAGAAAAAGATTTTGTATCCTTAATAATGCGTGCAATAAACCGTAAAGGTATCCTTAATAAAACATGCTATAAAGTATAAACCATTGCTCTGCATGTAAATTCATTGTATGGAGGATCTGATTCTTCTGTTTAGGGAGGAAGGAAAGGTCTGACAGCATGTCAAGAGTCTGCAGCTGCCTCTTTATTCATAGTAACCTCCTAAACGTGCACAGCATATGGTTCTTGCAGTCTGTAGGTGACACGGGCGGGCGGTGGATATCTCAGCTGTACTGGATTAGTGAACATTTTTTTTTTTGTTCACTTGGCAAGCACTCTGAAAATGTTTAGAACCCAAACAAGAATTTCATAACGCTGTAATAAAAGGTTTTATAAGGACATTTACCAAAACTGCCGCAGAAATTAAGAAGTACCCACTGATCTTAATTACATGTAGTATAATTAAGTTTAACTGCAAAGAATTTGACGGTTTGTTAATACTGTGCGACTATCAAGGAAGGCATGGCCACTCTTCTGTGTGCTGTGTCCGTACAAGTCCCTTGCCCTGACATCTTCTGCTCCTGATTATAGGATCAGGATGACGTTTGTCACCTGCTTAGGATTTGGTGACGTACAGGTGCTCCTGTTAACTCTTGCTCAGCCTAGACATGAAGTCAGCTCTTCCATTCAGACAGCCAAGTGTTTAGATCTTCTGGATACGCAGCATGTGGTGTGAATACTCCTTCGTTCTTAGGTGCTCCAGATTTACGTAAAGTGGAGCTCCACCCAAATAGGGAAGCTCTAATGGTTTGCGCCCCCCCCCCTCCCCCCCTTCCACTGCCACATTTGGCTCCTTTTCCCACTTACCCGCTCCCACTTCCAGGTAAGATCGCCTCAATCATGCGGCGATCTGAACAATTTCCGCCCCCCGCAAGGCACACAGGTCCCAGAAGACAGCGGACCATTCAGAAAGCATGCCTCTCGCATGCACTGTAGGAAACAGGCCACAAGGCTTCCCTTCCGGTTTCCCTTAGTAAAGATGCCAGCGCCTGCACCTAGAGCCGATGGACGTATTGGCTTCACGGGATCCCTGGACAGATAAGTGTCCTTATATTAAAAACCATCGGCTACAGTATTTGTTGCTGGAAACTTTTTTTTTTTTTCCCCCAGTCTGGAACGCCTCTTTAAAGTGTTCCTAAAACCACAACCATAAAATCGGTGTGTATATGATGCAGTAAAGCATGCTTGTTATACTCACTGTGGAACCTAAGGGGTTAATCCTTTTGCTTTTGTGTAAAAAGGCTCTGATCCTCCCCTTCTTCCACTGTCCTCAATCCATCTCCATCAAGTAAAGAGCCTTGGGGGCACTGTGCACATGCTCAGTTAGGTGTGTATTGCTAGAGCGTTGTGTGTTATTTTTCTGGGGAGGGTGCATGTGATCAGCACAGGGCCAATTGGCACTTTCCAGACAAAGTCAGGGGTCATACATCCTCATAGGACAGTCGGAGGAGAATAAAAAAATCCTCCTCCGAGCTTTAACCAGTGCTCGGCTGGACACTGATAGAAGTCACAAGACTGCTCTATACGGCTGATGAGAAAAGGTATTTAGCAGATTATATTTACTAAAATAATTGCATTTCCATGTTCTGTGTACTGTGGGAGACCAGATATAGTGAATGCAGGGTCCTGGGTTTAGTAACACGTTAAAGATTTGTTAAGGGGGGCCTAGCCTTTAAGTGGTTGTAAACCCTTAGGCCCCTTTCACACATGCGGACCGATCAGATCCTCCTGTCAGTATTTCAGGCGGATCTGAATGGGGCAGCGGATGTCAGCTGAGACATGTCCGCTGACATCCGATCTGGTCCTGTCCGTCAAATCCAAATGGATGGAAACCCTATTTTCTATCCATCTGGCGGATCGGATGAGAACGGACAGGCGGTCCATTCTCATCTGATTTACCCCCCCCCCATAGGGGACAGCGGGGATCTGACACCTCGAACGGCTCCGTCGACGGAACAGAGCCGCGTGAAAGGGGCTTTACATATACAAATTGAAGTGAATATCCTCCAGGTGGTTTGCACTGATGAAACCAATCCTACATAAGTTATACCTGTTTTTATGCAGCGCTCTTTCCTGTACAGCCTCTGTTTTACACTGCATTTCTGAGCTTACAGAGTCGGGGGTGGGGGATCTGTCACAAACCGCACAGCATAGAGCACAGAGCTGAGTGTATTCTGAGACCTGAGTGGAGAGGGGTAAGGTCACTGCCCCACTACACAGTCTCATTGGGAAACATGCACAACTAAGACTGTCAGTCGCTTGCTGTGGGTAGGGGGAGTTGGGAAAAGGCCATCTTCCGGAATTGCTTGGTGTTGGTATAGACCAGGGGTCTTCAAACCATGGCCCTCCAGTTGTTCATGAACTACAATTTCCATCATGCCTAGTCATGTCTGTGAATATCGGTTTTGCAATGCCATGAGATGTGTAGTTCTGCAACAGCTGGAGAGTCATAGTTTGAGGATCCCTGGTATAGACTTGGATGTGATTCATCCAGATGGCAGATGATTGACCCAAGTAGACAGAAATCATACTAGGTGATATAAATGGAGGCAATTACACACTTTAGAAGGATATGCTTTGTTCATTTTTCATTTCAGAGATGTACAACCACTTTGCACAATGTTTGTAATGTTTGTAAAGCCATGCTGTGTAAAATACTAAATGCAAATGTACAAAAAAAAAAAGTACTTGTGCAAATGCTCTGATATGAAATCAATAACTTTGTGGTGTGATTTGACCCTATACAAAATCAGCTCAAATCGCACTACAAAGGATCGCATTCAAACAGGAATGCGGTGCGATGCCTGTCCAAAGCACGTGTGGTTTCCCACACCACTCCTGTGTATCACCACTTGCCTGTTCAAATTGCATGCGATTTCTTTGCTATGCGATTTTGAGCTCATTCATTTTTTGTAAAGGTATCGGAGTGTACTTTATCACAATGATCGATACTTGTACTCGCCAATAAAACAAAAAAACCTGTATTGGTTAACCAGGGGCGTATCTACCGTGAGGCAAACAAGGCATTTACCTTGGGCGGAATTTTTGAGGGGGCAGTGCAGGCATCATCCTAGTATTTTTTTTTTTTTTTAACCGTTGTTTAGCTCTCCTCTAATAGCAATCGGAATGGCTTGGTAGCCACCTGATTGCTACTAAAAGCAGTGGGAGTGGACGTTACCCCTACACTTCCAATACCAACCCCCGATGCCTTCTGTGGCTCTTTCTGGCTCACCTGTCCCACTAGGAGACCCGAGCGAGCAGCTGCCGTGTCCGCCGGCTGGCTGGAGAGCCAAGCAAAGCCAGGATCAGCTTTTGGCTGTTCGTAACTGTAAACCAAAAGTGATGACATGATATCGGAAACCATTGGAGCCATTTGTAAAATCTAAAGCTTTCAGAAATACAGATTTTGGTGTTTTGAATGCTTTTAAAGACAGAGGAGGGATTTGGGGTCTTGTAGACCCCATGTCTCTCCATAAAGAATAACTGTCACATGCCTATGGCTGTCACAAGGATGTTAACTTTCCTTGTGACGGCAATAAAAGTGATTAAAAAAATTTGTAAATAATAAAAAGAAAAAATAAGTGCCCCCATCCTCCTGTGCTCTCATGCAAAGGTGAATGCACATGTCGGTCTCACACACATGCAAACAGCGATGTCTCACTGTGAACGTCAGTTCTTGGGCAGTAATTCTAGCACCATACCACCTACAAATCTAAAGCGGTAACCTGTAAAGGCTTTTAAAGCATCACCTATGGATAGTAAAATTGACATGTGTCGGGTTTGCCCATTTTTAAAGCTGCTGGGGTGGGGGGACATATATAGATGGGGGTCATTTTAGTTTTGTCTAGGGCAGCACAAAACCAAAATCCACCACTGGGTGCAACCCTAATAACAAGAACTAGGATCTTGGCTTGAAAATCCTCTTGTGCCTTCATTAGCAGCCATGCTTTGCGCTGTTGCTAGACATGCCAGCTTATAATATATCCTATATACCTTTTTTGAAGAAATACGAATGAAACCCTAAAGAAAAGAAAATGACTTTGGATGTTTACATACAGCAAACATACCTTTTTGACTTTGCACACAAGGACATTATACCTCTTTAAATGGTAGGTGTGAGGGGCTGACGGTTTAATATTTAATCCCGTCAGTAGTGTTGACCCCCCTGAGCCTTTGTGGTCTCACAGCGTGTGAAATATGATTTGCTTCATGTGTACAATAGACTGGCCTGGAGTTATCTCCAAGGTGAAATCTGATGTCCTGTTCACTAATACTCACCAGTGACTGGCTAAGTTTCCCTAGAGATTCCCTGGAGGGGGGGAGAGTTTGGACATTTTTCACCCACCCAGTATTTATAGCTGTGAGCTATTGTGTGAGTGTAAACCGGAAGAGAGCCGATCCTGCATGCTTACTGAGGGGGAGGTAAGACAAGGCGAGCAGGGAGTCCAGCCAGAGGGGCTCGGATATGTTACATATCGCTTCTTACAATATACAATTCCTCTGCATGGCCTTTCATGTCTGTATAGTGCTTGGACCATACAGAGCCCTATAAAATAGATACAGATGGACAGTACAGGAATTAATTATATAATGCTGTGTAATTAGGGATGACCCAGATTGTCTGCTGCCAAATCCCCTCTTGGCTCCCATACATTCCCTAGAACTTCTTTCAGTTGCTGTGGTTTGTGTGCCATATACATCATTGGGTTCTTAACCCCACTTAGACCAGGCGGCCCGTTTTTCAAAATGCCTGCATGTGAATATTTCCGTACCCTTTGAATGCCTGCACACTGCACCTGAAATAGGAATTTTAATTTTGGAATGTTGGGGCATCACAATGCTTTTCTGCCTTGCAGCACTGGGTTCCTTGGCTAGTATCCCATTCTGGACACGGACCAAGATGCAAACAATCACTTTCTGTGGGGCATCTAGACTGGAGATGGCTGGAAAGAGGCCACAGGAGATCAGCAGCATTTCACTTTCAATAGGTCTTTTTATTAAAAGTTTAGGGAGATACTTGGTATAACCAGTACAAATGTTCACATGTGATCAACATTGTAAAAAGGTACTGAGTGCAGCTGTGAGCCATAGAAAATGGTAACTGGTATGATACGGATCAATAAGTATGGCACAATATAAGTTGGGTTTACAGTAGATCAGCAGCATTTCAATGACAAGTGTTTTAGCGAACAAAATGTAATTTAGTTATGGCTTATCAAGGGACTGATTAACAAAAAATAGAAGGGAGATCAAAAGTACAGTCCTTGTCCAGAGCAACCAATTTGATTGTTTTTAGGCTCCATTCACACTCGCACGACTCTAAGGCCTCTTTCACATTTGTGCCACTTGTCCTGTGATTTGGGGCTGCAAAGTCGCATGACAAGTCAAACTCCAGGATTTCCAATGAGTACTGTTCATATCTGTGCTACTTCAAAGTAGTCCCTGCACTACTTTGGTCTGCCTTTGATGCGTTTTGAGGTTCATAGACCTAGGCATTGCTTTAAGTCCAGACAAAATCGCGGCTATTATGTCGCACAAGTGTGAAAGGGGCCTTAAGGTGCGCCACCTTTGGAGTGCAACTTGGATACGACTTTTGCTTTGACCAGCGATAATGGACAACTGTTACACACAAGTTGCATTGTATAACATTTAGGTACGACTTTCATGCAACTTGAGGACCATAGACTTCAATGTTAATCTTCCAAAGTTGCATGAAAGTTGGACCAAAGTAGTGCATGAACTACTTTTGAAGTTGCTGCAACTTTAAAGCGGTAGTATACTCCGCTATATGACTTTTACCTACAGGTAAGCCTATAATAAGGCTTACCTGTAGGTACAATTATTATCTCCTAAACCTGCAGGGTTTAGGAGATATTTAACCTGTATGCAGCTGCTGACGTCTGCGGCAGACCTTCAGAGCTCCTTGCCGGATCTTGCCGGAAAGTGAAACTCCCGCGTCATCGCAGCTTCGGCCACTCACATCGCCGGAGCCACCGAACCAGGAAGCATGTCGGCTCCCTCTTCGTTGTCCAGACCATGCCGGTGTAACGTGAGAATTACCTACCCCGTGAGAAAAAGCTACCCTCGTCACATCCGGCCAGGAACAGCTGAGCAGTGCGCATGCTCACAGCCCCGGATACCTAATGAAACAGCTGAGGACCTGAGTAGTGCGCATGCGCACTAGTAGGAAATTATCACGGTGAAAAAAACCTACTCACGCCACGCGTACATTAAAACAGCTGTGCTGCAATATAATTCATCTCCGCTCCTGTCCCTGTCCCTGTCACTGCCCTGATCTTGGCTAGTAAATATAAAAGCGGGTCTCGGCTCCGTGATTTATGTTCTCATACACCCGCCGCCGCTTTTATATTTACTAGCCGAGAGCAGGGAAGTGACAGGGACAGGAGTGGAGATGACTCGTATTGCAGCACAGCTGTTTTAATGTAAACGCCGCATTAGACACAGTGCCATGCAACTGGAAGTGACGAGGGTAGGTTTTTCTCACGGGTAGGTAATTCTCACGGAACACCGGGTCTTCGTTCTAAGGTATTTCATAATGAGCTAGTATGGGATGCAAACTAGCTCATTATGCCTTAGACCTGCAGGGTTTGTTTGAATGGGTATCATTGGAAAACACGGGGAACGTCTTGTCATGCAACTTTGATGGCCAAAGTTGCATGACAAGTCGCAGAAGTATGAATGGAGCCTTACTTGTATAATAGACATGTTGAGAGGCATTAGAGCTGCAACATCTACACCTATACATTTGTGCTTCACGCTTTGGGTACACACTATATGGGAAAATAGGAAGAAAAATTCTATACGATTGTTCGATTTTTCATATAGCGTCTACACAACTTTCAACATCAGACTTTCCAAACAAAAATTTCTTGTAGGGACAAGCTCAACATTTTTATTTTTTTGTATGTGAACATAGGTTGAAAAAAGAAACCCGTCCTAACAGAAATAAGGATTTTCATTTAATGTGTATTTTTCGTACGATAAAAATCTGATATGACTCACTGCACATGATCAGAAGCAATAAACAACAAAAAAAGCCTTTGTCCGAGAATTTTTGCACAATTAGTACCATCCTCCGTTTTGACCTGCTGTGGAACCTCAAGGAAAACTAGACTATTGTTCATCTGATTTTCTTAGTGTGTACCGGGGTTTGGGCTGGCCACACTTTTAGCAGACTATTAGAAATGTTGTGTTTGAATCAGTGGGACAAATGTGTGTGTGTGTGTGTGTGTTTTTTTTTTTTTTTTTTTTTTCTGTAGTGATGAGAATTTGAAGGAGCAGGATGGAAAAAACGTTCTCGAACTAACAAAATTTAGCAGTGGTTTTTGGGAAAGTCCTGTTATGTTCCATTCAAGTTTATTGAAGGAGATCCTTCAAAACTTTGGTGCAGCGCAGATCAAATGCAAGTAAATCTACATTACACAAGTGCAAATTGCCCATTAGTGTATATGAGCTGTTTAGCTGCTCCATGATTGCAGCCTGTGTGGATGAATGGGTCCCCAAACTGCATTGATCTGTTTATAAATGTGGCATGTAGTGCAGATACCATGAAGATTGGGAGATTGTTGACCTAGGGTTTAGGAAGGTGCGTGGCTCCAGTCATGCTGTTCCAGCCATTGTTCTGCAGTTTCAGTGTCTGCGGACAGTAAACTCTTTTATTGTTGACTTGCAGTTTCACTCTTGAATGTTTTGGTTTTTGCTGTTTTTGTTTTTTAAGCTGATCCCAGAAGCTGTGATTCCCAGAAACTGATGTGAATTGCAATTTGGCTCTGATAGACCGACCCTGCTGACCTTTCTTTTGAATTGACTTGAGTGGCTAATTTACAGAAAACAACAAAATTGTTGGGTTACCATTATCAATACCAGTTTTATTAACAATTGGACAAAGGCAGTCTTTTTTTTTTTTTTTTTTTTTTTTTTTTTACCCTTCATTTTCTTGCTTTAAACTGGCCATGTAAAATGTTTGATCTGGAGTTAAAGTGGCTAAAGCTGACAGTAAACTTTGATAATAAAAAAACTAAACTTGTTCCCTGATCCGCGCATACACTTTATTACCAAAAGTATTGGGACGCCTGTGTTTACACGCACATGAACTTTAATGGCATCCCAGTCTAAAGCCCCGTACACACGATCAGATTATCGAACGATCTGTCGTCCGTTTTTTGTGGCATGCTAGTCTGATGTGGAAAGTGAAGAGGTTATTTTCATACGAATTTTCCCGTACAACAGAATTCTACTTCAGAAGTGATGTCATGTGTTGCATTTTTTGTATGTGTTCTTTTAGTCTCAGAGCATGCCTAGGTTTGCTCCTAATAATTTTTTCTCGTCGAAATCTGTACTAATGAGACGAAAATCGTACGTGTGTTGACGGAGGACAAAAATTTTATAGCCTGCACATCAGGATTTTGTCAGCCGAAAAGTCGGAGTCGGCTGTTGGAAGCACCATACTAACAATCCGAAAATCGGCAGTTCGGTCGTCGGACGAAATTTCCCTTCAGATTTTTTATCGTGTGTACGGGCCTTTAGCCTGTAGGGTTCAATATGGAGTTGGCCCACCCTTTGCAGCTATAACGGCTTCAACTCTTCTGGAAAACCTTTCCATAAGGTTTAGGAGTGTGCCTATGGGAATGTTGGACCATTATTCCAGAAACACCATTTTGTGAGATCAGACGATGATGTAGATGGGAAGGCCTGGCTAGCAATCTCCGCTCCCTTGTCACAGCGTTTGATTGCCATTGCCTCCTGCTGCTGTGGATCTGCCCTATGAGGAGGGACAGAGCAGAGTGCTACTGCTCTCGTGTACATTGCTGGATCGTAATGGGGCTCAGGTAAGTATATATGTAGGGGGAGAGCTAGATACAGAAGTGTTGTGTGTTTTTTTTTTTTTTTTTTTTTTTTTTTTTCCTTCATATGTATGGACTGCTAAGAAAACCTCAGCCTTTGACCCACTTTAATTCTTAAGTATTCCTAAAAACATTCCCTCCCTTTTCTGTATACCTTTATATAAAAAATGTACGTTTACTTGCCTATTTGTAATCCAGTCCAGCCATGTTATGCAGCACCTCCAGCTCCCTTATGTCCATGAGCGTCTGGTGCAGGGTAGAGAAGCAAGCGTCGACAACAGATGGGCTAAAGCCCCGTACACACGTACCGATGGTCGGCTTACAAATGTTCCTCTTTTCTCCCCGGGATGTCGGTGTCTGCTGAAAAGTGCAAAGACAGCACAAGGACAGCACAAGAATTTTGTCCGCCGACTGCAGAAGTGATGTCATGTAATGGTTAACTTTCCCTGTGTTTTCTATTTTCTGAGCATGCCCAGTCTTGCAAATCTGCGGTCTGTCGGCCGAATTGTGTACTGACAGGCGAACAATCGTCCGTTCTGGTGTCGGCATACAAATATTTTCATGTTTGCACGAAAGACTTTTGTGTCGGAGGCACCATACTAACACGCGTACAATCGGCAGATCCTTCGTCCACCGACGTTTGTATGCCGACGATCGGTACGTGTGTACGGGCCTTTAGGGAGCCTATAATTGACGCTACAGGAATTCACAATCATTGTCAGGCTGTCCTTTACTGAGTGCTGGATCACTACACTGAATTAAAGGGTAGGTAAACAGAGGGTATAAAGGGTAGCTAGAAAATGGGGGGGGGGGGGGGGGGAGAGTTAGAGCTGGTCCTCCCTAACACTTTAGGGCCAGTTCACACTGGTGCAATGCGGGAACCCTGCAAATCCACTGCGTGTTCCCGCATCGCACCTGACTCGCAGGCAATTCACACTGCCATATGCGAACTGCTGGGAGTGTCAATATAAATTTAATGATACCCCCAGATTAGTTCGCATATCGCAGTGCGAACTGTCAATTCGGACAGGAATTGGATTGCATGGGGGTGAACACCCATGCGATCCGATTCTGGTGCGGACCAAAAAAGGGTCCTGCACAACTTTGGTCCGAATGCGATCCAAATTTAGCCATACAATCTGTATGGATGAATTTGCATCACAAAGATTTGCACAGCAGTGCGGTGTGAATCACATGCAATGTCTTACGTCACACCAGTGTAAAAAGGCCATTAGGGAAACCATAAAAGTTGCCATTGTAATGCACAGCGTGTTGACTAAGTGGTAATGCTTCTCTCCTTGCACCACTAGGCTTCTGAATGCATAGAAAATGTCCTAGGCTTTTGACAAAACTGATGTACTTGTATGTGAATGGTAATGGAGTCCTAGAAAATCTTTTCAAAATCTGGGTGCCCAGTGCCCACGCCAAAAAGTAAGGGGCCAGCAGCAAAAATACTGTATGAACTTCTCACCACCCACAATAGACATGTATACAGGTCTCTTAAGCCATCTATATCTTTACCTAATCGCTGTTGGCCAGATATTGATTTCTTTGCCTTCAGTTGAAGCTGGGTGTTAGAAACATTCTTTATTAGAAATCCAGGGATCACCTTCTGGGTGTAGATCTGAAAGTCCAGAAAGTGATCAGGAAATTATTACAAGTGAAGGGAGCACCATCTCTGTTGCGGTTTGATCTAGGTCCGGAATCTCCAAACTATGACCCTCCAGCTGTTGTGGAACTACACGTCCCATGAGGCATTGTAAGACTCTGACATTCACAGACATGGCTGGCTATGATGGGAATTGTAGTTCCTGAACAACTGGAGGCTGATAGTTTGGAGACCCCTGATCTAGGCAAACCTTGTACCATCTCTAATGTGGAAACTGGCACATAAACCTTTTCACATTCCTGTGACCAGCAAAGGTCCTTCTCTAGTGACTGCATGGGCCCTTCAAGAGTGCAATAAAATATAAGGTACTTGCCAGTAAGTTTTGTAGTCACATGTCAGTTACTTACCACAATACTTCAATACACCTGTCCTTCGCGAACTACATAAGCTGCCTCTACTGACCTCCACTTTTCGAGAATATCATTTCCCTTGCTGTCATGCTGATGCTTTGGTTTTAACACTTTTAGTCGCTGACCCATAAGTATAGATGAGAAATTCAGACCGTTATCAGAGGCTTGCTTGTATATGCTAGCTTTGTTCTGCATCTGTGATTCAAACATTTTGATATTGGGCACAGCCAGCAAGCCGTTCAGCCATGTTACGTGCACTGCACTCATTACAGGTGTACTTGGTTTACAGAGAGGTTTTTTTTTTTTTTTTTTTACTTGCATCTATATGTTAACACACCATCAGTATTCAAATTCTTACAGGAAGGTCTCCATTTGAAAACAAAAATCCACCCTGCACTGATTTGCAGGGTACTGGGGGCATACATTTACCAGGCACCATTATTCAAATCTGCATGCAAACCAAGATGTGGCTCTTGCAAAAGAGGAATTTTTTAGACTATCTATCTATCTATCTATCTATCTATCTATCTATCTATCTATCTATCTATCTATCTATCTATCTATCTATCTATCTATCTATCTATCTATCTATCTATCTATCTATCTATCTATCTATCTATCTATCTAATCTATCTAATCTATCTAATCTATCTAATCTATCTAATCTATCTAATCTATCTAATCTATCTAATCTATCTAATCTATCTAATCTATCTAATCTATCTAATCTATCTAATCTATCTAATCTATCTAATCTATCTAATCTATCTAATCTATCTAATCTATCTAATCTATCTAATCTATCTAATCTATCTAATCTATCTAATCTATCTAATCTATCTAATCTATCTAATCTATCTAATCTATCTAATCTATCTAATCTATCTATCTAATCTATCTATCTAATCTATCTATCTAATCTATCTATCTAATCTATCTATCTAATCTATCTATCTAATCTATCTATCTAATCTATCTATCTAATCTATCTATCTAATCTATCTATCTAATCTATCTATCTTATCTATCTATCTTATCTATCTAATCTATCTATCTAATCTATCTATCTAATCTATCTATCTAATCTATCTATCTATCTATCTATCTATCTATCTTATCTATCTATCTAATCTATCTATCTTATCTATCTATCTATCTATCTATCTATCTATCTATCTATCTCCAGGCAACACGTGCCATTGCCAGAAGGTTTGCTGTGTCTCCCACCACAGTCTCAAGAGCATGGAGGAGATTTCAGGAGACAGGCAGTTACTCTAGAAGAGCTGGACAAGGCTGTAGAAGGTCCTTAACCCATCAGTTTGACCAGTATCTGCTCCTTTGTGCAATATGGAACAGGATGAGCACTGCCAGAGCCCTACAAAATGACCTCCAGCAGGCCACTGGTGGGAATGTCTCTAACCAAACGATCAAAAACTGACTTCATGAGGGTGGCCTGAGGGCCCGATGTCCTTTAGTGGGCCCTGTGCTCACTGCCCGGCACTGAGGAGCTTGATTGGCATTCGCCATGGAACACCAAAATAGATCCACCACTGGCGCCCTTATGCTTCTCACAGGTGAGAGCAGGTTCAACCTGAGCACATGTGACAAACTTGAAAGGGTCTGGAGAAGCCGTGGAGAATGTTATGCTGCCTGTAACATCCTTCAGCATGACCGGTTTGGTGGTGGGTAATTGATGGTCTGGAAAGAGAAATCCATGAAGGGACACACAGACATCTACAGGCTAGACAATGGCACCCTGACCGCCATTGGGTATTGGGATGAAATCCGTGGACCCATTGTCATAAACTATGCTGGTGCAGTGGATCCTAGGTTCCTTGTGGTGTACAACAATGCCTAGCCTCAAGTAGTGAGAGTATGTAGCTAGTTACTGACGGAATTAATAACATTGAATGGACCCCATGCTCCCTGACCTAAATCCAAAAGAACACCTTTGGGACATTGTTTAAATCCATCTGACGCCGCCAGGTTGCACTTCCTTCTGTTCAGGTGCTCAGAGATGCCCTGCGCAGATCTGGAAGGAAAAACCCCAGGACACCACCTAATTAGGAGCATGCCCTGACATGGTCAGGCATTCATTCAAGCACGTGGGGGCCATACAAACTGAGAACCATTTTGAGTTGCTGCAATGAAATGTCAGCAAAATGGACTAGCCTTCTGCGTAATTTTTTCATTTTGATTTTTGGGGTGTCTTTGAATTCAGCCCTCTGTAGGTTGATGATTTTAATTTCCATCAAATGATCTGGCATCCTTTCGTTCCGAACACATTACCCAGTCCATATCGGTATAGAGAACAGCATGATATTTTTCCCCATTGAGATCTGATGTGTTTTAAAAGTGTTCCTTTAATTTTTTTGAGGTGTGTGTGTGTCTATTCAGCTATAGTCCCACCGTAACCAACCTGAATAGTCACACCAAATTGTACCACACCTGGCACTCCGATAAATAGTTTGTCTCTGGAAGATTTTTTAGCATACCACAACTTTTGCACATGGTACATTGGCAATGAATTGAGTTGTTCATGGATGAATAATCTACTGTGAAATGCAAATGGGTTTCTCAAATTTATATTTAACTTTTTTTTTTCTTAGCGCTTCAAATCCTATTATCACCTTGTAGAGTGTTGCACAAATTAAGTCGCTGTTACTGTGTTGAAAGCCCCTTGGGAAGTGGGTATCTCGAAAAATGAAATGTTGTTACTAATTATTTAAACCGCCTTTAACTATCAACTTATTGTGTGATGTGCTTGTATGTGTTAAATTATATTTCTTGTATTCTTACCTTCTATTGTGTGCGCACACGAACAACTGTATCTTGTTAAAGCGGAGCTTCACTGAGCACCACAAGCCCAAAACACCATTTTATTTATTTTTATTATTCAAAGCAAACTCCCATCCATCCATCTCTATGCTTTATTTTGTTGAGAATTCACTTTGAAAACAACCCATATAGCATTTCTGCCATGGCCATCTTGAGTAAGGGCAGAAGATTAATGTAGCATTTATTTCCCAGAATTCATCTGCCCTTAGTTCAAGCAAGCATTCAGGAGAATGTGCTTAGCTGAGAACCCCCCCCCCCCCCTCCTCTCATTCCCTATTAAAGACACCTGGGTTACTGAAAGTGATTGCAGTTAAAAATCACAAATCTGTCATATTTACCTGCTCTGTGCAGTGGTTTTGCACAGAGCAGCCCAGATCCTCCTCTTCTCGGGTCCCTCTTCGGCTCTCCTGGTCCCTCCCTCCTACTGAGAGCCCCACAGTTCTGTGTCCATTCAGACATGGCGCCACAGCCTGGCCCGCCCCATTTCTTTCCTCCATTGGCTGACTGATTTTGACTTACAGCAGCGGGAGCCAGGGGCCCTGTGCTGCTGTCTCAGCCAATGAGGAGGGGCGTCCTGGGCAGCTGAGACACTCCTGCAACATTGATGGATCTAGATGGACCTAAGGTAGGTAGTGGAGGGGCTGAGGGGGGCTGCTGCATACAGAAGGCTTTTTATCCTAATGCATAGAGTGCATGAAGATGCAAAAAACCTTCTGCCTGTACAACCACTTTCAAAAGTAAACAAGTTGTTGACCCTCCTGAAGACTCCTGGGGTGTATGACATCATTTGCCTGGGCAAGAAACCAGGAAGTAACTGAAGATTTGTAAAAAAAAAAAAAAAAAAGTTTAAAACCAGTAAGTATGATATACTTTCCTATGTATTTATTTACAAATACTAGCAGCATGAGGATTAAAAATAATCAATGTTGATTGGGAGAGTGAAGTTTCACTTTAACCGGTTGCCGACCGCCGCACGACTATATACTGCGGCGGTCAGCCCCGGCCAGGCAGAGTGACGTATCGGTACGTCACTCGCCTGTCACTGACTTGCGAGCCTATAGCGGGCGGGCGCGCGCCCGCCGAGGCGCGCGCCCGCCGCGGCTCGTTCACAGGCAAGTCAGTGCGTGTGACCGGCGGACTCGATGTCCGCCAGTCACACTGCGATCGCTCCTGTGAAGGGAGAAAGACAGAGCAGCTTGTGTAAACAAGCTGCCTGTCAGTTCTCCCTGTGTAAAAGTAAAGATCTGACCGTTCTACTATGTAGAACGGTTGATCTTTGCTTTTACACCAATAGCAATGTCCCTACACAGTAGAAAGCACGCCCCTAGGACACACTTAACCCCTCCCTGTCCAATAAAGTTAACCCCTTCCCTGCCAGTGTCATTTTTGCAGTAACAGTGCATATGTATAGCACTGATTACTGCAGTAATGTCACTGGTAACCCCAAAAGTGTAAAAAATGTCAGTCAAGGGTCCGATCTGTCCGCCGCAATGTCGCAGTACCGAAAAAAAAATCGCAGATCGCCGCCATTACGCGTTAAAAAAAAAAACACCAAAAATGACAAAAATCTTTCTCTTTGTTAGTAAACGCGATAACTTTTGCGCAAACCAATCAAAATACGCTTTTTGCGATTTTTTTTTTTTTACCAAACATAGGTAGCATAAAACAAATTGGCCGAAAAATGTTAAAAAATTTTGATTTTTACTTTTTTTTTTGGGGAATTTCATATAAAAAAATGTGAAAAATATTGTTATTTTTGCAAAATTTACGCTCTTTTTTTGTTTATAGCGCGTGATCAAAAAATCGCACAGGTGATCAAATACCACCAAAAGAAAGCTCTGTTTGTGGGAAAAAAAGGACGTCAAATTCGTTTAGGTACAGCGTCGCACGACCGCGCAATTGTCCGTTAAAGTCACGCAGTAAAAAATCGCAAAAAAACCCCTGGTCCTTTAGCAGCCAAATCCTCCGGGGCTTAAGTGGTTAATGGATTGAAAATGTTACGAAGAATGGTAAAAACCATCAAAGTGGCTGCATACAAGAATAACTTTGGCATCCGTCCCAAATTGACACAAGAAAATACCACAAAGGCAAAAGAGGGGAGAGAGGAGGACTTTTAACGGTGCCCTAATATTGATTCAACAGTGCTCTGAGTAAAATAAAAAATATTTTATTGAAATAAACCTTAAAATCACCTCCAAATAGAACTCATGGGAGCAGTTTATCATTAGGCATTTTTGTTTACTGCCTAATTACTATGTTTTTATGCTACTATGTGTTATGTTTTTCAACTCTCTCACATGAGTTTTTTAGTTTTTTGTGGCATTTTTCCAATGTTTATGAATGTCTCCTCTTTTGGAAGGTTTCTTCATAATTTTGCTACATTCTCAGGTGAAGCTGCTAGTGGTGTTTTTGCCTTTGGCTCCTTTCACATGGGCGGTGCGCCAGACGGAGTCCGTTCTGCTCAGCGGGGGGATCGATCCGCAGATGACTGCTTCGTCTCCGCTCTGTGTGTAGAGACAGACCTGTCAGATCACCACTCTCCTCTATGGGGAGATCGGATGAGAATGGTCCACCTGTCCGTTCTCATCCGATCCTCCAGACGGATGGAAAATAGGGTTTCCATCTGTCTGGATTTCACGGATCGGAGAGCAGCAAGTGTCAGCGGAGATGTCACCACTGACATCCGTGCTCCATAGGGCTGCATGGAGCATTCAATCCGGTCCGCCTGAAAAACGGACAGGCAGATCGGATCGGAAAGACCGCGTGAAAGGGGCTTTTATTTTTACTGTGAGACCGTTTACACAAAGTAGCATTTCCAAGAGGATTGGCTAAATATTGATCTCTTTTTGGCTTCATGTACATGGGAGTTTGAAAACCTCTCCTGAACGCTGGAACTTTACAGCTAGTAAACGACCATTGAAAACGTCAGTTTGCCATGTTTATGCCCGTTTAGCGGCCTTTGCATTTAGAAGTGTTTTTACATTATAAAATGCCTCTGATGTCACCTATGACAAAACGCGTCGGTAGGAGCTTAGCCACGTGACGCTGGTACTGCACACCACTGGAGGTCGGCCAGATTTGTGGTTGGATTAGAATCTACACCGCCACCTTTGTTTTTACATGCTTATCTACATGGAGAGAGTGGGAGTACCCTCTGTGTAGTTTCTACATGTTTAATAAATAGTTTCTAGAGATATCTGCGCAATGATTGCCTTGTATTTCTTTGTATTTCTTCATTAATACGGTTTGGAGTCTTGTCTTCATGCTGATAAGAAATCTGGATTCACTGATCAAGTGACTTTACAAGAGCTAACTTTGACTGCTGCTCAACCCAGTAGTCATTGTAATCTGGTAAGAGACAGTGGTGAATCAACCATTTTCCTTTCCACTATTTATGCCTTGCGTCACTGGAGGATTGTTTGGAATAATTTTGAGCACTGCTGTTTATCCGATCTTGTCTATCATCCTTCACCAAAAGGACTTTGTGCTAGCTACTTAAGACCATTCCATTGGACTGTCATTTATTACACTAATCTAGTATTTATTTTTTGTTCTTTGTCCTAGCGCAATATTTGGATATTTTGCATTATAAAATGGTCTGAAATGTATCCCCATTAAAAACGTGTAGAAACAAAACGCTTATTAATGCAAGTTACCACGTTTTTAGATGCATTTGCACGCTGTTAGAAGCATTTTGTGTTTCAAATGCCAATAAACTTCCGCCTGAACGCATTATTCTGCTTTAAAAAAAAAAATGCCATTGAACTTGGCTGCCTCTAAACTACTATAAGGACTACTAAGGACTACATGGTGTACATGGACAGATAGGATAACCTAGAGGAGAGTTCAGGGGCTGCTGAAAAAATGCCAAACTGCTCCCAATCTTCTGTTTATAAGCAGCAGTGTACATGAGGACTCTCTTACCTCCCGATTGTCTGATTGTATGATCATTATCTAGTAGTATCCTTTTGGCTTCTGCTCTGGTTTATACCATGAGACTGTTTACATAGTAACACCTTCCAAGTGTGAGAGTTTAGATAAACTTTGCTGTATCTCAATACCTCATAATGATAAGAAATTGCCTTCATATCTCAACACCTGTTTGATCCATGTTTGCAAAGCAGAGTGTATTAGTGTGTATTCATTAGGGTGGATCTGTCTGACTAACCTTTTTTATTGTTGAAAAGTATTTTCTTTAAATATAGAAATATAAGCTTAAGTCCCCGTTCACACTGGGGCGACCTGTGAGGCGACCTGGTCGCCTGACAGGTCGCCGTAGGTCGCCTTCCATAGGGAAGCTGCGGACCCATTCTAATAGGAGCGACACAAGTCGCTCCGACTTAGAAAAAGGGTCCGGAGCTTCTTTGGGGCGACCCGGAGCGACCGTCATAGACTTCAATGTTATGAAGTCCGTGCCGGCCGCTCCGAGGTCGCGGCGCGCTGCTCGCACCGCGACGTCGGAGGTCGCCCCTGGAAGTCGGATCGCCCCAGTGTGAACGGGGCCTTCACCACTTCAACAAAATGATGCACAGGTACGTGATTTTGCGTGAAGTGGTTATACCGGGGTGATGCCTGCAGCCCAGAGGCATCACCCTGGTACCATTTTCTTTTTTAGAGCCGGCGGTTTGTTTTCATGTGAAAACAACCGAAGCAGCTAAATAGCCACTCAGCTGTTATCACAAGCAGACTCCCCGCTGCTCCGCCCGGGTGTCCCATCACACTGGGAGACCCGAGCAAGCAGCCGACACGTTCGCCGTTCGGAATTAGCCTTGATCGGGTCCCTGATGTAGTAACCTGGAAGTTAAGTCACTTCCGGTTTACTCGGCAGCTAACAGTGCAGATTATAAAAAAATCCAAGGTTTTTAAAAAAATGCAGATTTTGGCATTTTGATCACTTTGAAGTGCAGAGGAGGGGTTTGGGGTCTTATAGACCCCAGATCCCTCCATAAAAAGTACCTGTCACTGCCTATTACTGTCACAAGGGATGTTTACATTTCTTGTGACAGCAATAAAAGTGATCAAAACCTTCCTTTAAAAAAAAAAAAAAAGTGTAAAAATTAAGAATTTTTCTTTGAATCGTCCACGTGCTCGCGCACCAAAGAACCGTAGCGCCAGCAAATGTAAACAGTATTAAAATCACACATGCGAGGTATCCTTGCGATCGTGAGAGCGAGAGCAATAATTCTAACAAAAGACCTCCTCTGTCACTCTAAACAGGTAATTTTTTGTAACCGCTTCCCACCCAAGGATGTACGGGTACCTTGGGTTTCAGTGGGTATACCCAAATGTATCCTGCACCTACAGGCATAATCCTGGTACCATTGTTTGCAGCTGGCAATTCTCTACAATGCAGAAGTAATCTGAGTGGCTAATCATTTCTGCGGGGGGGAGAAGGGGGTGCAATGCGGCAAAGGCTGCCTGGTACAGAGAGAAACTAACGTCGTTCCTCTCTCTGTAACCCTGGAAAACAGGAGCGACAAAATATTCATCACTTCCGGTTCTACCCCTTTGTTTAGCTGGCCACTAGCAGCCAGAGAGGCAGCTGATTGGTCCGATAGGCTGCATGGGGGGTCCAGAGGAGAAATTTGGGATCTTGGACCCCAAATCTCTCCATAAAGAGGACCTATCACGGCCATGCTGTCACAATGAATGTTGTTCATCCCTTGTGATAGTAATAAAGTTTACCACCGGAGGATTTTCCTGCTAAAAGACCAGGGGTTTTTTTTTTTTTTACTGCGTGACTTTAACGGACAATTGCGCGGTCGTGCGACGCTGTACCTAAACGTATTTCATGTACTTTTTTTCCCACAAACAGAGCTTTCTTTTGGTGGTATTTGATCACCTGTGCGATTTTTTTTTTTTTTTTTTTTTTTTTTTTTTTTTTTTTTTTTTTTTTGATCACGCGCTATAAACAAAAAAAGAGCGTAATTTTTGCAAAAACAATATTTTTCAATATTTTTCACTTTTTTTTATATGAAATTCCCCCCCAAAAAAATGTAAAAATCAAAATTTTTTTTAACATTTTCGGCCAATTTGTTTTATGCTACCTATGTAGTATTTTGATTGGTTTGCGCAAAAGTTATCGCGTTTACTAACAAAGGGAAAGATTTTTGTCATTTTTGGTGTTTTTTTTTTTAACGAGTAATGGCGGCGATCTGCGATTTTTTGCGACATTGCGGCGGACAGATCGGACCCTTGACTGACATTTTTGACACTTTTGGGGGTACCAGTGACATTACTGCAGTAATCAGTGCTATATATATGCACGGTTACTGCAAAAATGACACTGGCAGGGAAGGGGTTAACAGTATTGGACAGGGAGGGGTTAAGTGTGTCCTAGGGGCGTGATTCTAACTGTGCAGGGACAGGTCTACTAGTGTAAAAACAAAGATCAACAGTTCTACATAGTAGAACTGTCTGATCTTCACTTTTACACAGGGAGAACTGACAGGCGGCTTGTTTACATAAGCCGCTCTGTCTTTCTCCCGCTGTACCGGCGATCGTAGTGTGACCGGCGGACATCGGGTCCGCTAGTCACACTCCCGCACTCCTCCGTGAACGAGCCTCAGCGGGCGCGCGCCCTCCCGCTATTGGCTCTAGAAGGAGTGACAGGCGAGCGACGTAGACCTACGTCACTCTGCCTGGCCGGGGCCGACTGCCGCAGTAAATATACTGTGTGCAGTCGGCAACCGGTTAAAGCACGCTCCATCCCACCATGCTTCAGCGCAGCTGTGAACACACACACATACGTTACTCCTGCACGCATATGTAAACGGTGATTGCACCACACATATGAGGTATTGCTTCGAATGTCGGAGCAAAAGCAAAATGTGCGCGGGAGTGATGTAATCGCGCCCCCCGGCCAATCAGATGGCCGGAGGACGAGATCCAGGAAGCAGGTCGGCCGTCCTGTCGGCACTGAGGGGGCTTCATTTTTAGGTAAGTACTTCATAATGAGCTAGTATTCGATGCATACTAGCTCATTATGCCTTTTTGTCTTTACAGGTTTTTTTTTCTTCACATTTTTTAAATGGGCTTACTTCCTCTTTAAAGCGTCGCCTATGGAGATTTAAAAGTACCATAGTTTGTCGCCATTTGACGAGTGCATGCAATTTTAAAGCGTAACATCTTATGTATTTAATCGGCGTTGCATCACCTTTTACAATATACAAAAAAATTGGGCTAACTATTCAGTGAAGTGTATTTTTTTAAAAAAAAATTGCGTTTGAAAGACCGCTGCGCAAATTAACACGTGACTTAAAATATTGCAACGACTGCCTTTTTATTCTCCAGAGTCTTTTCACCTGTCCGAATACAAGAGCTCAGTGGGAGAGATCAATGAACTAACCTAACCTTCTTTTTTTTTTTTTTTAAGGCTCGGTTCACACTAGGTCGCTCCGACTTAGGGGGCGACCTGTGAAGTCGCGTGCAGCGCGACTTCGGCACGACTTGCACGGACTTCATAAAATTAATGTCTATGCAAGTCACCTCCAGGTCGCCCCGAAGTAGTACAGGACCCTTTTTCTAAGTCGGAGCGACTTGTGTCGCTCCGATTAGAACAGCTCTTGTACCTACACAATGGGAGCGTGACGGGCCGCGACTTGTCAGCCTGACAAGTCGGATCAATGTGAATGCGGTCTAAGGGCCGCTTCACACCACATGCAGTCCAGTGCGTTTTTTTTTTTTTTCTCTGCATCAAAAACCCATGGAAAGTAGGTTCTATGGTTTTCAAAGGCATACCTTTCACAGGCATACCGTTTACACCATTGCGTTTCAGTTCCAGGAAAAAAAGTAGAACATGCTGCAATTTTCCTCCACTGGACTGTACTGGAATGCTGTAAAAAGGAATTGGAAATGCACTTGAACACACATGTCCTTAGGGCCGGTTCACACTTGCGAAATTCGTATGGCTGAAATTCGCACTGCACCCTGCACTAAAGACGCACATGACCCTTTTTTCCAGCCGCATCAGGATCGGATCGCACAGTGGTTCACACTTGTGCGATCCGATCCTGTGCGAACTGTCAGATCGCACTGCGATATGCGATCAAACTGGGGGAGTCGTTAACATTTAATTGACACCCCCTGCGTATCGCATATGGCGAACTGCCAGATGTGCATTTGCGATGCAGGAACAGGCTGCGAATTCGCAGCCTTCCCGCATCGCACAAGTGTGAACCGGGACTTAAGGTTAAGAAAAAATAGAGGAAAAAATGCACTGGACCAAATCGAACACTCACTGGAACGCAGCAAAAAACGTGCATACAGAAAAGCATCTTGAATGCATCCGGACTGCGTTTTCTATGGTGTGGACTGGCCATAAGGGCTTATATCATAGGGCTTTTGCAACCATTTACGAGTCTTAGGGAGTGAGGTAGCCCAGGGACAGTATTTTGAGGATAGGTTTACTTTAAATGTCAGCTATAAACATTTGCTTTATCAACCAGGAAGATCTAAAGATTAAAACTAGTGCAGAAACAAAGGATGGTACAGATGATTGCATGTTTCCAGGGATAACATTTTCCAGGCAAACCTCATGAGAACCAGGAAAATCTAGGGCACTTGGTAAATGTGTAAGCAAGTTATCGTATACAACACATTCTACTTGGAACTCCAGGAATATTTTTTATTTTTGCATTTTTTTTTTTTTTTCCTGCCCATGCGAAAACTTTCCATACACCATCAAATATATCTTTGATATTCACGTGGTAGACCTAGGTACAAGTGTATTCGTGTAGAGTCCCTCAACAGCTGTATTTATTGAATGGGTCATCCGCTGTTTACCTATAACCATTGTGTGGATGGTAAATACAGGCCGTATTCCTTTTGGATACACCCTTTAGAAACCTTTTGTGAATATTATGTATGAGATCTATTGATCGTTCGTTTTTTGTGGCACTATCATTTTCATTCCCTCCAATTTTTAAAAAAACTAGCACAAACCGATTTTGCAAAAGTATCTCTCCTGCATCCTAAAAGTGGTAAAGAATGCTCCAAATTCATGTAGCGGTCTAGAACCTGTACCTGAATTTGGCTCATGCCGCGCCACTTTTAGAATGCACATGAGACACTTTCACAAAATCTTTCTAAGCCAGTTTTTCTCACTGTATGCCAAAAAAAGTTGGTCTTAAAATCTACTTTTACATTTGGCGCATTCATTGCAACACAATGTAAAAGTGGTGCATTTAAAACTACAGTATCTGAATTTTCTAGACCTATGCAAAAAAAATAAAATTCTCAGCCTTCTGTATATTAGATAATTACGCTAACTGGTTAACTTGAACATAGAAATTATTATTGTTATTGTATACTCTATCTTGAAGTATGCATCCAATATTGTTTTCTTGTATAACTTGTAACCTCTTTAATAAAAAAAAAAAAAAATTTGAAACCTAAAACTATCTGAATTTGATGCGAGTCGCTGTCAGAACCAAAAGTGTTGCAATTGCTTCATGAATTTATCTCAATACATTAACAAGAGGGATTAGTGCCAGCAAAGTGGCGCAGCAGCATTTGTTTTCATTTTTTCCTATAGTTTGCTTAGACATTTTCCCTAACAAACTCTGTTTTTATTTGCAGCTGCCTTTTCATTTTTGGTTGGTTGACTGGACAAGTCTCTCTTGGTAGCGGAAAATGACTTCCTGAGTAAACTGGCTCCCATACCACGATGGCTGCTCAGAAGATTCGATCTGCGAATGCCAATGGTCTGCCGCGTTGCAAATCTGAGGGGACGCTGATAGACATTAGTAGCAATGTTCCTGATCCAAACCTTACTGATGTGAAAGGTGAGTCATATTTAGTACTAATTCTTTACATGTATAAAGGAGTGTTCCATGCATGCCAAGTGATTTGGAAAGCTCTTTTGTAAATATCAGGGAAGTTCAGATGCGGAATATCACTTGAAGTGTACGGTGATTAGACGGATGAGCTGATCACTCAGTTTAAAGCTGAATTTCAGATGGGTTCAACCAATAAAGTGTGCATATTTCATACATGGCCAATCCCTGTGATAGTGGAGAATCACTGTAGTAGACGCCACTACTACAGTCATCTCGCTGTCTTCAGGGGTCCTGTGCCCAGTGGCTGCCCCTGCTGCTGTAACCACAGGGGACGCCCACCCAGCACAGGCCCCATTCAGAGAAAGCTTTGCATTTTCTTAAGGGATGCAAAGTGTTCTCTAATTGGATGAGGTGGAGCGATGATGTCACCACCTTGTTAAATCAAAAACATACCTGGATTTTACTTTTAATCTGCCAGTGGAGCAGCAGGTAACATTTGAAATGTGTTTTTTTTTTTTTTTTTTTATTTTGAATTGTGTGCATTTTTGGGGGGTTCAATATAAATCTACGCTCTAAGCATAATATGGAGTTCCTCTTACTGTATATTTGCATAGATTTCTATTGTGTTGGATGCCCAGAGTTACCCTTTCATTTTCACAGATGGTATTGTGAGCAATGCAGGGGAGGAAGGTGCTGGTCATGGCACTTCACATTGGAGCTGCAAGGTTATAGTTTATTCTAGAAGCTTTATTTAAAGGAACTGTAATGTCAGGAGGTTTATCTTAATGCATTCTATGCATTAAAGAGGTTGTAAAACAAAGAAAAAAAAACCTGTAAGACAAAGGCATAATGAGCTAGTATGCATCTCATTATTAAATACTTACCTTAGAACGAAGTCCCCGCAGTGCCACCTGCTCAGCGGTGACGCGGCCGACATGTTCGGCCGTCCTGGTTCGCGTCTGGTCATCTGATTGGCCGGAGGCGCGATGATATCACTGCGTGGGAGCCGCCATTTACGGCACAGGGCTCTGAAGGAACGGCACAGGTGGCGGTTCCTTCAGAGCGCATGCGCCAATGACGTCATCGGCTGCATTAAAAGTAAATATCTCCTAATCGGTCTTTAGTAGATATTTACAGTACTAATAGGTAAGCCTTATTAAAGGGTTACCTATAAGTACAAGTTATAAGAGAGGGTTTACAACCTCTTTAAGATAAAAAAAAAAAAAAAACCTTCTGTGTATAGCCCCCTCTTAGCCCCCTAATACTTATCTGAGCCCGTCTTTAGCCAGTGATGTGCACAAGTCCCTCGGCCGTCAGGAACTCTTCCTTCTGATTGGCTGAGGCACATTATCTTCCGTGGCGGTCAATCAATCAGAGCGAGGGGGCATGGCCGAATGGCAGCTACATGTCTGAATGGACACACAGAGATGCAGCTCGGGTGCCTCATAGCAAGCTGCTTGCTGCGGGGGCGCACCATAGGAGGGAGGGGCCAGGAGCAGAAAGAGGGACCCAATAAGAGGAGGATCTGGGCTGCTCTGTGCTAAACTAACTGCGCAGAGGAAGGAAGTATAACATGTTTGTAATTTTAGGAGAAAAAAAAAAGAGACTTTACAATCTCTTTTAAAATTGTAAAGTTTTGTGTGTTTTTAATTAAAAAAAAAAAACATGTTATACTTGTCTTCTCTGTGCAGTGGTTTTACACAGGGCAGCCTGGATCCTCCCTCTTCTCGGGTAACTCTTCGCTGGTCCTGGCTTCTCCCTTCTGTTGAGTGCCCCCACAGCAAGCAGCTTAGAGCTGCTGTTCGGGCCCGCCCCCTTTCTCTCCTGCTTAGCTAACTGACTTTGACAGTAGTGGGAGCTCCACGTCTGTGTCTCAGCCAATCAGGGGGGAGAGTCCCGGACAGCCGAGGGACTCATGGACATCGCTGGACAAAAAGGGGACTCAGGTAAGTATTAGGTCAGCTGCTCCACACAGCTTTTTATCTTAATTCAAAAAAATTATAAAAGAAGAGGAAAAAAAAGAGAGGAAAAAACCACCTGACTTTGCAACCCCTTTAATGTTCTGTCTGACTGTGCTGTCCCTCCATACACTTTCTACAGAGTACTGATGTGTGGAGGAAGGATTACCAGGTGAAAATAATGGAATTAAAGCTTTAAAAGGGAAACCAATGCATCTGCCACATTTAAGGACTGGTGGACAAAAATCTATAACATTTGTGGTCTTCGGTTTAGACACACTTTAAGGTCCAGTTGCTGTCATAAAATTAGATATGTAGTCCCATTTCTGCAATACAAGTCTTTATGAGAAAGCACCAAAGAGAAGTGTAGGAGCTGTTCACACTGAGAAGTTTTTCATGCATTTAAAAATAAAGTGCATGAAAAGCTCAAGAAAAATGCTTCCTATTAAAATCAATGAATGCTTTACACTGGGGTGGTGCGCTGGCATTGCAGTGAAAAAAATCCTGCATGCAGCATCTGGAGCATGTTTGGAGAGCTAAAAACAAGCATCCCAAAAATGCCCCTCTTCATTGAAATTAATAGGAAGTGCCTCAAAAATGCCCCACAGCGTTTTTGGAGCAGTTTTTGAGTCACGTGTCCCTAAATGCATACTATGTACAATACGCGGCTTTAGGCATGGTGTTGGGTTTTTTGTTTTTCTCCTGCCAGGAGTTCTGGCGTTGGAGGTGCTAAACACACTGTGTGCATAATAACACAAGAAAAAGTTCAGGCGCTGATCCAAAACACAATGTTCCTGTAATGTCCTTTTACAGAGTACACAATTGTGATAAAAATGTATCTGATGCACCACTGATCGCCCAATCCTAGACACGGGATGGTGTATGGGAAGATAGAAATGAAAAATAGGATGGCGCTCTAGTGTGCATATCTAGTACCTTAACACCCCCTGGAAGGGGAAGTGACACTCTCAGGTTTTCAGGAATTTTTTCATACATTTCCGTGGTTTTTGTTGGATTTTTTTTTCTTTTTATACCTATTATTTTTCTTATTTTTCTTATTTTTTAATTTTTTTTTAATTTTTTAATCTGTTGCTTCAGCTCCTGAGGGTTTTTCTATTGGCTGGTTAGCCTAATCCCACCTATCATTTGGCTTCTTATACCCTCCAGTTGCCCTTAGCCACAACTTGACAAAGCTACATTGTAGCGAAACATGTAGTTGTGGCAACAGGAGGCTTTAGAGAAACAAGCATAGCACTTCCTCCGCTCCATCCGGCCTCCTGTTCGTCTCCGTGGCTGACTCTCGGCTGATTTCCGGCCCTCCTTCGTGACGTCATCTGCGCGCGACTCCCGGTGTTCACGGCGGACGCGGCCGAACACAGGACCGTGCGAGCCCTCACAATCGAGGATTACCGCTTTAACCTGAGTGTCACTTCCCCTTCCAGCGGGTGTTGAGGTACTAGGTTCCCATGACCCTCATCAGGGATCCCTATATCATAGCCAGGAGACACAGAGGCTTCAAGGTCCGGTATGAACATATGTCTATTGTTTTATATTACTGTGGACATACCCAATAAACTTTCATAGACTGCATATATGAGCTTCAGTTGGAGTAATTTGGTTACATTTATGCACACTAGAGCGCCATCCTATTTTTCATTTCTTTCTACTCAAGTGTACATGAGGCCTAATTCTTAATGTAAAAGACCATCTCTGCTGAGAACTACTTTTTCAAATTTACCCGGCTGCTGAAATTTGAATGATATACTGGCTTTTTATATCGATCAGGGACTCTATCGACATGGTATCTTGGTAAAATTACTAGATCTATAAAAAGCCATATTGTGTCATGCTCCCCTAATGGATTCTCCGTAATGTAGAAGAAACTAATTGGGGAGTCCAGCTGTGAGGATGACCCCATTGTTCTGACCTTCTAGGGGGCACACAGATTAGTGTGGGGAAATCTCACTGTATTTTTGTATCGGATTTAACCCGTTGTTCCATATCGTGGCATTATCAGTGAATGAGTACATCACAAAGAACCAATTTTTATCCATGAAATAAAGAGCTTGCTTTGGTGTGAAGGGAAGGTCAATGTCCTTGTTTGTTCTTGCACGGACTTCAAAGAGCAGCAGTTGCTGTACTGCAGGCCTGGGACTATCACCGAGGTCACTTAAAATACACATCAGCCCTTTTCTCATAGCCAGATTGGGGCAGCAGGCAGAATTCACAAGGGATGTGCTTTTGGAAAAGTTAATTCTGTAGATATATGGATATGCGGAGGTGTCTGAAATAAATCCGCTTTGTCTCTTCCTGGTTGCAATGAAAGTAATCTCATTGTAGTACTGTACTTTTCCACTTTAGGATGCACTGTGGTAGTGCCATGGTTGTGTTTTTGAAGAAAATCCACTGCCATGATAAGTTGAAGAGGAGCTCCAGGCTCTCTTCCCCCCCCAAAAAAAAATTAAAATGAAAGGTCAGCAGCTACAAGGGCTGACTTTTAACCACTTCAATACAGAGCACTTTTATCCCCTTCCTGCCCAGGCCAATTTTCAGCTTTCAGTGCTGTCACACTTTGAGAGCCGGTTCACATTAGTGCGATCACAGAGATTGCATGTAATTCGGATCGCACTGCTCCTAAATTACATGTGATCACTGTGTGGTGCAAATTTCAGCCATACAGTTTATGTGGCTGAATTTTTTATCCGCAGCAGAATCGGATCGCATGGTGGTTCATACTAGTGCGATCCAATTCTGTGCAAACTTGCAGATCGCACTGCGATATGCGATCTCAACTGGGGTTGTCGTTAACTTTTAATTGACACCCCCTGCGTATCGCATATGTAAGTGTGAACTGCCAGGGGTGCGGATGCGATGCAGGAACACGCTGCATCGCAGAAGTGTGAACCCAGGACTGAATGACAATCGCGTGATCATGCAACACTGTATCCAAACTACATTTTTTATCATTTTATTCACACAAATAGAGTGTCCAGTTTTCTATTGCCCATGCATGAGTCGCACTGCCCCTTGTGAATGGTCCAGTAGTCTTCTGGGACCTGTGATGTGTCCCAGAACACTGCAGGGGAAGAGGGGGTCGGTTGAACTTCCGGCTTGGATCGCCTCAACGATCTGAGCCAGAAGTATGAAAGGGTACCTACTCCCCTGCCCCCCAAAAAAGGTGGTAAAGCGGCAGTTGAGGGTAGGAGAGCACAAACGAGTGGAGCTTCCCCTTTTGGGTGAAGCTCCGCTTTAAATCGGTATTATACTCAAAGCCAAAAATGTATTGTATTGCAGCTTACCAATTGGATGTGGTGGCTGCATCAGTTTTCTTTTCCTTTTTCTGGGTTTTCATCTGATGATCTGGCCCATACCACACCTCCTGTATTAGTAGGACAACTCTGGAGGAATGAGCACAGAAGGCACAGCAGACAGCAGCATTGTCAGTCTGGTAGTGTTAAATGCTTTAGAAGATTTAAATTCACTTACGAATTGAAGCCAAACTCCAGCTTGCACGTTCTAATCCGTTACAGCAAACCATTTTTTTTCCTTTTTTGGGATAAGTTTTGCATGAATAAATTAATGCTGATCATTTTAATGACCCCTGCCAGCATAAGTGGTTTGTCTCATCCTTATAAACTGCTACATTTTGCTAAACAGCTTGTGGTTTTAAATACACAGACTTGCTGGTTGGTTTACCACAGTGGTTCTCAATTCCGGTCCTCGGGACCCACTAACAGGCCAGATTTTAAGTATTACCTTGGGGGATGCAGACTAGAATACTGCAATCACTGAGCAGCAAATGAGATCACCTGTGATGTAATTTAGTTATCTTGCAAACCTGGCCTGTTGGTGGGTCCCGAGGACCGGAGTTGAGAACCACTGGTTTACCAGATGAAAAATAGAAGAAAGAAAGCCTAAAAAAGGAAACACATGCAGCCAATCCAAGCTGCAATATAATAACTGTTTGCTTTTGGGTGTAATACTGCTTTAAGAGATTTTTCAGTTTTGTTAACTTCAGTCTTTTTTGTTCTTTGGTGCTTCTGCATCATAAATAGATTTGGACTTTATGTTCCATAAACTGATTTCATGAGAGATTAAGGCTTCCAATAATTAAATTACCCATGAAACGCGTCAGTTAAAATAACTTGTACACTTATTTCGCCATGAGTTGAAATAACTTGTACAGGTTAGTGAGTTCACCCACTTTAATTTCCTTGCATGAAAAGACCATTTTCTCTAAATTGGTATAGTTCAGTTCATCCATCAGCGTGTCTCGAACTGTATGCAGCACAGGCCAGTGCTATTTTTATTTATGGTATAAAACCTTGAAACCCTTAGGCCCAATTCACTCTTGTGCGATTTGTCATGCAACTATGGACCCTAAAGTCGCACACCATGTTTCCATATGATTATGGTTTTATATCTGAGCAACTTCAAAGTAGTTCCTGCACTACTTTGGTCTGACTTTCATGTGACTTGAGATTCATAGACCTCAAAGTAAACCCTCTAAAGTTACGTGAAAGTTGCACCTGGGTGATATAGATGCGATTTGGGTGCGACTTGTAAAAAAGAATGTCGGCAATGAAAAAAAACCCTCTGCCCATATCACCATCCAGCACCATTTATACCCTGTTTGTTTGTTTGTTTTTTTTAAATTACACTCTCTATCATTCATTGACAGATGCAGCTCCATATTCTTCTTGACGATTGGGTTATGCTGCCCCATACAGGAGTAGGACAATAGGCAGGAAAAACTTTACCTCGCCTATGGGGCAGTCACTGTAGGCAAAAACACACTCACTCTGCTATAGGATTGAGTTTGTTTCTGCCTAGTTTAGGAGTAGGACCTAGTTCCTGGCTGTGAATTCGGACTTGGCTTTTTTTTTTTTTTTCCTATATTAAATGGAACCTTTGTTAAAAATTTTTTACATTTTTTAGCTAGTTATGTTCCTGAGAGAACTTCAATCAACAGCCGAGCGTGTGCAGGTTATAGCCCCGTGCTAGGCCTCGCTACGACAGAGCCCCAGTGGATGGGGGTGGCCCGTGAGCGAAACACCTTGCCGGGATGCACACGACCTGGTTTGGCCGGAGTCACAGTGTGCCCCTTGGCTGACAGCCCCCCCACCCCGAGTGGAAAGGTAGTCTGTCCATAATGGTGCCCACCTGATTGTCATTGGTATGGTAAATGGTGTCCCCACCCCCCCCCCCCCCATAGCTCTTGCAGTCTCGGGGTGGATGTTGGCCCCTCCTTGGGATGGTCGGACCCCTGGGTTCCCTTCTATTTTCCCTAGCCCCTCTAACAGTCACGGCCTTTTGGCCCCAACATAACCCCATGCCCCCCCCCCTCTCGGGGGTTAGGTAGGAGCTGGCTTTGTCACTTGCACCAGTAAGGGGAGGTGGATGCGGTTGTTGCTGATTGGGCTGTCCGGATCGCTCCCGGGGTCTTTGAGCAAGTTCCCGCCCCCCCTGGGGGTTAGCGACTGGGGCAGGGACGGCCCTTGGGCTCCCTGAGGTGGTAATAGGGTTGGGGGGGAGCAAGTGTTTCTTCATCCGTGGGTGTGCACCTCACGTGTTTGGGTCGGGCCGAAAATTTAGTCTGCGGCTTTGCAGCCTAATCATGGCTGTCCGGGTACTTGGACCAAGCTGACCGAGATGAGGTGCCTGACCAAGCTGGCTGATGGGTAAACATTGAGGCAGCGGCTTGTGTCTGAGTGACTGACCAGGCTGTCCGAGCTCCTAATGAGCTGTCCAAGCTGCTGATCAAGCTGACAGAGCTGATGGCGGACTCGCAACCGGATCGGGATCAAATTTAGGCCGTGGCTTTGCGGCCTACTCGTGGCTGGCTGACCAAGCCGTTGACCAGGCTTTTTGAGCTGCTGACCAGGGTAATAGACCAGCGGATGGGCATCAGCCCTTCAAACCCCCCCAGAGGGGTGGACATATAGACTGCCTGGCGCCCCCCTTAAACTGGGGGGCGCCGTGGGGGCATTGTTGTGTGGGGGTACTCTGTCTGCATCATGGATCCCTCTTACCCTTTATAGGGGGCTATGTCCTTTGATGTCATTTATGGTGGGCGACCCTTAGGTCTAATAGGTCTTTTTGTGGAACTTTAGCCGGCGTCTCTTTGTGAGACTGTGGTCGGCGACCTCCCCTGCTTGTTATGTTCTCAGGGTGAGCTTGGCATATAGCGACTCTACTGGGTCTGCGTCCACGCACTTCGGGTGCTCTGCGGTGAGGATGATTCTTTTTTTTTTTTTTTTTTTTTTTTTTTTTTTACTGCACATGCAAGAGCGCTTGTAGATGCACCGGTTATATCAGTGCAGAACGCCCCCAGGGTCTTCAGGGGCCCGCAGATCCCCTTTTCATGCCTACAGTGACAAAATTGTTGCGAGTCATTGGAGTTCTAACCTTAATAATGGTAACCACGCATGTATTGGCTAAAAAGCTGGTCTGCGGACCAGGCTTCTAAAAAGGTTCTATCAGATCTCTCCTTTTACGGGGGACTGCCTATTTGGGTCTTTGTTGGAGGAACTGATCAAAGGACTCACAGGTGGGAAGAGTACTATTTATCCTCTATCCACTAAGGACAAGTCACTGCGTAATAGACTGGGCCCTTTTTTTTTTTTTCAGCACACAGGTGGCCCCTTCGTGCCTTCGGCATGCTGGAGAAAGGACCTAAGCCATTTAGGTCATCAGGGGGTTCCAAGAAGACGTGGTCGGATAAGCCGAGAACAGGCCCCTCCAGATCTGCTGACAAATCTGTCTGTATGAAGGGATGCCTCACTGGTATCTGGGGTGGGGGGACGTTTTTCGTTTTTCTGTCTGGAACCAGGGACCTCCTTGATTCAGGACAAATAGGCCCACGAGCTGCTCTGATCGGGTTACAATATGGAATTCAGGTCTCGACCGTCGGACAGATTCTTCCCGTCCAATCTACGCCTTTCTTCAGATCGGTTAAGGGATCTACGAGGGTGGTACATGATCTGCTGCCACAAAGGGTGATTGTGCCGGTTCCCTCTCGGGAACACTTTCAAGGGTTTTATTCAAACCTGTATACTGTCTCCAGGAAAGAAGGGAAAGTGCGCCCAATTCTGGACCTCAA
This sequence comes from Pelophylax lessonae, assembly GCF_965119305.1. Taxonomy (NCBI): domain Eukaryota; kingdom Metazoa; phylum Chordata; class Amphibia; order Anura; family Ranidae; genus Pelophylax; species Pelophylax lessonae. Next base: position 229,231,273 of record NC_138773.1, read on the forward strand.
GGCTCTGAATCACTTAGTGCGGGTACAGAGGTTTCAAATGTAGACCATTCGCACGGTAGTGGCGTTCCTACACCAAGGGGACTTTTTGGCCTCTATAGATATCGAGGACACATATCTGCACATCCCTATTTATGCTGGACACCAGCTTTTTTTCACTTCGCTGTAGGAGAGGAACATTATCAATTTGTGGCGTTACCCTTTTGTCTCACCTCCGCCACCAGGGTCTTCACCAACGTGTTGGCTCTGGTATTGGCATTACTGTGACAGTTGGGGATTGCGATACTAGGGTACCTGGACTATCTCCTCTTAAGAGTAGACTCTCAGTTCTGGTGGGCGATCTGTCAATCACTAAGGGGGTTTGGTGTAACCAAAAACTGCGCAAATGGTTCAACCGTGTATATAAATATATATAAAATATAAATATATGTGAATAAATAAATAAATAATTATTTTAAAGGAATTGCTTCCTTATAGTGAGCAGCAACAAAAAAGCAAATGTGCTGAACGATTGTTTAAAAGAAGGAAAGTGTCGCGCTCAAACATAAATATAAAGTGCCTGTGCAGATATTAGATCAACAATTCATAATTAGTACCAATCCAAATTCAAAACATCAATCAATCTGTGCCCAACATTATAAAGTGCAAACAGTCCATATGCAGCATCAACCAGTCCACATATCATTCGTGTCACACAATGTAGCAGAGACTTGATAGTTAGTGCAGATTAAGCTTTCACCTCCACACTTCACCCAGTGATCTAGTAAGGTACTCCTTACCGGAAATATATGACCCCTTGATTATAGGGGGGTCACATAGACATTTTCTCCAACTCAATGCACGATCCTCACCTATTGTGTGACAGAGGAGCTGAGGATCGTGCATTGAGTTGGAGAAAATGTCTATGTGACCCCCTATAATCAAGGGGTCATATATTTTAACCTAATCAGTCGTTTCTTCTTAAGGTGGTTTCTGATTTCCATTGATGAAGACATTGTGCTGCCTTCACTGTGTCCTAAGCCCAAGCATCCCGAGGAAATTGCCTTGCATTCTTTGGCTGTGATTTGGGCAATTCTTCTTTGCCTGGCAGTTACTGAATCTCATGAAATCATACTCCTCCTCTTTTGTCCTCACAGAAGGACCTCGGAAGGGATTGACTGCATCTGCTGCGACCATATCCAGAAGCATCAGGTAGACAGTGGTACAGGCGTATTCACTTAAGGGTCAGGTTCCACCTTTCCCTGTAAAGGCGCATTCTGCTAGGGCGCTGTTTCCCTATTGGGCCTTTCGCCATCAGGTGTCAGTAATACAAGTTTGCAAGGCGGCAACAGGGTCGTCTGTGCACACGTTCACTAAATTCTACAAAGTAGATGTGTTGGCTTTCTCGGATGCTTTTTTTGGCCATAAGGTTTTGCAGGCTGCTGTTTAAAAGAGCATTTTTTTTGAGGGTGTATGTTTTTAATAGGGGAGCTCCAGTTGTTCCTGGTTGAGCTCCATGTTACCTGGTTGCCTAAGTTTAGCCTTTTGGGGAATTGCGTTCTTTCTCTGCGTTGTTTTTCCACCCCTCATGCAAATACTGCTTTGGGACGTCCCAATGGTTAAGAAGAATATGGAGTCTGTTAATAAATGATAGAGAAAACTGGATTTTTGACTTACCGTGAAATCCTTTTTTCTGAAGTTAATTGACAGACGCAGCACCCGCCCCTCTATTTCTAAATGGGTTGGAGTTTTGTACTTCTGACACTACTTGCAACAAAACTGAATCCTGTAGCAGAATAAGTGGGTGTTTGCCTTCAGGGACTGCCCCATAGGCGTGGTAAAGTTTTTTTGTTTTTTTTTTTTTTGTTTTTCTGCCTAGTGTCCTACACCTGCAGGAAGCAGCATAACCCAATGGGTAAGAATATGGAGCTGCCTCAGTCAATGAACTTCAGATAAAAAAAAAAAAAAAAAAAAAGGATCTTACGGTAAGTCAAAAATCCATTTTTTTGGTGGAGTATGGGGTACTATGCACCCCATACTCATTCATATGGGGGTGGTGGTGGCGACAGGATCTGGGGCCCCAGCTTCCCAGGCCTGCTCCTTAACAACCACCTTTTCTTCACCCAGAATTTGAATTGGTTCATCAATTTTCGACCAATGTAAATCCAAATCGTTCTCAAAATTTGGAGAGCTTTAGAAAATAAAGAAACCAAATAAAATGAAGTTTTCCGTTCTGCACATGTCTAACGACTGACTATTAACATAGGTCAAAGCCAGTCGTGACCAAGTCGCAGGGGAAATTTGCACAATTTTTAAGTCGCACAAGTGTGAAAGGTTTCTTAATTGCTAGGAATTTAAAATTGCACTAAACTCTGGTATAAAAAAACAAAAAAGAAAATCTATTGAAGCAGGTAGTCTTGATTTGGAAAAGTACCTTTCTTACATTGCTCATAGCCTCCTCCAAATTTCCATTTTGTTTTTTTTTTTTTTTCCGCTTCACATCGGATGGTCATGGCTTTCTTTCTCTGTCCCACTGTATGTAGGAACCTAGCCACCCCTCTCTTGCTCACTTCCTAGATTGACTAGGGACCATAGGATGTGTAGTGTGCATAGAACAGTGACCACAACTATCATGCACTGCTTCATCCAAACAAACAGAAGTGAGGGGGAAAAAGTGGTTTGGAAGCTTACGGAGGACATTACAAGGAGGCAGAAAAACACTGCAAGAAACCATTTTATGACAAATGGATTAGAGGGCCATTAAGTACAGGATGTGTATAGATTTATTTAAAGGCGTTTAAAGGTACACCTTCCAGTGGGGAAGAGTGTTTCAGTGACAACTAATTAGGTATTTCTAGTTATGCATAGAACATCAACAATCAAAAACAAAATTGCTGTAAGACCATTTATTATGCAACTTTCTTTCCTTCAACCACAAGTTGAATTAAAGTTAGGTTAAAGGTAAGTAAGAGAAAAAAAAACAAAATATGTCATACTTACCTTCTCTGTGCAGTGGTTTTGCACAGACCAGCCCTGATTCTCCTCTTCTTGGGTCCCTCGCCTGCGCTCCTATGGGGTCAACTAGGCAGCCTCACTCCTGAGCTGCTGCCACACACACACACACACACACACACACACACACACACACACACACACACACACACACACACACACACACACACACACACTGCTGTCAATCACAGCCACTGAACCAATGGGGAAGCAGAGTCCCCCCCAAGAGCTGAGGTTCTCGTGAACATTTCTGGATCGGGATGGGGCTAAAGTAACTATTAGGGGAGCTGGGGGGCTGCTGTGCAGAGAAGGTGGTTTTTACCATCATGCATAGAATGCATGATGGTAAAAAAAAACTTAAGCCTTTAGAATTACTTTAAAGAAAATTGCTTGATTCCTCTATCAACACGGTCATTGCTGATGGGGGGGGAACTGATGGGGGGGGAATCCCTCCCACCGAACTGATGGGGGGGGAATCCCTCCCATCCCTCCCACAGCACTATTGTGTTCTGCCAATGGCAAGCCTTCCCCACCTGCAGAATATAATGATCAGTGCTGGCGAGAGGAAAAAAAAAGGCAAGCTGGTTGTGCTGAAGTCGATCAATAAATCAACTTCAGTACAACCAACCTGCCCATAGACTGACTGAAATTTGGCCTGTTTCTGCTGAACCAGTCAAATTTCGGGCAGTCTATGGCCAGCTTTACTGTGTTTTTTTTTTTTTTTTTTTAGGAACCCCATACTTCTCTTTTAACAAGTGCTATCTCTTGTCTTTTGAAAGGTGTTTGTTTGTGTTTTTGTGTTTTTTTTTTTTTTTTGTATTGCTATTGGTGATGGGAGGCAGCAAAGAGAAAGTAAATTTAACAGTACAAGTAGTATACTCCTCCGGCTCTTCTACTGCTCTGTTAAATGGAGACTTATTAAAATTGGAGAAATAAATGAACATGCTGATTTTAGCATCTTGCAGTAGTTTAATTATTTTGCTTTCGCATGTTGTCTAGAATCGCTCTTTAAGGAATTCCTAATGAAACACCGTTGCAGGCATTTATTGTGACATGTAAAATTTGAGGGTAATTGGTTAGAACTTTCCCATCATTTTGAACTGAGCAGTTCCGAATATCTTTTAGACTGTAACTGCCCTAAATGATCATTTGCACTGATAACATTTCTCAGTCATCTCTAGAGAATAATTATTTAACCATCTGGAAATTATTCCTTATATTATATATCATCTCTGAACATTTGTATGTCTAAATTTCCGCATTGTCTAAGGCTATTTATCAAATCCTTTCAAATCGCCCTATTGTAGACGAGTGAGGGACAATAAATCAACAATAATGTGGTTACTAAGCAGAAATCCCAGCCTGCATATATAAACAAATATGGCAGCATCTACAGAAGTATTTATTTATTTTTTATGACAAAATTATAAAATTATTAGACCACAAAAAAATATTACATATTTTCATCAACAATTTTTCCCATACCCTCATTTCCCGATCCATCCTCTTGGACTCCCTACAACTCCACATCATTTTCAACCTATTTATTTATTTATTTTTTTTAAATATTACCACTTTTCCCATATTCCAGAAATTTTTCTTCTTGATCTTTTTCTTTACGTCTCAAATATTATATATATATATATATATATATATATATATATATATATATATATATATATATATATATATATATATATATATATATATATATATATATATATATATATATATATATATATATATATATATATATATATCTCTATCTATATATATATATATATATATATATATATATATATATATATATATATATATATATATATATATCTCTATCTATATATATATATATATATATATATATATATATATCTCTATCTATATATATATATATATATATATATATCTCTATCTCTATCTATATATATATATATATATATATATATATATATATATATATATATATCTCTATCTATCTATATATATATATATATATATATATATATCATTTTAAACCATTCCCTTTTATTGTAGGTCTTTCTGGATTCAGCCATTTTTTTGGTATTACTCCTTTTAGGGCTTGCACGCGCGATCCGATTAGATCCGCCTGTCAGTTTTTTAGGCGGATCTGATTGGATCCTCCATGCAGCTCTATGGGGCAGCGGATGTCAGCGGAGACACCTCCGCTGACATCCGCTGCCATCCGTATTCAATCCTGTCCGTGAAATCTGGACGGATGGAAACCCTATTTTTCCATCCGTTCAGTATTCGGATCGGATCTGATGAGAGCAGACAGGCGGTCCGCTCTCATCCGATCCCCCATAGAGGGCAGCGGGGGCTGAGACACCTCCCTCTCCGCTCTGCAAGCAGAGACGGAGCGGTCATCCGCCGGCTCAGCGGGGATCGCGGATCGATCCCCGCTGAGCAACACGGATCCGCCTATGGAGGCGGACCGTGTGAAAAGAGCCCTTGGCTACGTTGTTAGAGTGTCACCACTGTGCTTTAATATTAATTTATTTTATTTGTACTTTGGAAAAGGCAGAGCCACGGATTATTGGGTATCTTTGTTTCCGTGATCTCTTCTATATATTGTCTCAATTCCCGCCAGTAATCCCTTATCTTTGGGCATTCCCACCATAAGTGGGCCATAGTGCCCATAGTGTACTACCTCTCAAGCACAGAGGGGATTTTCCTGATTTGGCATTTATGTGCTTTAACCGGGGTTATGTGCCATCTTGCCAGACATTTGGAATTCATTGCTATGCTGTTTAGATCAACCGAGCAACGATGTACGGCTCCCAGTATTTTATTTAGTTGTTGCCCAGATAACGGAGTACCCAATTCCCTTTCCCATTTTGCAATGAATGGAGGAACTCTCGGCTCCGCTACTCCCGTGAGAATTGAGATCTGTGCTACACAATGTTTAGCGGACTTATGTATGCATTTTAACCCCTTCCCACCCAACCCTGCCATCCCTTTAAGTGGGTCTGTACAGATGGGAGGAGGGTAGATCAGACTTCCCGATCACATGACCATTGTGATACTGTCACAATGGTCACATGATTAGGAGCCAATTCTAACGAGAGCCCAAAACCGGTCTATGGCTGCTCGGCTTCTTTGCTGGGAGCGCACAATGATTGCATTCATAGCACAAAAACCTTGGCCGTCCATGGATGCATTGTGTTGGTGTCCACCCTCTTTGTCGCTGCATATGTATAATGTGGGCGCCAAGAGGTTAACACTCAATATATCTCATGGAAGGATAATGACATCACCAACATCAAAAAAAGAAAAAAAACTGATCGGGGTTATAACACTCCATTCTCTACCCAAAAGTGGAAAAATATTTTGCTTTTAGTTAATTTTAATGAGTTACTGGCCTTTTGCACAAGGTTTTGTGCGCTATAGTGAACTAAAATCGGCATCAGGTGATTCTCTCTCACCATAAAGTGTAATAATGCACAGCATGTTTGCACATTATGGCCAGATAACGCCCACCGTGCCCTCCTTTTTAGTGTTGATAGGTCCAGGATCTTGTCTTAACATTGCTATATACCTTTACATATTTCTACAGACTTTTGCGTAAGGACAGGGATTCTTTGCATATATTGCAATACAAGTTCAAGCTGACCAGCTACATCAGTGATTCCTCTCTAACTTTTTATCAGCTCATGTGGATGTTAGCACAGACCTCCCTCCATTTCTGTTGCATAGTGCAGGCCAGTGACCAGACCTGTAGCTCTCACTTAATGGTCTTTGTCACATATTGGCACTTTATGTCTTTTAGGTATGCGATACTCAACAAAATATTTGCACAGAAGAGTAGGGACTGGCCAGAGAGGGATCGCATATACATATGCCATTTGGAAAAAGCACAAACCTCTGATTTCAGTTGCTTAAGTCGATACCACCTCCCAACACTGCTGCTTCCAGGTCCCACAGCTCTTCTTTTTAGCTATTGGATGGCCACTAATGATGTAACGTTTAGGCGTTGCATTGTCCCTAGCACATGTGGTGTGCAGATTACACAAAATAAATAAAACTAGGGGCTAGGGAGGACGTTTTTTGGCAAAAGAGACTTTGTGTGTCTTCTGCCAAAAACTCTTCCTAGAGTTTTTTTTTTTTTTTTTGTGTGGGATCCCCGCTGAGCCGGCGGATGACAGCTCCGTCTCCGCTTGCGGAGAGGGAGGTGTCACAGCCCCCGCTGCCCTCTATGGGGGATCGGATGAGAGCGGACCGCCTGTCCGCTCTCATCAGATCCGATCCGCTCCGATTACTGAACGGATGGAAAAATAGGGTTTCCATCCATCCAAATTTCACTGACCGGATCGGATGCGGATGGCAGCGGGTGTCAGCGGAGGATCCGATCAGATCCGCCTAAAAAACTGACAGGCGGATCTGATCGGATCGCCCGTGTGAAAGAGCCCTAAAGGTAGGTTTTTGAAATGACCTGATACCTTGCGCATCCTCAGAAGGAAAAGAAAATTGGCTATACATACTGTCGCTGTCTGTTTTCTGATGGTACAGTACTATCCTACTTTTCATTCTTTGAAATATTCTTCTTTTCTGACTTTGTATTTATATAAACATTTTAAAGATTACAGTAAACATATTACACGCATTTGACCCTCCCTTATTAGCAAGTAATTCTTTGTTGTTTTTTCCTACTGAGAGCAATTGTCAGCAGTTGTCATCCTTTGTTTCCACAAACTTAGCTGCATAGACTGGTTTATTGCTGCTTAATCTAATCAGTAAAGTGTTCATCTCAGCTAAAACTTGTTGGTTATGTGAATTAACCAGTGACTTCTTTCCATATCTCTTATGAACCCAAAGAATATAACTGTTCTTGCTGTAATCACCATAACTTGTTACTCTAACAAGTTAGACCACCGCATAATGGCTATGGCCTCTTGGAAACTCTTAAGAGCTGGAACCTAGAACTCTGGGGGGTGTCATTCCTGAGCGATGCAAGAAGCTGGTGAATGATTCAACCCAACAGTATCTTCCCAAATCTGAAATCTCACTTTTGGGAAGCATAGCAATGTATGCCTCACGCACACTACACTGTAAGCTTAAAGATTATTTCTTTTTTCATAGATTCGTTTTTAGGGAAGGTTAAAAGGAATTTTATTACCAAAACAATGCTTAGAAACCATAGAGGACTGCTCCTAGTTTAGACAAGGGGGATTGGGAGGATATTTGAGAAGTTCCCTTTTCCAGACTGGTATCTACTAGAGACCGTTTAATACACCAAGTTTCCCCATAGGGTCTAACGCCAGCCAGACTAGTTTAAATATATAAGGATCAATCCTCTTTGTGTTGGCGTTGCTCCGCACCAGATGCAGACATTTATGCATATCTTCTGGAACTGTTCAGCTATTGTGCAATTCTGGCGGGAGGTTTTGGCCTGCATAAGCTCAATCACTAGTATTTCAGTTTCCCTTACAGTGGAGACATGTCTGTTAAGCCTGGTGGATTCCTTGGCTATTACCAAAGCCATATGTACTTTTTTTCACGTTAATATTTTATGCTAGGAAACAATATTTTGTCCTGGGAAAAAAACATCTGCATGGTCCCTAGCATCCTATAAATCATTGGTGACTAAGGCAATGCCTTTATAATCAAGCCACCTACACAAATCAGGGGGCCTTTCCCAAGTTTGAATACGTTTGGGGCAGTTGGCTGGCCTCCTGATTGAAATGGGTACAATATAATGCCTCCCTGTTCAAATTCGAATTTGTACAAAAAGTACTTTCTGTCAAAAAGAATTTACCTAAAAAAAAAAGAACATAGATGGCAACAGGAATTTTCTAATTCAAAATCTATTTGTTTTTTAAGTTCTTGACCCATTTGGCTTCACTGCAAATAATGATGCTGCCCTTAGTGTGTGAGTTGGGTGATGACAGATTTTCTACTTGTTGATTGATTTCCTTTTTATTATTTGCTGGGCAAGAAAAAGTTTTATCTTCTAATTGAATGTTTTTGTTTTTTTTTCTCCTCCCTTTTTAGTGTTATCGCCAAGCTCTTTGCGTGTTGATAGTCCTACGTCACTTGAGAATGTTAAAGAAGTGGTGGCCATCAAGGATTATTGTCCCAGCAACTTCACCACCCTGAAATTTTCCAAGGGAGAACATCTGTATGTGCTGGACACATCTGGTGGAGAATGGTGGTACGCACACAATACTACAGAAATGGGTTACATACCGTCTGCATATGTGCAACCTGTCAATTACAGAGACTCTTGTCTGAGTGACAGCGGTATGATAGATGGACTGCTGGAAAGTGTTGACGAAGGAGTAAAGGAGATGGATCTGTTGGGTGATTGGACAGATTTTTTAAATCAGAACTCTGTTAAAACCAATAACAACAACCCTTTTTTGAAGCCAGCTGTGTCAAATCCCTTTGTCAATGGGCCTTTGATAACCCAAAAGAAGAATGGTGATGATTCAGTAAATTCTCTTGATTTACTACTGTTTGACCCATTGGCTCCTCCTTCTGTTAGCTCTACAGAAACAAGTACCGATGTGTTCTTAGAAATTTTACCCCGTGCCAATCAAACAAATGTTGTTGAAGAGCCCCTCCCTGTACGAAGGGACAACCCATTCTTCCGGAGCAAGCGTTCCTACAGCCTCTCCGAGCTGTCCATCCTCCAGGCAAAGTCTGAGAGTCCAGCCACGGGCAGTTTCTTTGCTGGTCTCAAGTCCCCAGCTCCTGAGCAGTTCCAGAGTAGAGAGGATTTCCGAACCGCATGGCTCAACCACCGCAAGCTGGCCCGGTCCTGCCATGATCTAGACTTGTTGGGCCAGAATCCTGGCTGGGGTCAGACTCAGCCTGTGGAGACGAGCATTGTCTGCAGGCTGGACAGCTCAGGGGGTGCCGTGCAGCTCCCGGATACAAACATTAGTATACATGTTCCAGAAAGTCATGTAGCTCCAGGTGAAACACAGCAAATCTCCTTAAAGGCTATGTTAGATCCGCCCTTAGAACTTAATAATGACAAATGTACCACTGTAAGCCCTGTGATGGAAATCAAACTGAGCAACATGGAAGTGCAAAGTTCATTAAGCCTAGAGGTAAAAGCATCTGTGGAAGTGCGCAATGTTGTAAATCAAAATACAGTAGCAATAAAATGTTTGCGTAGTGATACTAAAGAAGGCCCATACAACTTGCTGCCACATTCCTACACATATGGAGATACGATTCAAGTAAAGCTGGAAAATCTTGAGCCAGTTATGTATATAGTGATGGTGGCTCAAGCACACAATATCGTGCCTCCTTGCAACGTCTGGGACTATATTAATAAAAGGGTCACTGTTGGACTATATGGGCCTAAACATATTCATCCTTTGTTCAAGGCTGTTGTGGCCATTTTTGGTCATGACTGTGCACCCAAGACACTTCTAGTCAATGAAGTAGGCCAACACACTCATGGGGCAGCACCAGTGACTTTACATCTGTGGGGCAAACAACAGTTTGTGCTTCCCAAGCCTCAGGATCTCCAGATTTGTCTTTTCTCCAACATGACAAACTACAGAGTAGATGCTGGAGATCAGGGAAAGATTGTGAGAGGTTTCCAACTTAAGCTCGGAAAAGTTAGCAGGTTAATATTTCCCATTAGTTGCCATGATCCTGCACAACTTTCTGACTTCACACTGCGGGTGCAAGTTAGGGATGAACTGGGTAACATCTTGTCACAATACTGTGTGCAGACTCCACGGCCGCCACCAAAAACTGGCCTTAAATCCACTGGACCAAGAAGATTTCTCAAGAAAAAAGAAATTGGAAAGATTGTTTTGTCTCCCCTGGCAATCGCATGCAAATATCCAATATTCCAGGATCGTCCAGTAACAAACCTGAAATACGGGAAACTAATCAAGACTGTGGTGCGTCAAAGCAAAAATCCATATTTGCTGGAGTACAAGAAGGGAGATGTGATGGCTCTCTTGAGTGAGGAAAAAATCAAGCTTAAGGGACAGTTGTGGACTAAAGAATGGTACATTGGGTATCATCAGGGAAAGCTGGGTCTGGTTCATGCAAAGAATGTACTAGTAGTAGGAAAGGTAAAACCAAGCTATTTTTCTGGTCCAGAGTTGACAACAGGCTCCTTATTGGAGCAGATATTGCGTCCTTGCAAATTCTTAACGTACATATATGCATCGGTGCGAACTCTTTTAATGGAGAACATTGGCAGCTGGAGGTCCTTTGCTGATGCGCTTGGATATGGAAACCTTCCCCTTTCCTACTTCTGTCGTGTGGAACTAGAAAGCGAGTCTGAACGAGTGGCATCTGTGCTGGAGAAACTGAAAGAGGAGTGCAATAACAATGAGGGAAAGGAAAGGAAATCCTTCCAAAAAGAGCTGATTTCGGTAAGATGAGCTACATGCTGTATTAGTTAGGCTTGTTTTTGTTTTTCAAATAACGGTTTACACAGATTACTAATCATCTAGAATGGTTTTCATTTCTTTGCCATTTACACTGTTAAAACCTCTGATTTCAACACGACTGGGGTAAAAACATGTCGGGGTTAGCTTGAGTGGGACAAGCAATCTTTGTGCAATGTTTTAGTTAAAGCTGATGTCCAGGTTTACTTTCACAGCTGGCTCAAACAAACTATATTCTTCACTAATGGGCGCCCGCTGGGCCCTGGCTACATACAGTTCACACCGCCGTGTATTCAATAATGGACTATAAAGCTGCCTATAAATAGCTGAACGGCACTTAGCCCAATGCTATTTTGTTCTGGGTGGACCAAAGTGCTGTATACTGTATGTAGTTGAGGCTACATATAGTTTATACCGTGTGCCCGGCGGGCACACGTAATAGTGAAGTAAACAGTTTGATTGTGCCAGCTTGGCCCAGACAAACTATTTAAAGTAAAACCACAATATCAGCTTTATTTGATTTGGAAACCCTAAGTGCCCGATCACACGGTTTGCTTTGGCTGCTCTGGGCAGTCGTGACTAACACCTCCCCAATCCATAGACAAGTCAATTTGCCTTGTTTTCTACGAAGTCAGTTCACACCACTGTGTTGCGGTGGTGTGTGCTGAGAAAATTACTGTATGCGCTGTTTTTCAACATAGTGTGTTGCAATGCAAACTACCACATCCCACCACCACTGCAATGAATATAACTGATTTGTCACTTATGTCAACCTTTGGAGGAAGCACCCACTGCCTTGTAATATCTAAATATCACTTTTGAGCTTACTGATGTTTTGGTAAAAGGAACCAGCCCTGGCCTGCTACATTCCCAGAACCACAAGCAACAGAGGCAGTATTGGGTTTTATCTGCTTCTAGGGTCCATGGGCATCCTCTTATACTGTACAAAGCTTTAATGTTTTCTGTTCAGAGTATATAAACCTATTTAGTCTTAAGCTGGCTATGCACTTTAGATTCCTCCATTCATGCTATACAGTGTGGATGGATAATTTGTATTGTATTTTGACAGCCAGCGTCTCCCAGCTGTCAAAATATCTGTATATTGACTGCATCTGATTGGATGCTGCTGCTGTTTGGCTAACCATTTCCCACCTGATTTTTTTATTTTTTCCCCTCCAATGAAGGGATGTCCAGTGGAACCAGGGACTAGCCACTGCGGTTGTGTGATAAATGACCAGCTTTATACTCTGATAATGGAATTGTAGGCCTTATTCTAATAACAGCCCAGTGTTTTAAGATGGACTGACTGAGGAACATCCTTTTATTATAAATCCAATTTTATATACACCTTACATCTACAATGACTAAAAATATAATAGTATGCTTCAATTCCCCCCAATTTGTCTACAGCGCACACACCTCATGTTCTGCAGGTTAGATGTATGGGTGATCAGTGACCTGTTTGCTGAGGTGGCCTCTAACAGAATGTATAAATGTGTAAAAAATGTTCACGAATCGGTAATGGACACATTTTTAAAAGCTGTAAAGCTTATGTTTTGATGTATTCAGTAGATGGAAATACTGTGTCGCCCCTGGTCATTAAGAGAGCTGGAAAACATCAATCATAAATGCTGAAAACGTGGTTATGCATCATACAGACTGTGCTGAATTTCTCTTCTAATGGCTGGGTTCAGTATAGGGGATGTTGGGTTTTCATTACGTAAAGTAATTATATTGACATGATGCCTTTAGAATTAAATTTAAGCAATTTTTTCTAATCCCATAGATTTATGTATTTATAGAATCCCTCTTAAGCTTTTATTCTTAAGTGGCATAAAGCCCTGTGATAAATTGCAGATTATAGTGGTGGTGGTCCGCTTGGTAAATATAATGGGTCCCCAGATGGATAAACAATACCTTGATTATTATGGGTATTAGAATTTTTTTTATTAGGATGGTATTAAGATGGTGTTCTGTGTATTCTGCCTTGGTTTTTTGAAAGTACTGGTACTCTTCCACAGTGCTGTCATTCTCCCCCCCCCCCCAGGAAAAAAAAATTGGATTAGGGTATCAAATTCTGATTACTGTTCTGATGCACCCATGAAAGGTAGCATTAGAAGGAGCTGTCTGCATTGTATACCTTAGGCCCCTTTCACACATGCAGACCGTTTGTTTTTCATCCATCTGGTTGAAAAATGGACATCAATGCATCTCTATGGAAAAACAGATGTAAATGGATGATCATCCATTTACATCTGCTTTCGCCAAAATCCCATTTTTGGAACAGATCAAAGTCCTATTGGATTGGATGAAAAATGAATGTTAATGGACAAACAGTCTGTTTTTGCATGGAAAAAATGGCTTTGGTACTCAAGTAGTTAGAGACTCTAGCTGGAGGATGTGAAAAATGGATGACAAACTGATGTAAACTTCATCAGTTTTTTTTCTTTGAAAATGGTCTAGTTGCACCTGCACATCTGACCATCCTCCAATGGCTATAGCTAAGCTTCTTATGGAGTTTGCATGATGACAACCACTATGAAGCAATGGGAATAGGTAGTGTTGGCTGCAGAAATGTTTTGCAATTTACTAGAAGTTTCCATTTGATGGTTCTGAAAGTGTAAACTTTAAGAGAAGTATGCATTTCTAGAACAGAACGTGTGCCCTTTTGTGAACATCACCATGAAAACAAGAATTTATCAGATTTTTAATTCTAGCTACGCAGATATGACCACGAAACCAGCCCATACTTATTCACTATAGATTTACTTATTTGCCTCTTCATAGATGGGTGCCAGTCCGTGCATTAGTCAAGGAAAGTTTATTCAGCTTAAGAGTCCTCCTTCCTTCCTTCCTGCCTCCCTCCCTCCTCCCTTCCTTCCCTCCTCCCTTCCTTTTCCTTCCTTCCTTCCTTCCTTCCTTCCTTCTCTTCCTTCCTTCCTTCCTTCCTCCTTCCTTCCTCCTTCCTTCCTTCCTCTTCTTCCTTCCCTTCCTTCCTTCCTTCCTCCTCTTCCTTCCTTTCCTTTCCTCCTCCCTCCTCTTCCTTCCTTTCCTTCCCTTCCTTCCTTCCTTCCTTCCTTCCTTCCTTCCTTCCTTCCTTCCTTCCTTCCTTCCTTCCTTCCTTCCTTCCTTCCTTCCTTCCTTCCTTCCTTCCTTCCTTCCTTCCTTCCTTCCTTCCTTCCTTTCCTTCCTCCCTCCTCTTCCTTCCTTTCCTTCCTCCCTCCTCTTCCTTCCTTTCCTTCCTTCCTTCCTTCCTTCCTTTCCTTCCTCCCTCCTCTTCCTTCCTTTCCTTCCTCCCTCCTCTTCCTTCCTTTCCTTCCTCCTTCCTTTCCTTCCTCCCTCTCCTTCCTTCCTTCCTTTCCTTCCTTCCTTCCTTTCCTTCCTCCCTCCCTTCCTTCCTTCCTTCCTTCCTTCCTTCCTTCCTTCCTTTCTTCCTTCCTTCCTTCCTTCCTTCCTTCCTTCCTTCCTTCCTTCCTTCCTTCCTTCCTTTCTTCCTTTCTTCCTTCCTTCCTTCCTTCCTTCCTTCCCTCCCTCCCTCCCTCCCTCCCTCCCTCCCTCCCTCCCTCCCTCTTCCTTCCTTCCTCCCTGCCCTCCTCTCCTTTTGTTACAATAAAGCTTACCTGTGGGTAAAATCAATATCTACTAAATGTGCATCGTTTAGGATATATTCTATGGAGTAGCAGCCGGTGACGTAATTGGCGCATGGGTATGCCATTCTTTCTGAGGTCAGTACCATAAATGGTGTCTCCCGTGCACATGCGTGGGAGTGACTTCATCGCGGCTCAGTCAGACAGCCAGAGCCCACAAACCTGGAAGGAAGACCAAGTGAAGATGGAAGCCTTGTCAGCGGTGACAGTGTGCTGCTGGAGGGCTTCCTTTTGAAGGAAGTATCTCATAATGTGCTAGTATGCGATGAATACTAGCACATAACATTGCCTTGCAAGGTTGTTTTTTTTTTTTTTCATTTACTACCACTTTCATGCAGCTTATGTATTAAGGTAAAAAAAATGTTTAGGCTTTACAACCACCTAATGTCATACTCAGCCAGGAATCTAGCGTTTTTTGTAAGAAGGCAAGCAAGAAAAGACATTCCCCCACCTAAATTTTGTAATTTTTTCATGACCGAGTGACTTTAACATCGATGATGGGGCTGTAACTTGAGCCTAGCTGGTCAGATGAACTTCCCCCTTCTTCAGAAGAGATTAAACAGCAGCTACGTAACCAAAATGTTAATTTTATTAGCTTCACCCTGAGCTTTTTATGGACTATTATTTATTCCGTGGGAGTGATGGGTTGCTGGATAACCCAGTGATGCAGAACAACAAATGGGTTCCCAGTTTGTTATATTTTGTTATACTATGGGTTTCTACACATAATTGTTCCTTATATTTTGTATTCGATCTATCCAATATGTTGCATTGGATATAGAAAGATATATATATAGATATAGATATAGATATATAGATATATAGATATAGATATAGATTTTTATTTTTAAATTTTGTTTTTTTGCTTAGGCCTTGTTGAAGATGGACTGCCAAGGTTTGGTGGTCCGCCTTATTCAGGATTTTGTCTTGCTTACTACAGCGGTTGAGGTTGCTCAGCGTTGGAGAGAGTTGGCGGAGAAACTAGCTAAAGTTTCTAAACAGCAAATGGATGGCTATGAAGCACCACATCGTGACAAGAATGGAGTTCTTGATAGCGAGGTAAGAGGAATCTGGTACATTTTTCATCTTGGAATACAGAAGCATTTAAAGTGGATGTAAAGCCACTTCGTCATGATCACAAAATCCCCTCTGTTAAATAACGTTATGTGCCCCACTGTACGTGTTTTGTAAACAATTTGCAGATTTCTACCTTATTACAGAGCGCCTCCCATCGCTCACATAACTACTGTATTGTCCCAGTCTGACAGCTACAGCGGGGGGGTGGGGGGGGGGCTGAGAACTCCCTCTGACATCAGCCAGGAGGAGAGAGGCAGGCAGTCCCGTGAGTGCCAGGAGGCGTTCTGGAATGAGGTTGAAATCTGCATATATTTTATAAAGCACATAACGTTATTTTACGGAGGGGATTGTATGAATAGAACACAGTTATTTTAGCAGAGGGAAGGGACGGGGAGCAGACCAGCACTGACACGAGCGGACAGGCAGGAAGAGGGTGGGGGGGAAAACAGAGGAGAGACTGCGGATGACGGAGGCACGTAAACTGACCACAGTGTCTGCTGAGCAGACATGATAAAACGTGGTCAGTTTACAGGGAGAGGGCAGAATCGGGCAGGATCAACCAGCTATTTTAGATTATACAAGGAGCCAAATTACACAGCACAAACACTGTGCGGTTATACATGATTTGAAAAACAGGATCAAATTTTTATTTAGGGTTACAAACACTTTAAGCCCCTATTTGACTGATGTCACAGAGCCTGTCAATAATGCCAGGTGCTTGACCGACAGCTGGCTTAGCTTTTCAGCTCAATGCTGAGTGTCTGTGCTAGCTGGTCCTATCCCCTACACAGCCCCACGCTCCAGTGAGCACTGGCAGGGCAAAGTAGAGAGACAGTGAATGACAGTCACCGCTCTCTGCTCAGTGAAGGCCGAGAACGGAGCGGTCAGCAGTCATGTGATTGCTTAGTTTTTGGTCTTAGAGCTGGCAGGGGACAGCTGCAGCATTGGCTATGTGCTGCAGCCACATTGGTGTGTATAATTGTGTGCTTTTTATTTTTTTCATAAATCCTGCACTTTTAACCAGAACTTTAATTTAATGACCACAAAACACAGTCCTGAGCAGGGTTGTTTTATTATCTGAAATCAAGTTTTTAATGATGGTCTTTTTGAAAAGTTTCTAGTACTCTTGGCAAAGTTATCTGAAGGATCTTCCTAATAATTAAATAAATGAAGATCTCCTGGTACAGTGCTTGGATTAAACCTGTAGCTATGACATACAAAACAGCAGTAATGTACGCAAATTCAGGTTAGGCCTTCTGATAAAAACAAATCTAAATATCCTACACTAGTAAAAATAATTCAAACATATATTCACAGCTGTGCATTACAGTAATTTTTAATCATTTTGCAACACATGGTAATACAAGAAACGCAATGCCATTTATTTGTCATTCAATGGGACCCCAATGCATGTGTGTTTTTTAGTGCACAGCAACACACAGGTGTAAGCCAAATAAACCGGCAAGGATTGGTGCAGTGGGTTGGCAGCAACTCAAAATTTTGTGTTGCCTTCCCATAAAGCATGTAAACGTGTGAATCCAATCCTAGGCAACTGATGATTGCTTATAGAGGTAGTAATCTGAGCAGCAATCAAGCAGACTTTAAGCTTGCAATTTACAGGCATGTTGCACACTGCATGTCACTTAGCTTAGTTATGGCATAATCTATGGATCTATCATAAATGCTGGTAACTATGCCAGTGGTGATGCATGGGGTCAAATTCCCCCAGATTCTGTTTAAGCACCTCAATAGAAGTTTTGTGGTGCTTGTGTCTCCTCCCTTATCCTGAAAAATCAGGGGGGGGCGTACAATATTATATTATATATATATATATATATATATATATATATATATATATATATATATATATATATATATATATATATATATATATATATATAATCTCTATCTATCTTTGTTGTATTCCTGACAGCAACTTGTGTGGTTCGGGGCTGTTGATGGACTTGGGTTGCATCAGATGGGTTTTGAATTCCCATACAAGTCAATGGCAATACAAAACCTGTTTGAAACGCGTATGGTCAACTGCAGGTCAAAGGATCAATGAATTCTGAATGATCTCAGAAGCCTGATGCCATTGACACAAGCCCACAGCCCATTGCAAGCACACATACTTGCCTTGCCCTCCTCCTTCGACTTACTGGTTATTTCCTTGCAGTTGCTGGCACTAAACAGGTAGTGATGAAGAGTAAGCAAATGCTGCTGTGGATGGGGATGATTAAGGCTTGGTTCACATATTTTGAACCGCATCTGATTCGCATAACATGTGAACAGGACCAGCTTTCAATGGACCCGGTTCACACATGTCCAGGATGGCTGTAGTCCCTTTTTGAAACCAGTCCTGTGCGATTAATTTTTTTTGCTCTGGTTCAGGTGCGAATTCAAGTAAACATTTGCAGCTGAATCGCACATGAACCGGTGAACAAAAACTGCACTGGATTTTGGACTGCAAACCGCAGCCAGACGTGTGAACCCAGCCTAAGGTCCCTTTCACACCAGGAAGCAACTGCACATTTTTTTTTCCTTGTACCTATGCATGCATTTGGCGCGCTTTTGCAAGCATTTGACGCACGTTTTTCTGTCTGCATTTGGTCTGTGAGGTCACTTCTTACTTTCTTTCCTTGAGCTTCTATGTGCACTCTGATGCATTGCAGTGTGGAAAAATGCCGCATGCTGTACTTTTTACACTTCAATGCTGTGAAATTTGCCCGTAGGATAGCTTGGATTTTGGAGTGCAGTTCAAAATGAATCCAACTGCATCCCACTGCGTTCGGTGTGAAAGGGCACTTTGGCAAACCTGCTGCTTTCTCACAAAAGGAGTGGGGAGGGAGAAGCACAGGTTTGCCCTAGGATGAAGTGATGTCACTTCTAGCAGAAAGAAAAGCTAAGAACTAGTCTAGTAAAATGTTTGCTTCTACTGGGTGTAAAGACCGATTAACCTTTAGTGCCGGTTCACACTAGCGATGTCCGACCTCGCATGTGATTCACACCGCACTGCTGTGCAAATCAAATGCGATGTCTGTGCGATGCCAATTCAGGCATACAGATTGTATGGCTGAGTTTGCATCCCCTTCGGACCAAGTTGTGCAGGACACTTTTTTTTTTTGGTCCGCACCAGAATCGGATCGCATGGGTGTTCACACCTATGCGATCTGATTCTTGTCCGAATTGACAGTTCGCACTGCAATATGTGAACTGATCTGGGGTTGTCATTAATTTGTATTGACACTCCCAGCAGTTCACATATGGCAGTGTGAACTGCCTGCGAGTCGGATGAAATGCAGGAACCCGCAGTGGATTCGCAGGGTTCCCGCATCGCACCAATGTGAACCGGCACGAAGAGTTAACAAATTACTTTCTGGTTAAAAACGTAATTTGCATGTACGGTGACTCTTATTGTTTGTAGTCGGTATTTAGTTACTAAAGTAATCATTAATAATCTTGAATTATTCATTATGACCCTGGAACAATTTGTTTATACAATAATAAAGTGAGTTTTTTTATGATTGTTGTTGACTTGGTACACATGCTCCTTGTAAAGACTGAGCTAAGCTTTTGTTGGCAGTAAAGGGATTAGATTATACTTTTAAAAAAATCTGTGAACCTACTGTTCA
The DNA here is from genome assembly GCF_965119305.1 of Pelophylax lessonae. Lineage (NCBI taxonomy): Eukaryota > Metazoa > Chordata > Amphibia > Anura > Ranidae > Pelophylax > Pelophylax lessonae. The sequence goes on from NC_138773.1 coordinate 229,250,998, forward strand.
AACCACAAGTACTACTAAAGTAGACAGGTTATGTTTTTTTTTTTTTTTTTTTTTTATAAATTGGAGAGACATTGTCATTTTTTCTGAGCCCATTTAGTGCAAAGTGGCAGTATGTACACACAACTTTCCTCACCAGGGTTTTACACGTGCTGAGCCATGCCTATGCACCGCTGCTGCGTCCCACCTTGTCCAAATTTGGGTACCAGAGCAAGGAAAAAGGTTGCTCTCATGGGACATTCTCGTGACAGTGTTTGGCCATGTTAATTGGTAACTCATGCATGCTCCCTACTATCCAGTCTGCTTCGTTTGCAATAGTTCTGGTGATGCAGGAAAGTGGTAAAGAAAAAAAAAATAAAAAATATATATATATATATATATATATATATATATATATATATATATATATATATATATATATATATATATATATATATATATATATATATATATATATATATATATATATATATATATATATATATATATATATTTTTTTTTTTAACTTAAATTTTCTCCTAAAGTTGTCCAAATGCCATGCAAATGGGTATAGAAGACTAGTGCGCTAAAGGTGTATACATATGTACAAATGATGGTACAGTTATGTGACAGACAAAAACTTCTCTTGCAAATTCTCTCATTAAAAAAACGTGCAAACATGATGAACAGTGCAATGATATAACAAATGTAATAAATTCCCCTAAAAGTAGTCCATAGACCGTAAAGTGCAGGAAAGTGATCCACAATTGGTACTTTAAATGTATACAAATGCAAAAAAAAGTCTTTGGTAAAAAGTGACAACTGTTGTAACTTGAATTCACATAACTTGTATTCCCAAGTGCTGCATTTAGACCCACCGTGATCAAACTATGGAATAGATGGCTGCTTACCAGAGAGACATAAACAAAAAGCCTGTAGTTATCATGCCCTTAGGACAGACACTGGTCCCAGCAGATAATATGATCTCTTTAGGTAACAGCACTCTGTGGATCAAGATGCTTGGTGTATATTCAGGGGTTCCAGAACTTGTATGTTGGTGAATAAGAGACTGATAATGCATTACCTTTTTAAACCTTCTTTTATGATCAAAAAATAGTTGCACTTACATTTAGATGCACGAAAGACAGCATAAAACAAAATGTGCACAGCCACCTGCAGTGTGGACCGTGCGTGGTGACAACACGGCTGCTCCAGCCGACGCGTTTCCCCTCAGAAGGCGTCAACTGGGATTGGAGGACCAATAAGGCCATGCGAATGCATTGGCCTTAAAATCTTTGTCCCTGATCAGGAACAAGTATGCAGTAGGTTCAACAAGAGAAAAAGGCGCTAAATCTGCAGATCTAGAAGGCAGGGGGCATGGAGGGGGGCATACAAAAAGGTAAAGGGGGAAGTAACCAAGTCCATGTACTTCATAGATGTACTACAATGTCCATATACTTAAGGCTGCCTTCAGAAGGAACAGAAACCAGGTTTCCAGGGCTGCAAAGAAGATAAAAGAGACAGGCGCCTCTAAGTGCAGACTTTAACAGTTTATTTAGGATAAAAAAAAATTGGCAACTCACATGGAAAGAATAAAATCTGGCACATCAATGAGTGGTGGATCAAGGGATTTCTTGGTGGAAGTCTGTTCCCATGCGCTGGTGGCGTCGTGCAAAAGGATATGCTGTCCCTGTTGTCTCGCTGGTCACCGTCTATGTGCCGGCTGAGCGGTGGATGTAAATCAAAACGAGGCTTGGGACACAGATGGCTTCAGCAGCGCAGGATCGTGACGTCACCGGTATGCAACGAGTTTCCGAGCATGCGCGCTGCAAGTGTGTTGGCAAACGCACTCCTTTTTCAAAGCACATTTTGCAGGACGCCGCCAGCACATGGAACAGACATCCACTGAGGATCCTTTGATCCACCACTCATTGATATGCCTGATAGTATCAGTTGCCAATTGTTTTTATCCTAAATAAACGTTTAAGTCTGCACTTAGAGGCGCCTCTCTCTTTTATCTAAAAGTATGCAGTAAAATAGCAGATCTTGGTCACCCTAATTTGTTCCCAGTCCTGTGATTTAGAAAGTATTGAAATCACCACCAGGCAACTAGTATTTTCTGAAGGCAAGCATATGTTTGGAGGGGTGCAGTGTTTGACCACACTAGGTCTAAAATTTTTCTAATTTCTTCCACAATGCAACACAATAATATTATTAAACGCTTGAAGGAGCCAAACAGCAAGTGTTTTTTTCCTGAATTTGTTTCTTATATTATTTCCTTGACCTCCAGCAGATTCACCCCCCCCCCCCCTTTCCTCATGACCAGGCCATTTTGATACGTGATACGGCACTGTGTTACTTTAACTGACAATTGCACTGTCATGCAGCACTGTACCCAAATAAAAATGATGTCCGTTTTTATCACCACTCTATAAACAAAAGAAAAAAAAAAAAAAATATATATATATATATATTTCTGCTATAAAACATTTCCAATTAGTATATTTTAAAAATATAATTTCTTCATAAATTGAGGCCAATATGTATTCTGCTACTTGTTTTTGGTAAAAAAAAAATCCATATACGCGAACGTTGGTGTCTACAAACCATGGTATATGTTTATGGAATTTTTATTTATATTTATACTAGTAATGCCGGCGACCAGCGTGACTGTAATATTGCGGCAGACAGTCGAATACTAGCTGACACTTTGCAGGAACCAGTGACACTAATACTGTGATCAGTGCTAAAAATATGCGCTGTCACTGTACTGACACTGGCTGGGAAGGAGTTAAACAACTAGGGCGATCAAAGGGTTAACTGTGCCTAGCCATTGTTTTTTGTATACTATGTGCTGCTTTTACTAGGGAAAGTGATGGATTTTATTCACTGCTTTGCGGGGACACAAAATCCATCCCTTCCCCCTTGTCAGAACGGAGATCTGCCTTGTTTACTGACATGATTAATCACAGCAGAAACAGCCCTCATGTGGCAAGCACGCCCCCTGTAGGTGGAAGTGCAGAATTGTGTATGTATGTATGTGGTTCTGCACATGAGGGCCACTTTGTAGCCGTGCGGTCCGGAAGTGGTTAAGTGACAACTGTAGAGGTTAATTTTGCTTAGTGGAGGTTTTATTTTAATCCTACAGCACATTCGTAGACTTTGGGCTATAGTCTGTTACCGTAGACTCTGGCAAGCTCTTGAGGACATGCCCCACTGGGTGTCCCTCCATAACCCTTTCCCACGCTAAGTCCTCAGTTTATGCTAGTGTCCTAAGGTAACTGAGCTCTTCTTTCTTAAAGAATAATCGCTTTTAGCCTAGCTGAAGAGAAAAAATAATAAAACTATAATTCACTCCTCACGGTCTTCTAATACAGCAATGGATGTGGTGCATCCGGATCGCTGCAACCACAGTAAAACCTTGAACTGTACCTGGGGCACCAAGCTGTGGGGATGTCCTGTAATGTTGTTTTGCTTGGGCATTCACCACGGCGCTTTGTGGACTATGTGTAGCTATCTGCAAAGTTCTATACAGGTCCAGGGATGTTTTTTAGCCTTGTTTGTCTGTTGTAAAAAGGTTTCTATTTTTCTTTTTTTGCAGGCTATGTGGAAACCAGCCTATGACTTTCTTCTGACATGGAGTGCTCAGATTGGGGACAGTTACAGAGATGTCATCCAGGAGCTCCACACAGGACTGGATAAAATGCGCAGTCCTATCACCAAGAGATGGAAACATCTTACAGGAACGCTGATTCTTGTCAATTCTCTGGACACCCTTCGGGCAATGGCCTTTAGCACCCAGGAACATGAGGACTTTGTTATCTGATCATGTCTAAGGGGAAGGAGTTGTCTTAGCATTTATGTTGTTAACACGTTGTTTTTAGAGATCCATTCTGCCTGAAGAAGGTCATATTATGGGGCGTAATGGAATTTGTTTCTTGCATAAAATTGTAAATGTCCTCTAATTCTTCAGAGAGGTCATGTATATTAGTGATATATTACTCCTGCATTTTTGGGGGTTATCTGAACCTTGTGCTGCATTTATAAATCAGTACAGACAGATCATGAAGTTTATGCACTGGATGGCCATGGATTTCAGGCACCAGTTCTCTCCTGTCTGTTCTGTGGAATGTGTGTACAATGTAAATATGTAGGGATGATTCACAGGCACAGGGTGCTTCATAGGCCAGAGACTTGGTCCTCCTGACAATTTGTCTTGTTTTGGATTCCTTTATGAGCACAAATGCATTCTACACTTTTTTCCATAGTTTTTTTTTTTTTTTTTTGTAATTTCAGTTCATACACGCGTGTGTGTGTGTAATCACTGCCCCTCCTGGGTCATCTGTGCTTTATAGGTCACACCCTGTGTAAAAACTTTTATATCACGTTTTTGTTACCATGTGTTATTTATCTTTGGCTAAAATGTGGAGCCATGTATTTATGTAGGTCAATCAGACAGGCCCGCTTCAGACTTTTATATGGGCAACATCTATGAGACAATCTGCTGTTACATGTGCCTGTTAAAGCAATAAATGGAAGATTAGAGCGGCCTAACCTTTCCTAATGAGTCCTAATGGCAGGACAAACACTTACCCCCGTGTCTTACAGTGCAGTTTAACTGGTTGTGCTGACCTAGCTTGGAAGTTCTGTGATCTTCTGCCTGGTGTGTTGGGTCAGATTTTAATTTAATTGGTCTTCAGGTCCCAATGTTAGTATTTTTGTGCCTTATACCTGTTGTATTAATGCAAGCCAAGCCCTGCTAGCCTGGCGGGCTTACCATTCCTGCTTGCATCACAAATGACAAGTCTTTCATCAAGGGGGAGGATGGCTCGTACAATGAGGTTGGATACAGTTTCCTAGTATCTAGTGACTGCCAGGGACTAGTAGAAGCAGAGGACAGGAACAGGCAGACAGACCTTATTTTCTATTTCTTTATTTTATTTCTGACAGATTGCTAACTACCTCGCATTGATTTTAACACAAGTCTAATAAAAATGTAAGGTAAAAAAAATGTGTTTTCATGCTATTTTCATATGGTGGAGGTTTGGAGGGGTTGGGAGACTGGATTCTGAAAATTCATGGCTACAAAAAAGATTTTTGTATGTATGTAGATGATTTTTTAATTTTTTTGTACTTACTGTGTAAAGATGTGTAAAGATCATATTGTACAGTGGACATAGCTTCTTAAAGCCCAATGACAGGAATTGGAAAAAAATCTACCCTTGCTTTGCCCCCCCCCCCCCCCCCACACTGCAAGGATTAAGGCCTGTACACAAAATCAGAAAATCGTACGAAAAATACTGCGATTGTAGGATAATTTGATCGTTGGTACAGAGCTTTCGAGAGACGATCGCAACAATTCATCCAATATTATTCGATTGGACAAGCACAAATTTTTTTCTGTACTTAACCAGATCATACGACGTTTGTTCAGTACAGTTGTCCAAAAATAAAATGCAACGAACGAGAATTTTCATCACTTTAGTAAACTCTTCATTTTCAACATGAGACTAGCATACAAAAAAAAAAAATAAAGATATAAAACTAATTTTTTGTGAAGAATCAATAACAAGTGGGACATAATCCATGAAGTGGAACAAAATTTATGGATATTTCAAACTTTGTTAACAAATAAAAAACGTAAAAATTGGGCGTGCAAAATTATTCAGCCCCTTTACTTTCAGTGCAGCAAACTCTCTCCAAAAGTTCAGTGAGGATCTCTGAATGATCCAATGTTGAACTAAATGACTGATGATGATAAATAGAATCCACCTGTGTGTAATCAAGTCTCTGTATAAATGCACCTGCACTGTGATCGTCTCAGAAGTCCGTTTAAAACGCAGAGAGCATCATGAAGAACAAGGAACACACCAGGCAGGTCCGAGATACTGTTGTGGAGAAGTTTAAAGCCTGATTTGGATACAAAAAGATTTCCCAAGCTTTAAACATCCCATGAAGCACTGTGCAAGCGATATTGAAATGGAAGGAGTATCAGACCACTGCAAATCTACGAAGACCTGGCCGTCCCTCTAAACTTTCAGCTCATACCAGGAGAAGACTGATCAGAGATGCAGCCAAGAGGCCCATGATCACTCTGGATGAACTGCAGAGATCTACAGCTGAGGTGGGAGACTCTGTCCATAGGACAACAATCAATCGTATACTGCACAAATCTGGCCTTTATGGAAAAGTGGCGAGAAGAAAGCCATTTCTTAAAGATATCCATAAAAAGTGTTGTTTAAAGTTTGCCACAAGCCACCTGGGAGACACACCAAACATGTGGAAGAAGGTGCTCTGGTCAGATGAAACCAAAATCGAACTTTTTGACAACAGTGCAAAATGTTATGTTTGGCGTAAAAGCTACACAGCTCATCACCCTGAACACACCATCCCCACTGTCAAACATGGTGGTGGCAGCATCATGGTTTGGGCCTGCTTTTCTTCAGCAGGGACAGGGAAGATGGTTAAAATTGATGGGAAGATGGATGGAGCCAAATACAGGACCATTCTGGAAGAAAACCTGATGGGAGTCTGCAAAAGACCTGAGACTGGGACGGAGAGTTGTCTTCCAACAAGACAATGATCCAGAACATAAAGCAAAATCTACAATGGAATGGTTCACAAATAAACAAATCCAGGTGTTAGAATGGCCAAGTCAAAGTCCAGACCGGAATCCAATCGAGAATCTGGAAAGAACTGAAAACTGCTGTTCACAAACGCTCTCCATCCATCCAACCAACCAAAACTGATAGACATACCCCAAGCGACTTACAGCTGTAATCGCAGCAAAAGGTGGCGCTACAAAGTATTAACTTAAGGGGGCTGAATAATTTTGCACGCCCAATTTTTCAGCTTTTTATTTGTTTAAAGTTTGAAATATGCAATAAATTTCGTTCCACTTCATGATTGTGTCCCACTTGTTGATTCTTCACTAAAAAAATTACAGTTTTATATCTTTGAAGCCTGAAATGTGGCAAAAGGTCAAAGTTCAAGGGGGCCGAATACTTTCGCAAAGCACTATGTTTGTGTGTGTATGTGTATATATATATATATATATATTCAGGCTGTGTTACTTACCCTTGCCCCAGCTCCTGCACTGCCCTCTTCTACATGGAGCTCCAGTCTGTGGGTGGTTTCCCTGCTTTTTCTCATAGATTGCAAGGCTATTAACTCTACATTGTAGGAGGAGGCAGGAGTGAGACTGTGACCAGGAACCACTTGAAGAGGAGGCTTTGCAGCACTGGCTGCATCACAGGAGGAACTCTGCTGGAGCAAGGAATAAGAGCAATATTATCCTTGTGCATGCACCCCTGGACATTAGGAGAGAAGGGGGTCCACTGCTAGGGTAGATTTGTTGTTCTGTCTGGAATTGGGCCTTTTTAAACTCCTTACTACCATCTTCTCAAATGGGGGGAGTTAAATATCCTGGCTTATAGCCTAAAAATGTAATAATTTCCTGTGATGTTCAACTACATGATGGTGGCTTAGCCTTCGGCTTTTTCCAGGCTTTTAAAATCCTTCTTCCCGGGGGGGGGGGGGGGGGGGCATTGAGAGGAAAATCTGCTGTTCTAGACCCTGTAAATCTGTAGTGTGTTGGGCATCATTTGCTTCTCTTTGGCAGAGGTCATGGGGGAGGCTAGAGCGGACAAAGCTGGGAACACCTAGGCCAGCTATTTCACCTGTTTTTAACCGTCTGGGTTCCCAGAATATTAGAATGAGGAAAACAACTTGATTTTAAAGCAAACTAGTACTTTGCCCATGAAGCAAATGGTTTTTCCTAAAGAGACTCTGTGGTCAGCCTAAAACCAGCCTAAATGACTCAACTATTCACAAAAAATAGGAACTGGGGTGCAAAAAAAATGGCAGCAGGAGCTCTGGACTGATGAGTCAAAATGTAAAATGTGTGGCTGTAGCAGGAGGCAGTTTGTTCGCTGAAGGGCTGGAGAGCGGTACAATGAGTGTCTGCAGGCAACAGTAAATCATTGTGGAGGTTCTTACACGTTTGGAGGTGCATTTTTGCAAATCGGTGTTGGAGATTAATTCATCATGCCTTACCTGTAGTAGGACAAGGGCCCTAAACATACAACCAATGCCATTAAAGCAGTAGTAAACACTGGTGATGTGTACCTATCAGTAAGCTTAAATTAGGTCTAACCTGTAAGCTCAAGGAATATCTCCTCAACGTGCACCTTTTAGGAGCTATTCACTATTTCTGCTACCAGTGACGTCACTGGTGCATGTGCACTGCGCTCTGAATGGACGGCATAGTGAGTGTGCCATCCATTGAGTGCTGTGCCGCAATCGTAGCTCTCATGTGTATGCGCAGGAGCCAGAGCCAGCAGACCAGGTGAAGATGGAAGCCATGTCAGTGGTGACAGTGCGTGTGCATGATCTATTTTAGCACATTATGTAATTTGCTTGCAGGGGGGGGGAGTTTTTTTTTTCCTATTTTTTTTATTTATTCAGTCTTTTCTACCGCTTTAAGAACTATCTTCAGTTTAAAGAAGAACAAGGAGTCCTAGAGGTGATGGTTTGGCTCCCGAAGAGCCCTGGTCTCAAAATCTTGGGGTCTGTCTGAGATTACATGAAGAGAAAGAAGGATTTGAAGCAACCTACATCCACAGAAGATCTGTGACTAGTTCTTGATGTTTGGAGCAACCTGCTGAGTACCTTCCAAAACTGTGTGCAAGTGTACCTAGAAGAATTGATGCTGTTTTGAAGGCAAAAGGAGGTCACACCAAATATTAAAAATAATAAAGTGTAGATGCGCTAAACTCAAATCAGTCTTAATATTACAATATTGACTACAAGTAATAAAACAAATACTGTATATTTAACACAGTGCTGGTTGGTTCATAAAGTGCAAAAACATTGAAATCACAAAAAATACAAAAAACAATTGTGCAAATATTAAGTTCATATGTGTTCTAAGCAAAAAGCTTCTTAAGTGCCGGTTCACACATGCAATGTCAGACATTGCATGTGATTCGCACTGCACTGCTGTGCAAATGATATGCGATGTCTGTGCGATGCAAATTCTGCCATTCTTATTGCATAGCTGAATTTGCATCGCATTCGGACCAGAGTCCCACAGAACCCCTTTTTTTTTTTTTTTTTGGTCCGCACCAGAATCGGATCGCATGGGTGTTTACACCTATGCGATCCGATTCCTGTCCGAACTGACAGTTCGCACTGTGATATGCCAAATAATCTGGGGGTGTCGTTAACTTTGTATTGACACTCCCAGCGGTTTGCATATGGCAGTGTGAACTGCCTGAAAGTCGGGTGCGATTCAGGAACCCGCAGTGGATTCGCATGGTTCTCCCCTGTGAACCGCCGGCACTTATTCTTCAATATGAATTATAATTTAGATCACCACCACCAATTTAATTTCCACCCAATATGCTGTACTGGAATGCCACTCACCAGATGACCATGACCCCTTTAACTAAAAAGGAAATTGCCTGTTTGATGGCTTTCTTGATGAGTCTTCACATATGACCCACTCCTGCCATGATTCCACAGTACCACTCTTCCACTCCTAAGTGAGCTGCAGCGCACGTAACGGCAAAATGTGGGTGTGGCCAAAGTCTTAATGGTAGGGGCTTAAGGGGTCTGCTAAAAAAAAAAAAAAAAACCCCAGCTCTCTTACCAATGCCCATAGCTCTCACTAATGCCCCCAAGCTTTCCCACCTCTCACAAACGCCCCCCCAGCTCTATGACAAATGCCCCCACTCTAGGTTTCTCAGCAATGCCTCCATCTCTCTCACCAATTTCCTCCTCTCTTACTAATGCCCCCCCAGCTCTCTCACTAATTCCCCCTCCTCTCTTACTAATGACCCCCCAGCTCTCTCGCTAATTCCCCCCCCTCCTCTCTTACTAATGCCCCCCCAACTCTCTCACCAATTCCCCCCCCCTCTCTTACTAATGCCTCGCCCCAGCTCTCTCACCAATTCCCCCCTCCTCTCTTACTAATGCCCCCAGCTCTCAACAATTCCCCCCTCCTCTCCCTAGTGCCCCCCCAGCTCTCTCACCAATGCCCCCTCCTCTCTCTAGTGCCCCCCCCCCTTAGCGCTTTCATTATTTCCCCCTCCTCAATTACTAGTGTCCCCCCCCCCCCTCACAAATGCAGATAGATTTGAATTCCTGCGCTTTTTTTAAGCTCTGAGTGTCAGGACTGTAGCATGGAGCCGAGGAGGGAGTTTTTACGGCACTTCACCCAGCTCCATGCGACAGTACTGACAGGTGGGGAAAAGACACCTCCAGTCCCCAATTAAACAGGGATGTGGGAAGTTGTGGCCCCAGGAAACCCACCAGCGAATGTTGGGCCATGTACCCCCTGGGTGCCTGGTGCAACACAGAAGCAATTGGAGTGCTTCTGTGTGACAAGGATTCCTCTTACCTTTCACAAGCCTCTGAGAGGCAGGATTGATACAGCTGAGAGCTGGCATGACATAGGGGCCGCTGAGAATCAGGATGGGGAGCTGGGGGGTGGCCTGCAAATTATGTCATTGGTTGCTAGGGCGCCGGCGGTCCTAACAACCAGTAACTGCATTGAGGAAGGGGAGCAGAGATGGCTGGCCAGATTTTCTCCCTGGAATCCTCACTTGGTGCTGTGTGTAAGAGCATACATTGCACCCATTAAGGATACCACTACTTGGTGGAGCCCGGGGCTGGAACTTGTTCCAGTCCTGGGCTCCGGGTCTTCAGCCCAGATCCGCTGGACCCCGGGACATAATTCAAATTGCGGGACGGTCCCGCGGAATCTGGGACGGTTGGGAGGTATGCCTTAGGACATACCTGTACGTCTTCAGGTTGAAGTGGCAGTACCAAAACTTTCAGTCAGCAAAGGGATTTGATATGAAGTGAACTGAGTGGCTGTACAGGGTGCAAAGGAATGGCCAAGTCAAAGTCCAGACCTGAATCCAATCGAGAATCTGTGGAAAGAACTGAAAACTGCTGTTCACAAACGCTCTCCATCCAACCTCACTGAGCTTGAGCTGTTTTACAAGGAGGAATGGGCAAAAATTTCAGTCTCTCGATGTGCAAAACTGATAAGAGACATACCCCAAGCGACTTACAGCTGTAATCGCAGCAAAAGGTGGCGCTACAAAGTATTAACTTAAGGGGGCTGAATAATTTTTGCAGGCCCAATTTTTCTGTTTTTTATTTGTTAACAAAGTTTGAAATATCCAATAAATTTCGTTCCACTTCATGATTGTGTCCCACTTGTTGTTGATTCTTCACAAAAAATTACAGTTTTATATCTTTGTTTGAAGCCTGAAATGTGGCAAAAGGTCGCAAAGTTTAAGGGGGCCGAATACTTCCGCAAGGCACTGTATTTATGCAATGCATACTAGCACATTATGACTTAAAATGCCCGGTGCCATTTTTTTATTTTTTATGCAGTTTATTGCCGCTTTATCACATGTGATGATTTTTAATACCTTGCTGTTGCTTCCCGATGGGTGTCAATTCTGGGAGTGGAGGTGTCTTTGCAATCACATGGTTGTTATTATAACTGGCTGTCACAGCGGTGAGATAATTAGAAGCCCTTCCTGCTGGTTTCCAATTGCAAAAATTTACTAGGAGCGATTGGGGATAGCCTGGTCAGTGTGCGGTGAGCATGCTTTCAGCGCAGAACCTTGGTGCTGCATAGTCGCATACATGTGATGGCTGGCTGTTAAGGCCCACTCACCTGCATATATGTAATACAGCAGCAGGATGAGGTTAATAGAAAAATTCACATGTTTATCTGTGTTTAATGAAAATCACATTCTGTGCCTCCAGGGGAAGATCTGATACTCTAAACACACGTTCATTCAAGTAAACCCAGGTAAAGGGCAAGTACATTACATCTAAACACAAGAACTTGATCTGGGAAGCAAAGTTTTACACTTCCCAAAAAATTTTATTCTGTATTTAAATAACACACACTTGATAATGCTACTGTGAACGTAGCCTATGGCTTAAACTGTTTGTGAACATTCTACTAGAATATGCACCTTTTTACACATTAAAATAATTTTCTAACTTAAACCGCATTTATTTAACCACTTAAGCCCCGGAGGATTTGGCTGCTCAAAGACCAGGGCCTATTTTGTGATTCGGCACTGCTTGACTGTAACGGACAATTGCGCGGTCGTGCAACACTGTACCCAAAAGAAATTGACGTCCTTTCTTTTGGTGGGATTTGATCACCTGTGCAATTTTTACTTTTTGCGCTATAAACAAAAAAAGAGCAACCATTTTGAAAAAATAATATTTTTCACATTTTTTTATATGAAATTCCCCCCAAAAAAATGTAAAAATCAAATTTTTTAACATTTTAGGCCAATTTGTTTTCTGCTACATATTTTTGTATGTATATTTTAATAAGCATATTTTGATTGGTTTGCGCAAAAGTTATTGCGTTTGCTAACTACGAGGAAAGATTTTTGTCATTTTTATTTATTTTTTTTTTTTTAACTACTAATGGCGGTGATCTGCGTTTTTTTTGCGGGACTGAGATATTGCGGCGGACAGATCGGACCCTTGACTGACATTTTTGACACTTTTGGGGGTACCAGTGACATTACTACAGTAATCAGTGCAATACATATTTACTGTTCCTGTAAAAATGACACTGGCAGGGAAGGGGTTAACTTTATTGGTGATCAGTGAGTTAAATGTGGGCGTGATCCTAACTGTGGGGGGCGTGGCTTGTGATGTAACCACAGAGACATACGATCCTACATAGCAGGATCCGTATAGTCTCTGCAGTTACATCAGGGAGAATGACAGACAGCTGTGTTTACATCAGCCACCTGCCTTTCTCCCTCTCCAGCGGGAGATCGCGAGTGGCCAGCGGACATCGGGAACGATGTCAGGGAACGAGCGGGGCGTGCTCGCCCCCTAGAGGTTTGTGGGCGAGTGACGTACCGGTACGTCACTTTGCCCAGGAGGAGCTGACCCCTGCAGTATATAGTTGTGCGGCGGTCGGCAAGTGGTTAAAAAAAACGAAATACGTCCTTTAACCACTGAAATACCGGGAACTTTTCCCCCTTCCCACGCAGGCCAATTTATAGCTTTTAGCGCTGTTGCATTTTGAATGACAATTGCGCGGTCATGCAACACTGTATCTAAACCAAATTTGTCATTTTTTTACCAGCTTTCTTTTGGTGGTATTTGATCACCTCTGGGTTTTTTCCTTTTTGCCACATAAATAAAAAATACCGAAAGGTTGGAGGGATGGGGAGGGCACTGGCCACTGGTGGGCAGCAATGATGGGGAGGGTGGGCTTCCTGAGCCCTGATTGCCATCCCTGGTGGCCGTGGTGGACATCCCTGGGGTCATGGGTGGGCACCATCCCTGGTGGTTCTAGTGGCACCCCCCAAGGGTCTGCACTGGTAATCAATGCTCTGATTACCAGTGCAGCCCCCCCCCCCCCTGTCAGGAAAGCCGCAGATTGGCTCTCCTCTACTCGTGCCTGTCAGGCACGAACTGAGGAAAGCCGATCAACGGCACTTCCTATTTACTATGTGACCAGCTGTGATTGGACACAGCTAGTAACATGGTAAAGAGCCTACGCCAGTTGTCATATTGCATTGACAGAAAATTACAGAACTGCAGATTTAAAAGGAAAGGTCATTTTTAATAACATAACTTTTTTTGTGTTTCTTTTTCCCCCAATGAAAATCACCCTTTAAATTAAGAGGTACACACGCTTTTCCATTTTGCCCGGAGTGCATCTTTAACATAATGGCGGCTTTGTATCCATAACGCAGTTTTTTTTTTAGAACGGATAAGGAAGACAGGAAGGTAACCAGATATCATCTTTCGCAGTCAGTACTGAGATAATTCTGTCATTCTGTGGCATGGAGGCAGGCGGACGCCATTCTGCACATTCCAGAACTTTCTCAATGCAGCCTACAAGTTTCCTGTTTGCTCAGGCCTTGTTTTACCTGTATCTGCTGCAGATCCCAATATACTGGCAGCATTTTCCTTTCTAGATTACTAGTGAATATGCTCAGAAGCCTGGAAGAGCACTAGTTACTATAGAGGCAAACTTAAAACTCCGCTCCCTGCCTCCACTGGGATCTTTGTTATAGAGTATTCCAGTCCTGCTCATTTTGACGGTAAAGCGGTTTCCTGCTGCGGTGGGGGTGCAGACAGACGCAGCTGGAGGAGGAAGAGACATTTGTAAACAAGGTGACAGCCAAACAATGTATGAATGCACTCCTAACTTGCAGCTTCTACATCAAGAATGTGGCCTAGGGTGCCATCTGCTGCTACACAGATGCATTGATGGTCAAGTACATTTTCTGTATATTCCATTGAATATACTGGAAGGGAAAATACATGTATTATAAAAAGAGCAGCAACTGCCTTGTACATACAGTGAACTGAAACTCTTGCAACTGCACCTACTGAAGGGGTTTAAGGTGGAATCCACTTACTCAGCGGGGGATCTCTCTCTTGTTTCCATCCAATTGTCATCCGATCTGATCTGCCGGACAGATGGCGAAGGTTTTGCCATACGTCTGTTTTTAGCTGATCGGATGCCCGGTGGGGGTCAGTGGACACACGTCTGCTGACATACGCTTCCCCATAGGGAACAATGGGTGGTCAAGTTGGGTCCACTTGAAAAATGGACAGGCGGACGCAATCAGTCCGCTCGTGTGAAAGGAAGCTCATGGTTATCATTGCAGCATGGCCAGTCAGTATCTGTAGTCTCAAAAACAGTAACAATGTCGCATGCAGGTGATTTTCATAGGGACAAAATATTGATGCAGCAAGGCTGCCATCAAAGACCAAGTGACTCTAACGAGCAGGGCCCTCTAATTGCCCCTGTATTGAAATGCATTGTACCTGTACGGTTTGCCTTAACCTTGTGAAGAACTGCACAAACTGTTGGTGCTATATAAATCCTGTATAATAACTATAAATATAATATCTAATAAAAGAGGTTGTAAACCCCCCTTAATGACTTTTGCCTATAGGTAAGCCTTTAATAAGGCTTACCCAGGGCTGCTGTTAGAAATCGCGGGGCCCCATATAGACTACCTGTCAGGGCCCCCCCAAGAAAATATTAAAGATATATTTAGCTAAAATTACAACAAAATCATTATTAGCAGACACAAATATAACATAACTCGCATAATTCCTGCTAATATTAACTATGTTAAATAAAAAAGAAGATGAGATGAGAAAAATATACAGGCTAGGCAGTTAGAGCTCAGTGATCAGAGAGACAGAGAGAGAGAAACAAAGTTACAATTTACAAATAAACTCCTGAGCAGAGATAAGTGCTGGGAGGAGGGCCCACACAAGGGAGGGGGATTAGTGAGGGACAACTGTCTCTTTCTCAACAGATAAAAGCTGATAGCAGCGAGAGGGACAGATCAGATTCAGGTGCTGGAGAAAGATTTCTGTATTTGTTGTCCATCACTAATCACCCTCTCTGTGTGGGCCCCCCTGTGTGCTCGGGCCCCCTACAAGAGGGCTGGTGGTCCCCCCCCCTATCAGCGGCCCTGGGCTTACCTATAGGTACTGTAAATATCTCCTAAACGTGCACCGTTTAGGAGATATTTACTTTGAATGCAGCCGATGACGTCATTGGCCTATGCGCTCTGAAGGAAAGGCCACCTGTGAATGCCGGCTCCCGCGTGCATGCTCTCCGGGGAGTGATTTAATCGCACCTCCGGCCAATCAGATGGCCAGAGGATGCAGACCAGGAAGAAGGACGGCCAAACATGTCGGCTGTCTCAGCAGGCGTCACTGCGGGGGCTTAGTTCTAAGGTAAATATTTCATAATGAGCTAGTATGCGATGCATACTAGCTCATTATGCCTTTGTCTTTCAGGTTTTTCTTTTTTCTTTTTATTTTTTTCTGCGGGTTACAACCTCTTTAATTGGCTAATTTTACCCCCTATAATAGATATGAAACCTTGAATACAGAGAGTGTAATGCACCCATAGAGCATCGAATGCGTTAAATACTAGCGCTAAAGTATCTTTTTTAGGTGTTGTCTACAGCAGGGGTCTCAAACTGCTGCAGAATTACAAGTCCCATCATGCCTCTGCCTATGGGGGTCAGGCTTGTAATTGTCAGCTTTGCAATGCCTCGTGGGAATTGTAGTTCTGCAACAGCTTGAGGGCCACCAGTTTGAGACTCCTGGTCTTCAGTGATCATGGCACTGCTTCCTGTCAATTTGTCCTTCAGCATGGCTTATGCATTCTATGTATTAAGATAAAAAGCCTTCTGTGTGCAGCAGGCCCCCTAATACTTGCATGAGCCCCATCTATATCCGGCGATGTCCACGTGTCCCTCCAGCCGTCCGGGACTCTCCCTTCTGATTGGCTGAGACACAGCAATGACGTTATTGTCAATCAAAGTCAGCTAGCCAATCAGAGAGGGAGCGGGGCCAAAGGCAGCTCTGTGTCTGAATGGACACACGGAGCTGCAGCTTGACTTGGGTGCCCCCTTAGCTAGGTGTGGGGGCACTAGACAGGAGGGAGGGGCACTGAAGAGGGACCCAAGAAGAGAAGGATCAGGGCTGCTCTGTTCAAAACCAGCTGCAACAGAGCAGGTCAGTATAACATGTTTGTTATATATTTTTTTAAAACACAAGACTTTACAATCACTTTAACCTACTTCAGGGAATATTTTAATTTCAGTTATGTTAAAAATGATTTGGTTTGTAATTGTGTCTGATTCAACCCTGTGTACTTCCTTTACCTCTTTCCAGTGCCTGGTTAACAGATGCTCTGCATGTGTTTCGCTTTCCACATTTGTTTCATTGTTTGAAGATTCTTGACATTTTTTTCTGCGGAACAGATAATATTGTTCCTGGTAATTAGAAGGATTTCAAAGCACATCATATGGCATGCAGCTTCATGTAATTTGTGCTAAACTAAAGAACTGTCTATATTGTCTCACAGCAATCCGATTCAAATATTTAGTCTCTGACTGTAATTTTCCATTGATGATTTTAATTTAACTCGCACCTGTGGAGCAACACTGACAGTTATTTTTTTTTAGCATACAATGATAAATGCAGCTAAAGAATAGCATGCACAAACAATTGAGTGTACACTATATCATAAAGTAAAAGACATTTTCAAATATATCCAACCAAAATGCTTCACATACTTCGAATCCCAACGATGACGCTACCTGCATGGATTTTGCATGCTCTCCCTGTGCCTGTGTGGGTTTCCTCCGGGTACTCTGGTTTCCTCCCACACTCAAAAGACATGCTGGTTTGTTAATTGGCTCTTGTTTAAATTGGCCCTCATATGAGTATGTATAAATCTGAACTAGAGACCTTAGATTGTAAGTGCTTTGAGGGCATGGAGTAATGTGAATGCATAATATATACAATGGGGATCGAAAGTTTGGGCACCCCAGGTAAAAATTTGTATTAATGTGCATAAAGATGTCAAGGAAAGATGGAAAAATCTCCAAAAGACATCAAATTACAGATTAGACATTCTTATAATATGTCAACAAAAGTTAGATTTTATTTCCATCATTGACACTTTTAAAATTACAGAAAACAAATAAATGGTGTCTGCAAAGGTTTGGGCACCCTGCAGAATTTATAGCATGCACTGCCCCCTTTGCAAGGCTGAGACCTGCCAGTGTCATGGATTGTTCACAATCATCATCTGGGAAGACCAGGTGATGTCAATCTCAAAAGGTTTTAAATGCCCAGACTCATCTGACCTTGCCCCAACAATCAGCACCATGGGATCTTCTAAGCAGTTGCCTAGAAAACTGAAACTGAAAATAGTTGACGCTCACAAAGCTGGCTAAGGCTATTAGAGAATAGCAAAGCGTTTTCAGATGTCAATATCCTCTGTTCGGAATGTAATTAAGAAATGGCAGTCATCAGGAACAATGGAAGTTAAAGCAAGATCTGGAAGACCAAGAAAAATATCAGACAGAACAGCTCGCAGGATTGTGAGAAAAACAATTCAAAACCCACGTTTGACTGCATGATCCCTCCAGAAAGATCTGGCAGACACTGAAGTTGTGGTACACTATTCAACTATAAAGAGATACTTGTACAAATTTGGTCTTCATGGAAGAGTCATCAGAAGAAAACCTCTTCTACGTCCTCACCACAGAAATCAGCGTTTGAACTTTGCAAATGAACATATAGACAAGCCTGATGCATTTTGGAAACAAGTTCTGTGGACCGATGAGGTTAAAATTGAACTTTTTGACCGGAATGAGCAAAGGTACGTTTGGAGAAGAAGGGGCACAGAATTTAATGAAAATAACCTCTGTCCAACTGTTAAGCATGGGGGTGGATCAATTATGCTTTGGGGTTGTATTGCAGCCAGTGGCACAGGGAACATCTCACGAGTAGAAGGGAAAATGGATTCAATAAAAATTCCAGCAAATTTTGGATGGTAACTTGATGTCATCTGTGAAAAAGCTGAAGTTAGAGAGGATGGCTTCTACAACTGGATAATGATCCTAAACACACCTCAAAATCCACGGGGGATTACATCAAGAGGCGTAAACTGAAGGTTTTGCCATGGCCTTCACAGTCTCCTGACCTCAACATAATTGAAAATCTATGGATAGACTTTAAAAGAGCAGTGCGTGACAGACAGCCCAGAAATCTCAAAGAACTGGAAGACTTTTCTAAGGAAGAATGGGTAAAGATACCTCAAACAAGAATTGAAAGACTCTTGGCTGGCTCCAAAAAGCATTTACAAGCTGTGATACTTGCCAAAGGGGACAGTACAAGATATTAACTCTGCAGGGTGCCCAAACTGTTGCAGACACCATTTTTTTGTTTTCTGTTATTTTGAAAGTGTAAATGATGGAAATAAAAAATACTGGCATATTATAAGAATGTCTAATCTGTAATCTGCTGCCTTTTGGAGATGTTTCCATCTTTCCTTGGCTTCTTTATGCATATTAATGCAAATGTTTACCTGGGGTGCCCAAACTTTCGTTCCCCACTGTATGTAAAGCCGCGGCGTAATGTGACGCCACTATATAAGTGCCCTAAATAAATAAATAATGAAGCTAGAAGCAAAACACAGATGTTTGAGTACAGGATCACTTTAATAGCAAATAAACAACGTTTTACATTTTTAAAAGTAAAGTCAGGGGTCATGACCATCCATGAAGCCGGAGGAACAAAGAAGAACTCATGCTCCATATCCTTGATTACAGCCCGCCACCACCACCTTTGCTAATGTAGCAGGATTTCCAGGCATTGGGCCTGATATGGGTCTGCCATGGTTATCGGGAACACTTCCAACACATTTAAGTTGAAAACCCAAGTGTAAGAGCTAAGACCATGACCATTCCGGCATCTTTGGTTTGTTTTGTTTATTTTGTAATGGGGATGGGAGAAGGGAATGAGTGAGATACTCCTCTGGCTCAACTAGGTTTAACTGGGACACTTTGTAGAAAAATGCCTGTTAGCGCTGTCCTGACGCCAGCTGAATGCCGACCAACGCTTCCTGGCGCTTAAAAATACTGTTTTGCTGAACTGTGCTGAAACTTCGACTTTAACTCATTGGTTAACTCAGAAGATCCAGGACTGTAGTATCACTTGACTCTTGGCACTGCTTGTGCTGCTGCAACTCTCAACACTGCACACTGTACACTTAGCTCTTCAGGGCCCAACTGCTGGCACCCCCTCTAACACTTCAGGGTCCTCTGACTAGGCACCCCCTTTACACTAGCTGGCTCCTGGATCCCTGGGACCTTCACTGGAGTGGTCCCCTCTACACTTCAGGCAGACCCTCAGGGGCAATTCACAGTACTCAAGAACTTGGAATGCTTTCCTGGAACTGAACCCCTCTATCTCCACTGGTCCTCGGCACACCGGATCCTCTCTGCAGCTCAGCTCTCTCTGTACTCTCAGGCGGCCACCCGAGACACCCAATCCTTCTGACAGGAGGAGAGACAGCCGTACTCTTCCTCCTGGGACTCTGCTTCCTGCCAAAGACGCTGCGTCATGCGTTCCCCTCAAACTTATACCCACTCCCAGAATCCTCTGCGGCAAAATCTGCCTTCTGGGGTAGATACAGTCTTGAATGAGCTACTGATTGGGTTTTCTCCACTGCCCAATGATAATCCTCTCATGGAGCCAGTAGGGAGACCCCCATCTCAACAGCCACACCTGGGAGACATGACAACCCAGCTGAAAATAATGGCCCTGCTGTTAGGCAGCCAAGGCTCACTATACTTTTACTTAGCACCTACCTTGTAGGGTGCTACACTGCTGTGACACATTCCTACCTACTGCTCTCCCTGCTGGCAAATTGGTGTCACCTGTGGGCAGGTTCACAGGTACTGAAGCACCCCTGCCCCCAACAGAACATACTTCTGCTCTTGAGGGTAGGGTGTGAGATTTAGAGGACAACACAATACCCCTTTAACAAAATGGGGCCCTGCTCTGTTCCGAAACAAATACACATAATATGAGAGTGGAAGATTTGTTTGATTCTTTTGGAAGTAAAGTACTGGTTGGACTGGGGTCTCATGATTTATCAATTTTTATTTGTTGTTTAATGCATCATGTACACTGCTAATGATAAACGCACGTTAAGGAACAGTTGGGCGTTTTTTCAGCAGCCCCCGAATGCTCCTCTGTTATCTTATGGCTCCATTCACACCTTAGGGTCCTTTCACATGGGCTTTCCGCCCGGCGGACTCTGTTTATGCTCAGCAGCCAGCAGGCTTATTTTGCAGAGACGGAGCTGTCAGATTCCCGCTCTCCTCTATGGGAGATGAGATGAAAACAGACCGCCTGTCCATTTTCATCCGATACGATCCTCCAGACAGATGGAAAATAGGGTTTCCATCCATCTGGATTTCACAGACAGGATCAGATCGGAGAGCAGCGGTGGTCAGCGAAGATGTCACCGCTGACATTCGCCACTCCATAGGGCTGCATTGAGCAATCGATCCGGTCCGCCTGAAAACCTGACAGGCGGACCTGATCAGAAAGCCCGTGTGAAAGGGGCCTAAGAGTATAGTTTTCAGGCATTTTTTTCGGGCATTTTTCAGGTGTTTTTGTAGGTGTTTGGAGGCAGGCATTGACATCTAACAAAAACACTGGTAATCTGCCAAAAAATAAGCTCACTTACTTTTTTGAGCTTCAGGCATTTTGTTTCAGGTGGCAAAACGCTCATATGTGAACAAGGGCTATTGAAATGAATGGAATTTTGTTTGTTGGGCGTTTTGAGACTTCAGAGATGAGCTTTTTACGAGCTGAAAAATGCTCAGGTGTGAACAGAGCCCTTAGAAACTGTTGAGTTTAGTGGCATTTTTGTGAAAGCAAAAAAAAGCATTCAGATGGAAGTTTATTGGCATTTGAAACGCCAAATGCTTGTAACAGCTTGCAAACGCGTCTAAACACGGTAACTCACGTTTAAAACCGTTTCGTTTATAGATGTTAGGGAAACGTTTCTAAACGCAAACCCTGCTAAACGCGCATAAACGCGGCATGTAAATGCAGCAAAACTGACATTTTTAATGGTAGGTAACTAGCTGTCAAGTTCCAGTATTCAGGAGAGGTTTTCAAACATCCCATGTACATACAGTAAAGCCTAAATGTTACAGTGACTTACTGCTTTTCATGATATTGTATTCAAAATGATATATCCAAGGACTCCATTGTGACCATTTGCCTGGCCTACATCTGAATTTATCAATTATAAGTGTTCCCACTCTATAACAAAACAAAACAAAATTGCTGCTAACACACCATCTTTTTATATCCCACCTGGATATAAAAATTCTATAAAGAATGTTGTTTGTGGTGTGGTACTGCATGTACTACAGTGCACCTCCGCCGACACTCCTAAAAAATCTTAAAGCATGAAATCAATATGTACTACAGTACACCCCCCTCTTACTTTAACATATCATTAGCTTCATTATGTCTTGTTTCAGTTGTAAGTTCAATTATAAACACCAATATTTTTGTTTGTGTTTTCAAAAACCAATATGACATGCTATAATACACCTCCCCCTCTCCATGATCAATATAATTACTACTGTTACTCACATTCCAATATCATACACCAATATATTTCTTATAATGAGAAAATGTGAACAAGCTCTATAATGCACCTACCTCATTTTCAACTAAAACAAAAAATGTCCAATATTTATATGCAACAAATAGTCCAATGTGAAATATTGTGGACTCTACAAAACAGTGATCACTCCTGTTCTCCTCATAAAATACCAACTCACTAGATATCCACGACCTCTTAAAATAATAAGAAGGTCTTATTGTGCTTTTTTATCCTCCTTTATCCAGATATCACTTGCTCCAGGAATTCCTCTATATTAAAAATAAATAAACCTCCTTTTTCTGGGGACTTCCTTTATTAAATACACGTAAACACATACAATGTTGAAATATTTACAGAGACTTGCCTAAGATTATCCTTGGGGACTTAAATTATGACTGTATGTTATAATTGTAATGAATTTATCTAAAGGCCCGTACACACGATAAGAAAATCTGAAGGGAAATTTGGTCCGACGACCGATCTGCCGATTTTCGGCTTGTTAGTATGATGCTTTCGACAGCCAACTCCGACTTTTCGGTCGACAAAATCCTGATGTGCAGGCTATAACATTTTTGTCGTCCGTCAATACAACGTCCAATTTTCGTCTCATTAGTACAGATTTCAACGGAAAAAAATCTTAAGAGCGAGACTAGGCATGCTCAGAGACGAAAGAACACATACAAAGCAATCCAACACATGACATCACTTCTGAAGTAGAATTCGGTCGCACGGTAAAATTCGTATGAATTTTCCACATCAGACTAGCATGCCACAAAAAAATGGACGCAGATCGTTCGATAATCTGATCGTGTGTACGGGACTTTAAGCAGATTTGGCTATGTCCCAGATACTAAAGCAAAATCTCCTGCGCTTAAGTAGAGTCTGACGGAGTAGAGAGAGGTACACTTCAAACTCAGATATTAAAAAAGGCTGCCGGTCTTGCTGCCCCCTTCAGGATCAAGGGTGTCCAAAACCAACTGGGAGAAAAGAAAAAAGAAAAGAGGGTGCACCGACCTAGTGCATTACCATAAAAACCATTTATTAAAATGTTAAAAAAGTGTACACTTTTTTAACATTTTAATAAATGTTTTTTATGGTAATGCACTAGGTCGGTGCGCCCTCTTTTCTTTTTTCTTTATGTCCCAGATACCACAGGCCATCCACCTTACCTCACTGATGGGTTTGCTTGATATTCGGTGTTTCCAGCACTCAGCCACTAAACAATTCACCTGATGTTCTCAAACCCATGCTAGGTTTTCCTAGTTTGATTTACCACTTGGGAGAAAGGTCTTTTTTTGTGAAAGCCTATCACTGTATAATTGAACGTAGAGATTTGTAGACCATTCCCCACTCTTGGTGGAGTCCTTGAGAGACTTATCTGGGGGGAGTATGTGAAAGCTCAATACCTTTTTGGCTTCACCTTTAATAGAGGGTCAGCCCATTGTTGACCAGAAGTTCAGAACTGCTGTGTGTCCTGTGCACATTTCCTGTCTCATCTCCAGGAATCCAGTTCTTGTTTTTCATTACAGAACAATTAGCGCTTATGCTCTAGAGATGAGAAGAATGGAAGGAACTCTGTAGTTTAAAACAGGCTGACATCAATCTTGGGAATATGGTCCAGAAAAGGACATGTGGTTTAACTTGGCACTATGTATGGTGCAAAAAGGGCACAGCTTACCAACATCAAAAAATCATCAGTGGATGGAACATTATAATTGTGGCTTGCTTCACTGCCTCAGGGCCTGGATCACTTGCCATCACCAAGGGAAAAATTCATTTTCTGTGAAATGACCTAAAGAGAGCCATTAACACCAGACATTCTACAAATGTGTCTGAGCTGAAGCAGCTTTGTAAAGAGGAACGGTCAAAATTCCTTCAAACTTTGAGCAGGTCTGAGCCATGGAAAACATTTGCCTAAAGTCATTGCTGCCAAAGGAAGTGCGACCAGCTATTATTGCCAAGGGTTCATTTACTTTTTCCTCCAGCACTGTGAATGTTTAATGGGTGAATTCAGTAAATACACAAAAAAATCGAATTGTTGGGGTGTTATCAGCAAAAGCACATTGTGTTTGTCTATAAGGTTGACTTAGATGAGGCTCAGATCACATTTTATGGCAAATGACTGCAGAAAAACAGGTAATAATCCCACAGGGTTCAAATACACTTTCTTGCCACTGTATTTTGCTCACTACAAATTCCCTCTAAGGCCTCACTTAGACTTGTGGTGGTGGGGTGGCAAAATGTGCAATTGAGCTGCCCTTTTGTTTCCCAACATCCACCCCCCCCCCCCCCCCACGCTCCTTAAGCTGCGATAGACAGCAGATTGGGGTGTTTGCTTTGATTGCACCTGTGCCAAAGTTTACCCAACTTGTAGCGATCGGCGGATGGCAAGCCAGCTGATCACTACACATTCAAGTCAATGGGAAAGCTCCACAAACATCCCACAGCAGCATGCAATGTGCACAGCTGCAGCATATTTGCCTGCAATAATGAGGTTGAAACAGGCAGTGAGAAGGCATCGCATCTCTTACTCACTGCTTACCAGTAGCCTCTGGAGCATGATCCCAATGCGAATCAGGTTTCAGTGGCAAGGGAGATTTAGATGCACATCTAAGTCTACTCTACAGGGAGACTATAAGGGGTTAGTATTTTTATTTTTTTTTTTATAATAATTTTATATCTGCTGTACAATATATATAGATAATACAATGTTTACAAATAAACATTCAAATAATTGCAAAGGATTCTCAGAGTAATATTTCCTAGAGATGAGGAAAAATACTAAAACACCAATGGACCTATGGTCCCTCCCAACCATTTTAAAATGGCATTAGGACAGCAGCTTAATGTGCTAGAGTTGTTTTAAATTGGCACCATAACTCGGTGGCTCCCATGGATGCACTGCACACTTTTAAAACTTTCTCTTTAAATCTATTAAGTTAGTCAATAAATGGTATCACTTTAAATCCATAAGCACAGGGGCTTAGGGGTTAGCACTTCTGCACTAGGGTCATTGACTAGAATTCCAACCACAACACTACCTGCGTGGAGTTTGCATGTTTCGCCTGTGCCTTCATGGGTTTCCTCTGGTTACTCCACTTTCCTCCCACACTTCGAATAATCTTCTAGGTTTATTGGCCCCAGTTTGTGTATATATGAATGTGAGTTAGGGACCTTAGATTGTAAGCTCCTTGAGGACAGGGCCTAATATCAATGTACAATGTATATGTAAAGCACTGCATACATTTTTGGCACTATGTAAATACCTGCAATAAATAAATAGAATATTTTCTGCTTTCATTAATGGCTAATTGCTACACATGCAGTTTTCAAACAGAACACAAGATGGCAGCATTGATACACATATTGCATACTGAGTAACCACCAATGAAAATACTCTATAAAAGGTATTAAAAATAAACATGTACCAAAATAAGAAATGAAATATGATACCACTGATAATAGTAGGAAGCAATATTATAGGAAGAGAGGAATTCTTCAATGTAAAAGCACAGGCAAAAACATATATACAAGCACTCCAATTGAAGTCTATAGGCCCAAAAATGCCTAAATACAAAAAAAGCTTTTTTGAGCAAGGAGCGACTAAGGCTGGCCATACACATTCAATCCCCTTGTCCAATTGTCTGTTAGATTTACCAAAAACCATATAATATGAGGTCAAAACGAAACAACTCTTTCAATTGTATCCTGTTAGGTAGGCCTTTTTACTACATAGTTGAAGGTAAATAAAGGAAAATTGTACAGAAAATTGTATAATGTATGGCCAGCCTAAGCATACAAGTGTGAGTAGAGACCATTAGAAAGAATGGGATTCTGCACATCAAAGGTAGTCAGGTATATGGAAATAAGAAGACAAAGTGTGCCTGGTGGCTAAGTTCTGCACTTTTGACTTTTTTTGCAATATAGGTTCATGAAAGGCAGTTTCTGGCAGAAACATTTTATCTTTCTGTTTTTTTTTTAAATGAATAACATCTGCTTTATGTACAGTAAAATTGACCTACTGCGTACTACAGGGAAATCTCATTCTATGAGGGAAAAATATCAGTTGTGTTCAATGACCTTAATTCTCCCGGGAATATTGTTATGTTCTAAAGCCTATGCTTGGCCTAAATTAAAAAACAGTAAAACTGGCACAAGGGACATAATTTACATTTAGGGCCCTTGCACACTGATCAGTTTTTCTTCAGTTTTTGCCTTATCAAAAACGAATGAAAAATGCATGACCATTTAATCCTATAGAACTATTCACACCAGTCAGTTGTGGGTCAGTTGCGTTTTTAAAAGTCCTGCATAGAAAATTTATTGGAAGGTTGGGAAGGAAGGATTTTCCGGCACATAGATTCTTTAAAAAAATAATTTTATTCAAATTCCATAACACAAACATAATACTAAAGAGAAAAAACACATAAACACAAACAAAACATGAAATACTAATTAAAATTGACTGAAACCAAGATGGGCTAAACAGTCAAAGTAGGTAACATACAGCAGTTCTACTCGATATAGTCATGCATAATTGAATGCTGTTAGTCACAAATTGCGACTATATATACATGTTTATAATACTTAGAAAATGGTGACAAAAAGTAGTAGTTCGATTACTCAAATTGCTCTACATGTTTCGCCTCATAAAGAAGCTTCGTCTGGAGCCTGCTTGTAATCAGAATGGATAATTCTGTATATTTGTTATGCAGGACAAACGTCACCGCAAAAGCATGGTAGTGAATAACGAAGGGACATTCATGGATAGGTACAAAGCTCGATATAAAAAGAAGAGATTAGCCCAGGGGTAGTCATGGCGGCGGTTCCCCATCCGGAGTGGACATCATGGAGGTATAGGACAGAGCTGATACAAGGACATTGATACATCAATATCTGCTGGTATACTTAGCTGGCTTTTTTCCATCAACTGCATGGAGATATGCTTTCATAGTGCAATGTTTGGTGGCCCCCAGGCTTTACTACCCCTGTGCCGGAAAATCCTTCCTTCCCAACCTTCCAATAAATTTTCTATGTTAGCAAATTCTAGGATTGGCACGTTCAATACTAACTCATATGCTCAGATTGCTGCTATCTGATGGCATTATCACTAAACAAAAGTCCTGCATGCTGCAGTTTTGGTGCATGTGTGGTGCAGTTAAAACAGAAAATGCACCTCCCATTGAAATTAATAGGAAATGCAGATAAAAAGGGCCAAACATGCATCAAAAACGCACCCACGTTTGTGTTTTTGGTGCATTTTTTGAGTCACATTTCCTTTTTTTACAGGTGCAAAATGCACTGGAAATGTAGTAAAAACGCAGTAAAATCGCATATGCATTTTTACTGTGTTTTTGCAGTGTGAAAGCAGCCTAAGTATGATGTGTCCTTTGTGCTGACTCATTAACAACAGTGTCAGAGCAGAGGATGCTGTCAAGGGTATATTCAATCTTGGACAAATCCTCCTATCCATTCCACAATAGGCTGGTCAATCTGAGGAGTACCTTTGGGGCTTGTTCACGCATGTGTCAACTCAATACCATGTTTTTATGCAGCATTTATTCAGCATTTGTAAAGCCTTAAAACTGTCCTTCACGGCCTGCCATGAATGTTACAATGGTATCATATAGTGCTGTTCATACAGGAGCAGTAGCATTGCGTCATGTTAAAAATTAGGCAGCATGTTACTTTCATGAGGCATCTACACTTGTCAGCCACCTCCACTGATTTAAATTGTAATGTTTTCTATAACTGCACCTTAACAGCACCTAGAACATTTATGGCATGTTTATGCCAGCATAAACTCCCCTCCAGGATCAATGCTATCAGCATATAGCTTGGCCTTACGTCCTGCGCGTTTCGTCATAGGTAACATTTTTGCTCTTCCTGAAATTGTTTTATGTTGTCAGTTATCTAAGATTTATTTGCATTAATGTATGTATATTTATACATTTTAAACCTTGGATCCTACACTATGTACAGCCTTTGGTTTTTTCTTCTTCTCTGAGCATATTTGGAGTTGAGGTAGTGGATTGAAAACACTCTGGGGGTCCTTTTACTTACAGCCATTTGAGGATTCTGATGGGAGAAATTGGAGGTTTTACTTGTCGCAGAATATTACCATCATATGGGATTCAAGACTTTTCTATAACACGAAAGTCATGTTTCTCCGGTAAGCCTTCATTTTTAGCTCTCTGGTGGTGGAGATCTTTTTGCATAGAAATACACTTTTGGAACTCACTTTCTGTGGATTGTTTAGCATGTGATTTTATTAAGAAGTTTTGGGATTTTAGCATGTTTTTGATTGTTCAGATTTCCTTACTGTTTCGATCATTTATTACACCGTGTTTATATATTACTTGTTTACTATGATAGGAATCTCATCGTGTAATTGTAGCTTCGGTTTTTGTTATTTAAAACACAATTGCTGTTTTATTGCTTTCTTTTATAAAGTGGAAGTACAGCCTAATACTTAAATTCTCCCCTGCAATCATTAATGTGAGTTGCGTTCAACCCTATTGCGCAAAATGAAAAAAAAACCTTTATTTTGCAGTATTCAGTGCTGTCACATGACTTCAATTCCTCTTCCTTCTGAGTCCAAGAGCAGCAAGTGGGTGTGGTTACTGAAGGCCAGTGACATCACTTCCAGGGAGGGTCTCTCTCTCTCCCTCTCTCTCTCTCTCTCTCTCTCTCTCTTTCATATCCGATCCGATATGAAGGAGTCAAAGTTGGTAAAGTACATTTGTCTTCATCCCAAACAATTAAACTTTCCACATAGTCGATTGTATTCATTTCACAACCCCTTTCTGCAATCGAGGAAACTTCAGCTTGTCGCCAATGTCTGGCAATCATAGATCAAGTAGCTTTTCTTGATTTGTTTGCAGGGGCCTGACAGCATGGACAAAAATGTAATTTGAGGTTCATTTGAGAATTTATCACCCATGGGCTCATCGATCAAATGCAATATCTTCTCCCAAAAAGGGATATTTTTTGGCCTAGTGCCTTAAATGTGGGTTATATTGCCAAGAGCCTGTAAACATCGGCAGTGTCAGGGATGGATGGGGCAATTTTATGCAAGATTGTAGGACAGCAATACTGTAATGGTGCTCTTAAGCGTGGGAAGAAACAGACATTTTTAGAAAAGAGTGTCAGTATTTGTCCTATTCCATATCATCTGCAGATGTTTTTAATTCCTGTTCCCATTTTAAGAGAAGAGGGGATAAATGCAGGTAATACTCTTTCAGCACAATGCGGTACATCTGAGAAAGTGATTGTTCAGGCCTAGTGGACTTAGAAGTACCTACTCAAAGTCTGTATAGGGTCCATTAAAAGAGTCTGTAGAGAGCCATTTTCCTAGATAGTGTTTTAGTTGAGTATATTCTAGCCAGGCCCTTAGAGGGTTTTGACAGGCTGAGATTATCCGAGAGAGAGGAACAAGATTCCTACCACTACAGGTGTGGCACAATAGAGGGTTATCTCCTTTTGGCCTAGAAATTTAGTGTCATTAGGCTTTGAGAAAAGGAAGCATTACCAAAGAATGGAGTCAAAGCACTCAGTCTCCAGGAGAGTAGGCCTTTACTCAGATAGGCATCCCACACTCATAAAGTCACAATGGTAATTTTAGGCAAAAGATCTTTCGGGGGGCCTATGGGCAGGATCTGTCCAGGGCAAGGAGGTGAGGTCTAGAGCAAAAAAAGTAATTTTCTATGTGGGTCCATAATTTAGTAGTTTTACCGTGGTACCAAGCCACCACCCTAATCAAAGATGTAGCCTGGAAGTATAGTGAAATATGAGGCAGGGTGACCCCTCCTCTATTCTTGGGCAAAGACAAGATAGTGCACCGGAGTAGCTTGGAAGGTATACAGTTTTTTTGGAAAGATGTCCATTTTAACGACATTTCTACGAATGAACCATGACATGTTCAGCTTGTCATATAATTTGAGGTACATATGAACTGTATGTAAGAGAGGTTTATGGTTAAAGTGGTTGTAAAACATGCCCCTGTCGCTTTTAGGCACGATATACAGCACAGTGCTTTTGTAGTGTCATTTATCCCTTTCCATGTTGTACAAAACCTGGTTAATCCTGCCTGTTCCTGTGTTCCTCTCTGTAATCTGATCACGCTTATCATGGCTGCTGATCCTAGCGTGGTCAGTTTATGTCCCTACATCATCCTGCTCTCTCCTCAGAGGCTCTGCATCTACCCCACTCCCTCTCCCACTCCCACTCCCTCTTTTCCTTTCATTTCCGTAGTCTGACAGCTGACGTTAGTACAGCAATCTCCTCTGCTATGCTATTGTGTCGCTCCCCCCACCACCGCCACCGCCAGAACACTCCGGTGAACACTCTCAGCCAGTGGCTGGTCTCCAGTCACTGGCTGACAGCACTGACAGGAGACGATCGGCAGACCTTCTTTGGTCCTACCGGTTGCAGTACACATGGCCCGAATATCGGCCAGTTTCTGCAATTTCTGACGATTAATACGCCTCCTGGCATTTGGCTCGTATGTACTAGGACAGTAACAAGACAGTTTTCCTTCTTCCACCTTTTTAAACATTTAAAAATCTATATTTAATTTAACTAACATTTCAAAACACATTCATAAATTACCTACTTCAGCAAAGTTTTTTTTATTATTGCTATACAGTAACATTGATCATTTGATTATCAAGGCTAGGTTCCTTTGATCGATTGATCGAATTAAGAATCCGTCAATTGATCGAGGAGGGCTAGCCTTGATGATCAAATGATCAATGTCAATAGTTGATCCATCGGTCGATTAACCAATCCTTCCATCAATCGGCCGATTATTTCTTCAATTGATCGGCCAATCCTTCCTACAATCGATTAGCCAATCCTTCCTTCAGTCGATCAGGCAATCCTTCCTTCAATTGATTGGCCAATACTTCCTTTGAGCGACTGTTCTTTCCTGGGATCGTTTGTTCCTTCCTTTGATCGATCCTACCATCGATTGATCGACCGATCCTTCCATCAATTGATCAACCAATTCTTTAATTGATCGATCAAATCCTTCCTGCTCAGTTTAGAGGCCTCAACATAATGCAATTTACGCATCCTGTCCCTAACTGACATGGTTTTCTGATCAAGGAGTTACAGAAGTCGAAGTCTAACGTCAGAGACTGAGGTCATTGTAATAGGTGACACACTACGCTTATGTGATTGTTCCAGTTTAGAGATTTGATGCAATAGGTCTTTGATTTGGGCAAGATAGTCCTTCTTAAGTCTTGAGTGGTGCTTTATAAACACTCCCTGCGTATATGTTTCAGGGCTTCCCACTAAATGGGAGCAGAGGTAATATCAGGCAGTGTTCTTTTAAACATTGGAAAATGACAGGCTCACGTTGAGGGTTAGAAATCAAGAAATCACAAACCACCACATATTAGAAGATTTATACATTTATTTAGGCCAAAACAAAAAACATATCCAATCTATTCCTATTTCTGTCACTTCTGCTTTCTTTTGGTAATTTACTGTGATGATCCCCTGAAATACTGTAGACAGTTGGTGAATACAGATATATACACTATAATACCAAAAGTATTGAAACGCCTGCCTTTACACGCACATGAACTTTAACAGCGACCGATCGGCCGTCTTTTGTCCAGAGTGGTGTTTTGTTGGTTGAAATGTGCCTAGACTGCACACGAATTTTCTCGGCCAACAAAAATCTACTTCAGAAGTGATGTCATGTGCTGGTTTACTTTTCGTGTGTTTTTTCTTCTCTGAGCATGCCCAGTCTTGCTCATCAGATTTTTGTCTGCCGAAATCTGTACTGACTGACGGAAAATCGGCCGTTGTGTTGACGGCCAACAAAAATTTTATAGCCTGCACACCAGATTTTTTTCGGCGGAAAAGTCAGAGTCGGTTGTCAAATGCATCATTCTAACAAGCCGAAAATCGGCCGATCGGACGTTGGCCGAAAATTCCCGGCCAATAATCAATGCGTGTGTACGAGGCATTAGTCCGTAGGGTTCAATATTGAGATGGCCCACCCTTTGCAGTTATAACAGCTTCAGCTCTTCTGGGAAGGCTGTCCACAAGGTTTAGGAGTGTGTCTAAGGGAATATTTGGCCATTCTTCTGGAAGCGCATTTGTGAGGTCAGGCACTGATGTTGGAGAGAAGGACTGGCTCGCAATCTGCACTCTACTTCATCCTAAAGGTGTTCTATCAGGTTGAGGTCAGGACTCTGTGCAGGCCAGTCAAGTTCCTCCTCCCCAAACTCACTCATCCATGTCTTTTTTTTTTGGACCTTGCTTTGTGCGTTGGTGTGCAGTCATGTTGGAATATGAAGGGCCAACCCCAAACTGTTCCCACAAAATTGGGAGCAT
Organism: Pelophylax lessonae; assembly: GCF_965119305.1. Taxonomy (NCBI): domain Eukaryota; kingdom Metazoa; phylum Chordata; class Amphibia; order Anura; family Ranidae; genus Pelophylax; species Pelophylax lessonae. The sequence continues at coordinate 229,283,366 of NC_138773.1, forward strand.
GAAATTGTCCAAAATGTCTTATTATGCTGACACCTTAAGAGAGTTCCCTTCACTGGAACTAAGGGGCCAAGCCCAACCCCTGAAAAACAACCCCACACCATAATTCCCCCTCCACCAAATGATTTGGACCAGTGCACAAAGCAAGGTTCATAAAGACATGGATGAGCGAGTTTGGGGTGGAGGAACTTGACAGTCCTGACCTCAACCCTATAGAACACCTTTGGGATGAATAAGAGCGGAGACTGCGAGTCAGGCTTTCTCATCCACATCAGTGCCTGACCTCACAAATGCGTTTCTGGAAGAATGGTCAAACATTCCCATAGACACACTCCTAAACCTTGTGGACAGCCTTCCCAGAGGAATTGAAGCTGTTAAACCTGCAAAGGGTGGGCCAATTCAATATTGAACCCTACAGACGAAGACTGGGATGCCATTAAAGTTCATGTGCATGTAAAGGCAGGCGTCCCAATACTGGGTAATATAGTGTATGTGTGTGTATATATATATATATAGTTGTGCTCATAAGTTTACATACCCTGGCAGGATTTATAAATTCTTGGTCATTTTTCAGAGAATGTGAATGATAACACAAAAACTTTTCTTTCACTCATGGTTATTGTTTGGCTGAAGCCATTTATTATCAATCAACTGTGTTTTTACTCTTTTTAAATCATTATGACAACAGAAACTACCCAGATGACCTTGATCAAAAGTTTACATACCCTGGTGATTTTGGCCTGATAACATGCACACAAGTTGACACAAAGGGGTTGAATGGCTATTAAAAGGTAACCATCCTCACCTGTGATCTGTTTGCTTGTAATTTGTGTGTGTGTATAAAAGGTCAATGAGTTTCTGGACTCCTGACCGACCCTTGCATCTTTCATCCAGTGCTGCACTGACGTTTCTGGATTCTGAGTCATGGGGAAAGCAAAAGTATTGTCAAAGGATCTGCGGGAAAAGGTAGCTGAACTGTATAAAACAGGAAAGGGAAATAAAAAGATATCCAAGGTATTGAGAATGCCAATCAGCAGTGTTCAAACTCTAATCAAGAAGTGGAAAATGAGGAGTTCTGTTGAAACCAAACCACTATCAGGTAGACCAACTGAAATTTCAGCCACAACTGCCAGGAAAATTGTTCTGGATGCAAAGAAAAACCCACACATAACCCCAGGTGAGATACAGGACTCTCTGAAAACATGTGGTGTGGCAGTTTAAAGATGTAAAATAAGGAGGCACTTGAAGAAAGATGGGCAGCATGGTTGAGTTGCCAGAAAAAAAGCCATTACAATGCAAATGCAACAAAGTATCCCGCTTACAATACACCAAACAGCACAGAGACAAGCCTCAAACCTTCTGCCACAAAGTCATTTGGAGTGATGAGACCAAAATTGAGTTTTTGGCAGTTCACAGTTCCAGTGAAAGCAAAGTTTTTGTGTTATCATTCATATTCTCATAAAAATGGCCAATAAATCATAAATAGATAGATAGATAGATAGATAGATAGATAGATAGATAGATAGATAGATAGATAGATAGATAGATAGATAGATAGATAGATAGATAGATAGATAGATAGATAGATAGATAGATAGATAGATAGATCGATCGATCCCAGAGCTGTAGATCTGCTATGCACTTTAGAGTCTAATAAAGAAGCTGGAAATGGTATGAATTTGGAATATGTCACTAAATCATAAGGATGTCACCCCCATACCAATTACAACATATGGAACATAAAATTAAAATTTTAAAGTTTAATATAAAATCAATTTGAATGCCTCTCATTTTGTTATTCTAAAAAAAATTGTTCTCTATTCTTTTTTGGACTTGGACTTTCCTTTAGAAGATTTTCGTCTAAAGCAGCATCTAAAGGTGAAGGCGCAGCATTTAATACTTATGAAAAGTGCAATGACCAAGACTGCAAATAGGAATGCAAAGACATCTATGGAGTGATACTGAATCCAGTTCAAGTCATGGGCAGCTGGGCGCAGGTGAGGAGCTCCTTTGTGTCTCATGACAAACTCCACCCAGTGTACTGCCAGGTCCAGAGGGTGGATGGGCCGGTCAAGATGAAGATCAGAAAGCCGCTGAATGTTTTCTTTGTAACTAAAAGAAATAAGAAACATGAGTTGTCACAGAGCCTTACAGTTTAACTATAGATAAGTCAAAGAAGCTAAAATAAAACCAGGTTTACTTTTCTTATCTAATGTTTAGTTTCTGGCTACAGTCCATGTGAACAAACCCGAAAACAATTATACAATGTCTTATTAGCCAGAACTAGTTCAGGAATTTGAAGCATTAAGTAATAATAAAAAGCAACTACACCAAAAAGCGATTTCTCATCTCTGGTCGAAGTGGAACCCTTTAGGTATTTAGGCTGGGTCATTAGCAGGGAGCAAGGGACTAACACCAACATCCTTGCAGCTAATCAGAGATCAGCAGATCAGAACGCTCATTCTGCTGGCCATTTGACACTTTATGGGCCTGTGTCAACAGTCTTTTCTGCCTCAGAACTGTTTTTCTCCCACTACTAGTCTACAGGAATGCAAATGCAATGTAAAAGTTAAGTTCACCTTCGGGAACATGTTACATGTTCTACCTGTTTTTAGGATGGAACATGTTCCTGCTCCTGCAGCTTCATTTTTCCTTTAATGACCTGCCCATATCGAAGATACAGGTAGACAGCTAAACTGACAGTCTGCAGGAACCTGACATTGCACAGCGATCTGCTATTGTGGGTGCAATGCTTTAGAGATTCCTAAAAAAAAAAAAAAAAGTAGTAAATGCACATTTTTAACCTGCAAAAATAAATATGCATTTATTATTTTATTTTTTAAAAAGGTGAACTTACCCTTTAAAGCAGATAAAATGAAGATCAACTCAGTGACGGCCCGTCCATCGGGGCGCAGGGGCGCTGCCCCCCCCATCCATGCATCTGGCCCCCTAATTTACATGCAGTGAGCCGGATGCATGGATTCCAATAGGGTTTTTTTTATGCACCTGATTAGAGCCAGAGGCTCTAATTGGCTTCATAAAAGGGTGGGCTCAGGGCACAGAGCACTGCACCATGAGCCCACCCAGTTGTATGACAATAGCGAATAAACATTCGCTATTATCACACTGATTCTCCTCCCAGGCATTCAGGAAGCGGGTCGGGAGTCCCCTTTCCCGATTGGCTGAAAAGAGAAGCGATTTTACTGGCCATTGGCCACGAAGAGGGAGGAGGCACATGGCCGGAGGAGACTCACAGCCACTTGGGGAAGGAGGAGGTAAGGATGCTGGCTGTCCGGCTGGCCAGCCGTCCGTCTGTTTGTCCCTGCAATTCAAATGCACCTGCAATAAATTCTGGATGATCTCGGAAGAATTTTTTTAAACTGATGTAAAAATCGTGTTGTGTTTGCTGATCTAGGTCCATCAACATCTAGTGGTTTTTATTACATCACTATAGTAACAACATATTATAGTACATTGGGGTTGATTTACTAAAGGCAAATAGGCTGTGTATTTTGCAAGGGAATTTGCCCCCGAGCTTAGTGACCCAGGTGAAGCTCTGCTGACTTCCATCATCCAATCATGTGCAAGCAAAAATTATTTTTTTTTCCCTTGCACGTGATTGGGTATTTTTTGCTAAGGGAGACTGCACCACATTCACTAAACATTGGAGCGAAATCACTTGCAAAGTGAACAGCCGCTTTGCCTTTAGTAAATAAACCCCATTGTGTCTATATATGGACACATCTAACCACCAAATAGTTATATTTATTTTACATGGGTCGTCAACACATGCCCTGCTGAGGCAGAGCTAGAGTTCTCCAATCAGCAGGTAAAGGAGGTTTGCTGATTTTAGAGCTAAAGCCCTGGCTTAGCAATGGGCATGTCAAACCTGTGCAGAGAGACCACTGCTTCAGCTCAGAGCACCGGTCTTCTGGTTCTGTGCAAGCAGTCTGTGTTTCAGGTATTTATCCATGGGCGCATACTGCCCTAAACGTTCGTACCACTCGTCCAGTACCGTGCAGCCGCAGCAGATTTCAGCCTCTCATAGACTTTTACAGGCTGCTGGTGAGGCTGGACAATGCACCTGTGTCTTCTACCTGCACTAAAATGTTGGGATCTCATGCACCTGGGCTAAATGGCTAGCGTGCATGAAGCCTAAGATTGAACACTTTTTGTTTTGATGCATCTGAAATTCATGTAGTTTATTTGAACTAATAATCAAGCTGGGCTTTTAACTCTGTGGTAACAGATGCTTAAAAAAAAACATTTTTTTTTTGTTACAGAAAACACGTGATTGGATACCAGTGTTTTTTAGACAGTTAATCAATATTTATTTTCTCAATAAACCTGTGCTTACAATCTGCTTTGCTTTCTAGAATCCAGTCTGATTTCATTACTGCAGCCTGATGTAGCACCCTCCTAGGTAGGTGCTAGAAGAGAGAGTATAGTTTTGGACCTTTTCTGCTTACCAGAAAAATTGCCAGGTAAATATATATTGTTCTCTGCCTACCAGAGAGCAGAATCTGTTAGTTAGGTCTGCTCATGGTGCTCAGGTGCAGCTCCGCTTGTCTGAAGTGTTTAACACTGGTCCAATAGGGAGGCATATTGGACAGTGGGAGGTAACCTGACAAATGAGTGCACTGGCTTATACTACAGTCCTGGTGATTGGCAAAGTGTTTTGGTGCATGCTGGAATACTGTATAAATTTTAAGGGCACACGTACTCAGGGTCTTTCAGCTGGAGAGAAGGGTCCCGGAGGGAGGGGGCAGCTGCCCCTCCTTTGCAGAAGCTGCCATGCAGCGTCAGGTGGTCAATCTGACGGCCTAAGAGTCAGAGAGGAGCTGAACCTAGATGTCCTGCAGAGCAGACTTGAAGGGAGACACTGGAAAGGGTCTTATTCTGCCTACAGTGAGTATAGATCTGTGTCGTGGGGCCTGTCCTGAGAGGGCCACTGCTTCTGCTACAAGAGTGGATGGGTGTCATTTGAGGGGATGCTAGAGAGTGTCCTGAAGATAATTGTGACGGTGTTCACCGTCACTGGAATTTAAGGACAGATGGGTGACGGTTTGGATTGCTTCATATTTGTCAGCAAGGTCTCCATGTAGAAATATTGAGATTTGTTCCCATTTGCCATGAGATCTCTGACCAGGAAGTACAACTCCTAATATGGTCATTCCAGGAAGTTCAATGAGGAGACTGACTGTCTAACAATTTTGCTTTTGTCTGAGGTGGCTTTCCATTCACCTATTGTCGGGTGTGCTAATGAACTCACCTGTTGTCTGCTAAGGGATGTATCGACACTCAGAGTAATGTGTATTGGGGGCTCGTTATGGAACCATTGTTCTGTGTCTGGCTATTGTGTACATTGATTGTCCCCTGGGGGCTTCTGTCCAATTACACATAACAGTCCTTCTACTCAAGCTATCTGACCAATCCCTGCTGACTCATTTTCAAATCCTCATTTGCATGGCTAAGGAGGACCTGAAGGAGAACGGCATGTACTGTGCAATTGACCAATGGGAAAGCGGTTGTTGGGGGCAGGATGTTCCAAGTTCTGTATAAAAGTGTGCTGTGTGCTTCCAATAAATTGTCTTCCTGTTTGAACTTACATACAGCCTGCTTGGTGTTTGTTCTAATGGATTCCGAACGGCACATAGCTGTAGTTCGGATCCCGGAGCCTTGGTTGACCGAACCATCAGACGTTGCGATCTGCAAGCTGACTCACTAGAAACAAAGGAGTGTCGGGAGAGCGGAAGCAAGCGAGCAAGGGTCTCGTTACAATAATCTACTTGCATCAAGTCTGCTGCTATAGAGAGCAAGAGGACTTAATTATTCAATACAAGTGGCAGTATGGCCAAAGCAGAAGATAAGGACAACTCTCACTTGGCCTCACCGGGTTATTTGTGGAAGCAGTTCCACAAATAACCCGGTGAGGCCAAGTGAGAGTTGTCCTTATCTTCTGTGAATAGTTCAAGTTGGAGTATCCCACTATTCCCTTCTCCCATCCAGGTTCCACAATAAATATAAAACCAAATACCCCGGACTGTTTATTGAGTAACCAGCTACTGGGAGTAAGGATGGATGTGTGAACTGTCTCTTAGTGACTGTCTGCAGGTAATCAGAGAATACCCAAGAAGTCATCACACAGCAAGTTCTATGGGGACAGTGCTACACTATGAAGATAGGAATGGAGCAAATGTCAATTTTTCATTCATACCTTGGATTGTTTATCACAGATGTCAGAGCTTTGGTAAGATCGTCAGGTATCAGGTCTAAGACATTCAGTGTGATTCCCGCTCCTCGAGACTCAATCCTCTTAGCGTTGTCCATTTGGTCACCAAAGAGCGGTAACATGACCATAGGGACTGCATTACAAATACCTTCATAGATTCCATGTGAACCCGCATGAGTGATAAAGGCACGGGCCTTTGGATGAGCTGCAAAAAAAATACAAAAACAATAAAATCATGGTTGCTGAAAAACTTTTCTGCTTCTTTTGTTGCTGCTGCTGCTGCATTATTCTACTGTGGAACAGACAGAGTTAATTTGAACAGATACTTGTGTATGAATGCAGCAGCCATCTTTACCACTTGAACTATGGAAGATTTCCCACTTTATGACCAGGCCATTTTTTGTTATTCGGCACTGCGCTACTTTAATTGGTAATTGTGCGGTCATGCAAAGCTGTACCCAAACTAAATTCATAAAAAGTTTTTTACACAAATAGAGATTTCTTTTGGTGACATTTGATCACCACTAGGATTTTTATTTTTTGAGATATAAATAAAAAAAGACCGAACATTTTTACAAAAAAAATATATTTTTTACTTTCTGCTATAAAACATATCCAAACAAAATTTAAAAAAATCAAATCTCTTGATACATCTTTGTCAAAATGTATTCTGCTACATGTTTTTGATTTAAAAAAATCCCAAAAAGTGTTTATTGATTGGTTTGCATGAAAGTTATAGCTCCTACAAACTATGGTACGTATATATAGTCGAATGTTTTTTATTTTTATTATTTATACTACTAATGTCAGAAATCAGCAACTTATAATGGGACTGTGATGATGCGGCAGTCAATCTGACACTCACTGACACTGGGGAACTGACTTACTGCCACTGACCATCAGTCATACCAGTGACATTATTACAGTGCTTAGTGATAATACTATACACTGTCACTGTACTACTGGGAAGAGGTTAACATCTAGGGCAATCATGGGGTTACAAGCGAGTCCAACTATGTGTAATGTTTGTAAAGTGTGCTGCTTTTTACTCTGATCTGACAGATCGCCCCCTTTGTACAGAGCTCTGTGTTGTTTACAAACACAGAGCTCTGGGCTATGACTGCACACAGCCAATCAGCAGGTCCCGGGACTTGCTGACAGGCTCCTGCTGTGTAGAATCACAACAAAAGCTGGATAAAGGGCAGGTATACACGTGCCCCAAATTCAGAAGTAGGCAGCGACATATGTCAGCGACAGTAGATTGCGAGCAGGCAGGCGGCAAGTGGTTAAGAAGATCACTAGCTGAGAATTCCGTAATACAGCAGTGTGGAGGCCATCTTTAGGGAGACCATGGGGGACAGCCATTTTGGCGATGTCTGGATAAATCTGAAAGGGTATATGCATGGTGAGCAGGTGCATAAGAGAGAGTAGGGAAATAAAGCTGGAGACCTGAAAGGAGCCGCTGTTGCTGACCGCTGTCAAGTGAGACCGGAATCCCAGTGTTGGTGACCCCTTTCAAGTGAGTCCCGCTGCTGGTGTCTGCTACCAAGTAAGTCCCAAACCCTGCTGCTGGAGACTGTCACCAAGTGAGACCAGGACCCTGTTGTTGGTGACTGCTGCTGAGCGCCACTTCCATGAAGCACAGAGACAAACAGTTGCTCAGAACCTAGACTTGGAGATAGAGAATCTACTCCCTGGGAGAGTATGTAAACACCCTGTGATTCTGAACTGCATTATAGATCCTCCCCATCCCACTGCCTATATTTAGAAGAATGAAAGACTGCTTTAACTGAAAAGGAGTATGAGCTTAACAACGTTTTTTTCAGTCCATTAAACTGAACTGAGTCCACATGAGCATACAAAGAACCAGGGAATGAACCCGGGTCCAGTAAGGGTTTAGCTCCTCACAAGCTGACTTCCTTTCCTTTTGGGAATGTTTATATTACTTACTCAACCTACCAATAACTAGTGAGAAGAGAAACTGTTTAGTTGTTCCAAATAGCCTTTATTCACTTGTTGTATATTGCTAGATAGTAAATTACAAGTGTGTAGCCAATTTTCTTTTTGGGTCCGTATATAATAATTTGTTACCTGTTGGTGCTTTGCCTTACTAATTGTTTTCTCTCAATCGGTTTCTGTTCAAATAAACTCTTTGAAGTACCCCAAAGTATGTTGATAAGTGCTGGGTGACCACCTTGTGTCATCTCCAGGTATACAGAAACATTAAATAGGTTACTAAAAAGGTTACTCTTTGTCTAATCAGTGGTATCTCTTTCAGCCTATGTAAAGTTCAGACTCTGACAATATGCAGATGGTATTTGCACAAAAGAACATGCCATAAATTTCCATATTATAAAAATACTGACTTAACTTTTAGATCAGCACCAAGCCTTAAGTGCCTTTCTATTGGGCCATGGGGCTACCTATCATTTTGGTGGACCAATGGAAAGGCATGGGATGTAAAAACTAGTGATCCACCGATATCGTTTTTTTATTACCGATACCGATACCAGTATTTTGGTCATCGGATATCCGTATCGGCCGATATTGGCCGATATTTTCGGACATTTAAAAAAAAATGTTTTTATTTTTTTATTTTTCACAGGTACTCTTGTGGAGGGACCTGGGGGTCTAAAAGACCCAAAACCCCTCCTCTGCACGTAAAAGCATTCAAAATGCCAAGTTTGGCTGTTTTGAATGCTCACATTTTTTTGAATTTGCCGCCGAGTACCCGGAAGTGATATCATGACATCACTTCCAGGTTTTTTACATGGAGAACCGATCAGAGCCGAATGCGGCCGTGCAGGTAGGATGCCCGGGTCTCCTGGTGGGACGGGAGACCCGGGCGAGCAGCGGAAGGCGGAGGGGGGTGTCCCCTCCTGCTCCTTGTAATGACAGCCGAGCCGCTTCTCAGCCGCATCGGTTGTCATTACAAGACAGCCGACCGTCGACTATGGACGCTGGTACCGGGGTGATGCCTCTAGCTGCAGGCATCACTCCGGTGCAAGCACTTTCCCGAAATAATGGCAATATCGGTAACCTCAGGGGCCAATTCCGATATATCGGGGAAAGTGCATATCGGACCCCGATATATCAGCATTGCTGATAATCGGTCGATCCCTAGTAAAAACTGATGAACCAAAGCAGTTGAAATTTATGTTTGCATTATGGAGAAAAGTACTGGTTTTCTCTAAACTCTCCAGAAAGCACAGGCAGCTATGTACTGACATAAACAGGTTTGCCTTCAAATTTTCAATACCGATATAGAATATTTTATATAAATAATAAGAGTAACATTATGAAGAGTTTTGGTATTAAATGCAAGAAAATTAAAGAATATTGGTACTGAATAGAGGAAGGTAGTGTCCAACTTCATCCAAAAAAACATATTTCAAGAAGGAAAGTGCACACCTTTTTCTAAAGTGTAATAATTACTTTAAAGCATGTCAAAAACGTACCCAACAGATCATTCTGTGGCAGCCATTTCACTAGGTGGGTGTTTTCACCCAGATTTGAAGGCACTGGCCCTGTATACCTCCATAAAACCTGAAAGGAGAACACAATATATTAGTAATCTATCCATATAGAGAAATGATATGGTGTGATAATTTACATCTACTTTATTTAATTTTTATCCGTTTTCATTTCCAGTAACAGAAAACTCTGAAGGCCCATTCTTGTATTTAATACACACAGGGTAATGCAATGCATTTCACTTATTAAGATGCACCACATTAAGGCATTCATTGCAATTACGTTATTTTCAAAGGACTAGCAGCACAACTCAAAGCAGGAAAAATTAGACCTGCTATTATTATTTTTAACACACCACAACGTATTGCACAGATAGTTCAAGTGCACATGCATTGAGGTTGAGGTTGGGCTGATATTCTAAATGAATGGCATCAGAGTTTGTACTCTATTGAGAATTGTAGGGAAAACAGCCTATTGCCCGTTTGCAGAATGTGAAGATGTTAGTGGGCCCTAAAGCTGGCTTTACACAGTACATTACAATCAAATTGTACAATCTACCAACAACTGTATGGTGCAATGGCCAGCCTCAATGGATACAAACTAAATAGGCTCTTTATGTACAATGCGGGCTGTACGTTCATTGCCATTTCTTTAACCCATTTCTTTCCTTAAAAGATCAAAAACATTTTTTCCAATTCACTTAAAGGATAAGTCCACCTTAACACTAAAATCCCTGCATCTATAGACCTCCACGATCTAACACTAACCTATCTAGACCTGTAAAGAAGAAATCAGTATACTTACCTTTTTTGAAGCCGTTCTGACCCGATCCCACGCTGATCTGTCAGTGGCGGCTTGGCTGTGGAAGCGGGTGAAGAAGACACAGCCGACAACGGAAGCCCCATAGTAAGTGTATGGGTGACGTCACTTCCCATTCATTTCACAGCCGTTGTCTGCCATGTCCTCTGCAGAGCTTCTGCTGCTGGAGACCGGATCGGATCGGCTTCAAAAAAGGTTAGTATACTGATTTTTTCTTTACAGGGCTAGATAGGTAAGTGTTAGATCGTGGAGGTCTAAAAATGCAAGGATTTAAATTTTTGGGTGGACTTACCTTTTTGTTTAGTTTTGGATAGAGTAAGAGGGGCTTATAACCCCTATCAATTTTTGCCATCCAAGTCCCATTGAGGGATTTCCCTTCACTTCCTGTCCCATAGCCAAAACAGGAAGTGAGAGTAAATCCAACCAAAGTGAGGAAATGCCTGGTTGTCACAGGGTCACCCGAACTAGTGTCCCTATTGGATGATTTCCCCTCTATTCCTGTTCTGGTAACAACCACAAACTGCATATTTTATTTTACTTTAACTTTCAGTGATAATGGTAAAAATTACAAATAGGATAACTTTCCCCAACAGGACCACTTACAGCAGTGAAAAACTGTCAGGTGTTCTAATCCCTCTCCACTCTATCCAAAGCTAGAAAAAAGTTTAGTTTTTTATTATACTTTAAAGCCCAGTAAATAAAGCAAACAAATTTGCTTTTCTGTGCCCCCTAAAAAAGCAATCAACCCTTGCAGTGTGGGCACAGTCAGGGGCGTAACTACAGGGGTTGCAGGGGGTGCGATTGCTACCGGGCCCCATGCTCCAGGGGGCCCGGTAGCAAACCAGTGGGTGAACTTCCAGGATCGCAAAGGTCACACTTGCGACCGGGCCCTGGCATTGCACCACTGTGGTTAGGCCCCAAGATTGCAGGAAGGGAGCCCACTGCAGAACTTGTGAAAGGATCCTGCTGCGGGACCGTAATAAAAGGCCATGCAATGAGAGTAAAGAGCCCCAGGATTAGTGGGAAGAGCCCTGGGCTTGAAGGGAAGGGCCCCGGCCAGGGATCTGGGGGGGCCCTTCATGGTTTCTTGCATCGGGGCCCTGAAGGTTCTAGTTACGCCTCTGGGCACAGTCCCACAACAAGGGATAATTGTATAGTTTCCCAGAGTATTGTTGCACAAATCATCTGAATCTTGTGTAGACTCATCATTTTATTGATATGGTATTTTCACACAAAAACAGAAACTTTTCACCTTCATTATGTGAATATCATAGATCCTAGAAAAAATATATCTTTATTATTGACAAGCCAAAAAAGCAATCTTTATTTGTGATTTCAATGAACTAGAATGGATGGTTTATGGTTTACCAATTTTAAGTGACTTGATTGATTTAAAGGCTTAATATTGATTTTATTGATATAATAAAGATATATTTTTATTGTACATATCCAGCGACTCCAAACATAGGTAGGTTTGATGTGATAGTTTCAGTCACAGGCCTATTCACACGGAGAAACGTATGGCTTATTGCTCCTTAATCACTAGCTTCAAATTTTGACTTTCAGTGAGGTATTCATGGAGCAAAACATTAAAATGAGTGATTTGGGTGGCGATAATATAATTTGGCTTTGGGGGTAGCCTTGTTATTGCATTAAAAGATGGAACACCTCTTGTTCACACCACCTGGTTGTCTAGAGATGCTGTGTGGCGTAGCTATAAACTTAGCATTATTTGAATGTATGTAAATGTGTCCAGGGCCAATAGGAGGTAATTCCATCCAAACAAATATTTCAGAGTTAGAAAGATGCTGGAGGATTAAACCATGCAACAGAATGTCATGTCTTTCAAGGTGTTTAGTGATGAGGTCAATACATCTGAGTTAACTTATCTGGTATGCCCCCTGTAGCTAATATAAGAGTGTGAACTCTTAAAGCAGACATTCACCCTTATGACTGCTTTTTCCCTTCTGGTTGCTTCCCCTCCCTTATCCATGATCAGAGATTGTTCTCACTTCTCCAAAATGTTTAACCATTTTAATGCTGCAGCCAAGAACTTCCTCCTTCCTTGCCTAGGCGAGATAGATGTACACCCCTAGCTACTTCCTGGGATGTGTGACGTGTTTTTCAGAAGGGCACCTGTGTGCTGTAAAATTCCATGCATGCCCACATGTGACGCAACGCTTGGGCAGGTATTGGAACAGGCAGAGGCCGCCCAATGAGCACACATGGCGCAACCCCCTTGCCCCCATGGCACATCTGCACACACATGGGAAAAGTAAGCATGGTGCAGAATAAGGGAGTTGGGTGGCACTACAGTATTGCTAGGGGTGAAGTTCCTCTTTGCTCAATTATTAAATGTTTTTTTTTTTAACGTGGGCCATGCAATGGGGAGACTAAATGTAGTTGCCTGAGGATTAAGACTGTAGGGTGATTGGGAAATGATGGTGGTGATGGAGAGTAATGGAGGACTACCTTGGAAGTTCTCATAGATATAAGAAACCAGCAGGTGATCAGTCTAGCTGATTTCACCAATAACTGCAATACCAATAACTGCAATATCACATTTATATTTGAAAGACTAAGAGGAAACACTTACCGTTTGAGGAATAGATCTTAAGGCCTCTGCTATATCCATAGCCTTATGCATAGGGATTTCCGATACCATAGATCCAAGTGAGAAAACCACAAAGCCATGTTCCCCAGAGCTGTTTACCAGTTTCTCAAAGTCCTGAAGATAGACAAAGATTAACGATAATTCTTAAGTAAAATAAAATGTAATCGTACATTACATTTCAAAGTTTATGGAATTATTTATGCAAGAACTAAAGCATTTGTTTTTTTACCAATACCTAAAATGTAGCTATTGAATGTAAACCTCCCGTAATAACACATCTGCTATAGCCTCATTTACACTGCTAGTGAAAAGAGGAACTAAAATTTCTCAAATAAAATGTATGTAAACCCTAACAATTAATGTATCCTGTTTGCTGCCATTTGGTCTGTTGAAGTGAATGTCCAGGCAAATTATTTTTCAAAAGAATTGGGAATGGTTAGAAATCCTGCTCCCAACTCACAAACCACAACACTAAAAGAAAGTGAGATGCTTTTCTTCAACGAAGTTGGGGAAGGTTAAAACCCCTCAGTCTTTTGCTTCTGTCTCAGTCCCTGTTGCGTATTTTCCTCCCTTTTTTATGGTAAAATATTGTCAGTAGGATGGTAAGTGAGAGTAATTCTCCCTAATGAAGCCCTGGATTGCAGGAAAAGCTCAAGAAGAGTTCTGTGACGGAACCGACCCACACTGTTCTTGAGTGCTTCCGTCTGTACACAGCTTCCTCCAGTCTGAACATAGATATCAGATATTATAGCTGCAGTATACAAGACTAGCTGAGAAAAGCTTGTATAAAACTGAAACATTTATTTGACAAACTCACACAGAATATATACCACACAGGAGGACATCCCCCTCCTGATCATATTACCCTAACAATACAAACTGCACACAGGAATATAATTACCATAGCTAAACATTAAGTTAATTAAACTAGCCACCTGAACAATCGGGGATCTCTTTCCAGGCAAACTTGCCGGCATCAAACTCATAAGGTACAATACACATTATCCTAAGTATAAACACAGAACACCTTTTTAAACAGACAATAGCTGGAGACCCCAGTAGCAGACAGTCCTGCTCCTACCTACAATAGTCTATGAGGCAAAGCTCATACAATGTTTTATCATTCTGATACAGTGGAATTAATGTATCATAGATTTCTTGAGGCATATTGTTGATAAATTATACTTTAACATTTGAAGAAATCCAAACCATATTCTCAGTGTCCATTAAGTAGTTGTCCATCATTTTCTCAGTAACCCTGTGCCCCTAATCGACACAGGGTGACTTACACATAGGAGGGACTTGGGGAGCTGAGACAGGGATTTCCCAACCTCTCTAAGGTAAGCTGGGTTCCACGGGCCCCCCAACCAAAGTGACTCCTGACGCAGATTCAAATTCTTCCCCACTCTATCCAAAACTAGAACATTTTTTTTTTTTGGCTTGGCATATATGCATATATGCACTTCAAATATGCAACTGAATGTGTTTTGTTAAATGTTTTGTATCCTGTATGTTTTGCTTTACCTGTTCGTTCTGTCCTGTGTCCTGTGCATATTCAATGTTATCTCAAGGAGTCTAATTAGCCCACCTAGTTGATATCTTGGGCCTTTGAATAGTTGAGCAAAAGATAACTGGACAGGGCTGACACCACTCAGCCAATAAAAATTCTGTCAACCCACAACAGGACTTGTGGTATCACAAAAGGTTATTTTTATGTACCACAACTGGTATTTTTCTATACTTGTTGGGTCATGTTGTGTCATTAGGAAATGTACGTGTAATGCAGAGATGTATTACATATGTTTTTTTTATTCTGCGTGACACACACTTTATGTATAATTGGCAGGGCATATCAAACTTTAATGCCCTAGCAGCAAACTGTGCATGCCAATCTGCTAGTTTATAATATAGACACTGCCTTAGCCCAGATTCACACTGCAGCGGCTTCAAAGTCGCATGACTTTCGCTCAACTTTGTACCTGAATCCAAGCACGACTTTGGCATGACTTGCATACCACTTCTTTAATAGAAGTCAATGCAAATCGTGCTGAAGTCGCACCAAAAGTAAGGCAGGAATCTCAAGTCGCTCCTATTAGAACGATTCCATTGCACTGAATAAGGTGCCACTTCTGATGCGACATGTGATCCAAAGTTAGAGCGCATGTCGCACCAATGTGAACCGGGTCTAAAGTGATGCACAGCTTGCCTATCACTGTTGCTGCATTATTAGCTATTGTCAACATAGAATGTTTATGGAGGAGGACTTGGGAGCATTAGGTCAGGCTAATCAGTCAGATTAGATTTAGGCAGGCAAAACGAATAAATAAATTATTTTATTATTAAAATGCATTAACATACATCTTTGCTTTCTTCAAATAGAAGATATTTTTATGCCATCACTTCTACAAAAATTCCAAAGACAATAAGCTCATTTGAAATGCATTTTACTTGAGGGCTTTTTGCTTCCTTTGGCCTACTTGCTGTAACCTGCCTGGTTATTCTGTCTCAAACAACTCTTCTACAAGTTTAATTTAGGTTAACAAAAAAAAGAAGCCAGATGCATAGTTCAGTTTTAGTGATTTTAAAAGCAACCAGATGCCTACTCTTTACCAAACTTAGTAAAAGCTTAATTATTTATTACTATTTTTCTTTTTTAGATTTTGTTTTTTTTTTTTGTTTGCCTGGCATGAAAATCTTGCCTTTAGAAAGAAGCATAATTTCTATTTTTAGTCAAGAGGCTGGGTGGAGACCCAAATAAATACTATTTGTATTTTAGATTTTTATTATTTTCTTGTTGGGAACTTATCATTATTTTTTATATAATTATTTTTTATATTATAACATTTTATATTTATAAAATTATATTTTATATAACACATAAAAACATCTGTTCTGGCATCACTGTACTATAATCATCCACATAGCATCAAAATGGAAAGAACATGATAAAGTAACAATGGAGCAACATCTGTTGTATATCTAAGAGTGATGTAAATAATCTACAGTTAAAATGGCACTCCATGAAATATTCCTTTTTTTTTTTTTAAGTAATATGCTATTACTGCTTACAACGTTAGATGTCTGTTATTGCCAGCACAAAGGTCAAACAACTTCATACTATGGCCCCATCTGTACAAATGCTGTAAGAATCAGTCTTCTTATTTCATTGTGTACTCAGCTGGAATAAACCTTTTTTATAAAGATCATACTCAGCGTGATGGCCTTACTGCAATGATATATCAAACAGATTTTTGCCCTACCAATCTGCTACAGTCAGCATTTTCTGCAAAATATTATTAGCTGAGTATTTATTGTTTTTATACTGTAAATTTATTTAAAAGCAAATCCTTGTATCCTCTGAAAACTTAGGCCTGGTTCACATTTATGCGATGCGGGAACCACAGAGATTCCTGTGTTAATTACACCCCAAATCAGTTTGCAGAACACACTGCGAAATGTGAAATTTGATGGAATTGGATCGCATGGGTCTGAATACCTATGCAATCCATTTCCAGTGTGGACCAAAAAAAGGGTCCTACACCAATTAAGCATGAATGCGATTTCAGCCATACAAACTGTATGGCTGAATTTGCATCGCACAGACATCGCATGTGATCTGCACAGCAATGTGGTGCGAATCAAATGCGATATGTGGCATCGCATAAGTGTGAACCCAGCCTAAGTTTCTTTTTTTTTTTTCTAAATTACAATTTTCATATGTACCAATACACCACTAAAGAGGTTCTAGAGGCAGACGTGCTTTTTTTTGTTTCCTTAAAAGAGAAGTTACGATTTCTTAAAAAAAATAAATTATACTTACCTAGGTGGATTATGCAGCATTGTGTGTGTTTACAATTTCCCCCTCCCTGAATTTGACCTGGATTACAAGATCATTGACAGCTGAATGTCTTCCTCCCATATACTTGTATAAAGCTGGCTATATACTGTACAATTTACCAAAACTATGGGATAAGAGGACCCACCTATACAATCCATTCAATTGGTATCAAATCAGGAAGGCCCTTGCACTACATAGCTGACGGAAAATCCAAAGGAGATTGTACAATCTGTGATGCAGTAAGGTAGTGTATAATGGGATATGAAGGTTCCTGGAAGGTCACATAATGATACATGAAGTCAGTTTAGGAAACATTTGTTAAAATTTTGAACCAAGTGGTTAAGATTGAAAGCTGCCTTGGACAAGGTAAGTGAGAGATGAGCACATTGGGATGCTTGGGCAGAAAAGACAGTAGAAAAAGTTTTTCCCCACTGGAGAGATTTAACATCACTTCCCGTTCTGACAAAATGTTAGGGAAAATCTCCCCACCAGAGACACAAATGGCAATAAAAACCCTGACCCAGGTTCTAACTCTTTCATACTCTATCCACAATAAAACAATTTGGCTTAAGATAAGGGAAAATATATGTAGTAAAGACTGTTTTAAAATAGTAAACAACATAAAAGAGAGCGGATTTGGACACCACGTGGTTAGAAAGTCAGACCATGTGGAAGGTCATTTAAAAGATATATACAGTAGATAAAGGTGTCCAATCATTTGCAAACATCTCTCCACATGGCAAAATTTGAGGCAGTCAGGTTACAACAATGGCCAAGCCTTGCAGCTAACCAATCACTTTGTTATTATTTAGCACTTTCCACCATGTAGTATATCACAACCTGATGTTTCTAAGGTTTTGATGTTTTTCCTAAAGCAGAACTATACACGCCACCACCACAGCAATTCAGTGTCCTGTAGCTCCCCCTTTGGCTTCTGACATCTTCAGCCAGTCTTCTTCCAGGTTTTGATCTTCGACTATTTTGAATGGCTAGCCTTAGATTACATCATTCCCCGGTTAATTTATCTCACCAGATGCCGAAATTGTGAATAGGCAGGAAAGAGTACTTGAATATAGAGAAATCATTGTATGTCTCTTCTGTATTAAAAAAAAGCAAGGTGGACTGGGCCCAGCCATGTGGATAGCTGGAACATTTTAAGAAGGATTTTGTCCATTATTATTGAATACTCTGGTTTCAAACTTCGTCATCCATTTGTTGGGGGTAATTATATATTGGGTAGGTTCTAATGGACACACCACCACTATAACATTAATGTATTTTGTTCTCATTACATGTTTTTTGAATGTAGGCAATACAGTTCCTCTGAAGAAGACCACAACTCCTTTGGTCGAAATGCTTAGGGGCAGCCTCTAGGGCAGGACTAATACTGTAACAAATTGTTTGTACAATATACCTGGGCTGCTTTGGCCCGATACACCAATTAGAAGTATGTATAACCAGAGCTCATGTTTAAAATCCTATTTTGATTTTATTGTATGTGCAATAAAATTTATTCTTTTACATCAATATTTTTTTATATATATTTGCTGCTATAAAAGCCCTGGGGACATCTTAATCTCTTATGTATTAACAAAATGCCTGTTTGCAAATTTTTATTTGTTTAGTAAAAATCCCCTTAGCCCCCGTTCACATTAGGTCGCTCCGACTTAGGGGGCGACCTGTGAAGTCATGTGTCAAAGAAAAATTTGATTCATGTGGGGTGGTCTCCTGAGTGCCACATCCCAAATTGGACTTCGGCGCGACTTGCACGGACTTCACATAATGGAAGCCAATGCAAGTCGCCTCCAGGTAGCCCCGAAGTAGTACAGGACCCTTTTTCTAAGTCGGAGCGACTTGTGTCGCTCCTATTAGAACGGCTCCTGTACTACACAGTAGGAGCGACGGTGCAGGAGTTGTCAGGCTGACCAAGTCGCCTGACAAGTCGTGCCAGTGTGAATGGACTCTTAATTCTCAAAGCTGGATTCTACAATGTGTTGTGCTTCAAATAGTACTTCCACAAACTGATGAAGCTACAGCCCCAATTTCTCTAATAAATAAACCCCTGGTGCCCAACCTGTGGCACATTGGTATATGATAGGTGGACCAGTTTGTAGCAGGAACAATGATTAAAGTAATGCCATTGATCTATACTAGCCTCATATAACATATTCTAAGTTTCCCAGGCAAAAATGTAGCATGTCCACACTCTCTGACCCTCATTTCCTCTATTAGGTCTGCAATTTCTGGCAGTCCTCTCAAGCATTGCATATATCGAACATTATGTGTGGCCTTTTGGTAATGTCAGATTCCACATTTGAGGCCCCGTTTAGCTCATAAGTTGACAACCACTGTGGTAGACCCTGCTGATTACAGATAGACAAGTCATATAATAAAAATTTTCTACCTGGTTTAATGCCTTCCTCTTGACACAATTGATGCCACCTATAAAAACCATGTTTGGCATTATAGGCCTTGGATACTCAAAGACAAAGTCATATCTCAGTAGCCATATAGAAGCTCGGCTGAAAAGATCTACAGATGTCACATCTCTTTTCAGAAACTCTGAGGCAACCTGAGCGTAGGGGGAATATAGCATATGACATAGTACGTAGTCAAATAATCGGACTAGAACATTCTTCACCCTCTGGCTAAAGTCCATATGGTCAGTGTAAGTTGTGAACAATCTAGGTATATAAGAAGGTGGGCTTGGTGATTGAGAAGCTTCTTCATCCATGCCAAAAGGAGTCCCACGCATGAAGTGCACAGATGGAATAGAGAGGTGCTCAGCTACAATCTGACCACATGGAACAGCCGGGTCACATAGCAGAACATCAAAATTGGCTTCTTCCAAATATTTGATGAGTGTTTCATTCTTCAGAAAAAGCTTACAGGAAGTCAATAGCCAGTTAGCTGAATTTGTAACTCTCTCATACAATGTCTTTATCTTTTGAGACACTGTTTTATATTCAAACACTTCTTTGCTCACTTGTTTTACCTGGGCTTCCATAAATTCTTTGCTGAAAGGCAGATTATATGATTGCACTGGAAAGCCCAAATCATTAAGGAAAATATTAGGTTCAGGAACAACCACAACAACCTGATGTCCTTTGTGAGACAACTTCTCCACCATACCACGCATGCTGAGCCAATGGCTTCCTTCTTGAGGTATCACTAACAGTTTCCCACTTTCACCCTTTTTAATAGTTACCAAAACAAAAAAGATTCCTATCGTCGACGAAAGAAACGTGTGAATCTGCATAATTGCAGTATATGTACAACTCAGTCTACAACAGCAGCTTCCTTGGTACAATAATCCAGGAATGAAGGCTTGTACTAGCAGCAACAAGGCAGTGTTCAAGGTTCTTTGATCTGCAGAGATAATTAAACTCCAGACAAAACCTGCGATTTCTCAATATTCACCTGTAATAAAATGCATTAAATAAAAAATGTAAATACTGTTTATAGTATGTACAACATTGGATCTGATAGAAAATAACAGAAAATGCCTCAAAACTTCTGTAAAAATATTTTGAAGATGTTCATAAAATTAAAAAAAAAAAAAAAAAAACATGACTTGGATATGTGAATAGCACACCCTAATCTGAAAATAGTGTAACAAACTGTAAAACTACTAAGCATGGATGATGCAAATCAGGTCTTATCATGTAAGGTACATTTCTGCATAAAGCAGTCTAAAAATTAAAAAAGTAAACAAAAGACAGATAGTTGAACTCTGTTATTTTAGACAAAGGTGCAGTTACCAGTGCTTGGTGTTAAGTGTAATTATTTCTGTTGGCCCTGAACAGCCTTTAGTAAGGTGGTGTTGGCTTTGTGGCCACCACTAATGTGTACCGTATATATAATTCGCAATAAAAATAATAAAAAATAAATAAATTAATTAAAACATTAAAAAAAAAAGACAAAAATTAGAGCACCCAGTGGTAATCTTCACAATACTGAAATGTTCTGAACAAGGTTTGCTTTTAACAATTGAAGAGACAAGAACTCACTGCTCAAGGTGGTGTAATTGCCTGATGACTCACACCTGTGCATGCCCCGGCTCGTCTCCGTGAAAACTTGATAAAGGAAAAGGAATTGGCAGCACTCCAGGTTGAGTCAAAATCCAGATTTATTGACTGGACATCCAAATATGACAATCGTGACAAGGTAGATGCGTTTCACACACTGACTGTGTGCTTATTCATTACTAATGATTAAGCACACAATCAGTGTGTGAAACGCGTCTACCTTGTCACGATTGTCATATTTGGATGTCCAGTCAATAAATCTGGATTTTGACTCAACCTGGAGTGCTGCCAATTCCTTTTCCTTTATCATGCTTTTAACAATGCCAGTTTAAATCTTTATATATAATTACCCCTCACCAATCCACCGTGCCAAAACCTGCTAGCATAGCTGTGTGTCACATGAGCCAAAGCTGGGGGACCTGTTATAGGTCCTGCTTATTGCAGTCAAACTGTAGATTCATTCACTTTGCTGCATCTTTACCTATGCTCCCTAAAGTAGTAATAAACGCAAAAATAAATTGTAATATATTGCAATATAACAATCCCTAAAGCATTATTAAACCCAAAATCAAAAATGACCCAAAATCAAAAACGGAAAATATTGCAGCTTACCATTTATTAGATGTGGTGGCTGCATTCTTTTCCTTTTTTAAGTTTTTTTTCCTTCTGTTTTCACCTGGTGATTTTGGCCAGTAACACATCTCCTGTATAAGCCCTTATGCACACTGGATGTTTTTACAGCGGCTGTTTTTGGCATCAGACGTTTTTTCTGCAGCCAATAAACTCCCCAGCATGTTATCCTATGTGTCCATGCACACATAGGCTGTTATCAGCAGTTTTTGGCAGGAGCGTTTTCTGGCTGGAAAAAAACCTCAGAACTAGTGGGTTTTGAAAGGAGTTTTTCAGCTGTAAAAAGCTCTAACTCTGATAAACACTGAAAAACGTGGCTATTCAGTGCTTATCAGCATTTTTGAGCCATAAACTTTTATGAGAGTATTGATTTGCTGAAAAAAGCTGAAAAATGCTACTGCAAAAAAACCGAAAAACTTCTTCTACAGCTTTCTACTAGTGTTTTGATAATGTCCAGTGTGCATGAGGTCTGAGTGCCGATTCACACTGCAGCGGCACGACTTCGGGGGCGACCTGTGAACCTGTGAAGTCGCGTGCACCGTGACTTCGGCGTGACTTGCACGGACTTCATAAAATTAATGTCTATGCAAGTCGCTCCAGGTCGCCCCGAAGTAGTACTGGACCATTTTTCTAAGTCGGAGCGACTTGTGTCGCTCCTATTAGAACGGTTCCTGTACCGAACAATGGGAGCGCGACGGACCGCGACTTGTCAGGCTGACAAGTTGCGGTCCAAGTCGGATCAGTGTGAACCGGCACTTAGTGCACCCCACTCTGGATAAATGAACACAGGGGACACAGAAGACAGCAGTATTGTCAGTCTGGGTGGGAGGGAGTGGTAAATGTGCAAGCAGGTTTAAATACACTAACAAATTTAAACAAAAACTGCAGCTCACACTTTATAATCAATTTGTTTACTTTTTGGGATAAAGTTTTTACATGAATAAATAAAAGGTGATCATTGTAAACACCCCTGCTAGTGGTAAATGGTTAGGTTCATCCCTGTAAACTGATACATCTGGAAGAGAGCTTGTTCTGTTGAAAAACAACAGACTTATTGGCCAGATTGCTGTAAAGATAGAAAGATGAGGCAGCCCTTCTACTTCCTCTGTGCTCTATCCTAAAGGCTCGTACACACTTGACAAAAATCGGACGAAATATCATCCAATTTTTCTAGCTCTTGCTCAGCGGTCATAAAAAGTTTTTAGTTGACAGTGCATAATGTTACATGAAATTTCTCGTCCGATTTCTTTATTTTCTTGGGACATTTGATCGTAGAGTGTGATGTAAGTACATATACGTGTGACTTCGAGCCCGAGGTGATCATGCGCGGTCGAAACAAAAATTGGACGTGCTGAGGACAGACGATAAAAATTTTGGAGTTTGTCCCTCAGTTTTTGTTTTTTTGTTGAAAATGTCGTAATCGGCTGATGAAAGTTGTGTACACACTAGCCGAAAATCGTACAATCTTTCCTCGGACAGAAATTTTCGGCCGATTTTCTTATAGTGCGTACCCCACTTAAACAATAAAGTGCTAAAACGACGTACTACTTAAAGTTTCTTTGTGCACGTTACCACCATAGATGAAGTAAAATACATACATCTTCCACAAATCATAAACTCTATGTAAATTTTAGATATCTTAATAAATGTATGAAATGTGAGCGTATTTCTTGTTTTAATAAATAAAAAGTTTGTATACGGTTTGCAGTGAGTCCACTCTCTATTTTTTTATGCATTACTGGATCATTGCTGAGCCATGGAGAGACAGAGAGGAATTGATCCGTTTTACTATTAAAAGCCTTTTGACCTTTACTGTAAATAAGAAAAAGGTCCATCAACCGTGGTGAGTTTACCTGTCCAAAGGGGTCACTTTTTGAACACGGTGATTCATGAGTTTTTGAATTGTGGGTAAGGCACAAAGAATAAATGAAGGTGGAGCACAACTGAATTTTTAGTTTCGGGTAGAGCAAAGTTGAAAATCCACATTATTGTTGATTTCTCTATTATTGGATGAGTTAAGGATTTTATTTAAGTGGAGCACATCCAAAACTAATGGTGGACACTTTACACAGACATATTTATTTTAATAAGTGATTTCAGGCCACCATATAGGTGGCCTGAAATCACTTTAGGATTTGGACAATTTATCATAGGATGTGATTTGGAGCACTTTTTATTTTACATTATGTTTGCATTTCATTAAGATATATGAAATTTGTATATAGTTTATGATTGGAGGAAGATATATGTATTTTTTTTTTTTGGTGGTAACATTTGCATTAAAACACTTTAAGTAGTATTTTTAGCACTTTATTGTTTAGGATAGAGCAGCCCTCAAATTTTCCACTCGCCTACTCGCATTTTGCGAGTGGGAAATTATGTCAGGCGAGCTACTGTCAGGGGAAGAGAGGAGAGGAAAGCCGCCGAAGGATTGGATAATGTCAGCGGCGGATCATCCCGCTGTAAACACTTTAATTGTAATTGCCGGGCACTCGCCGACATACACAGTTCCGCCTCCTAGCCTGGCTTCTTTGATAGACAGAACACCTGGCCAACCAGGACGTGTGACGTCTATCAAAGAAGCC
Organism: Pelophylax lessonae; assembly: GCF_965119305.1. NCBI lineage: Eukaryota > Metazoa > Chordata > Amphibia > Anura > Ranidae > Pelophylax > Pelophylax lessonae. The sequence continues at coordinate 229,307,583 of NC_138773.1, forward strand.
GGGCTAGGAGGCGGGACTGTGTATGTCAGCGAGCGCCCAGCAATTACAATTAAAGCTGAGCGGGATGATCCGCCGCTCCGACATTATCCGGCCAGCAGTACTGATGGAGGGGGTAAGCCGATCATCTCACCCAGAGCCGGTACAAGGGAGGGTGGGATGGATGGCTTCCCTGGGCGTCTGTGTCATGGGAGGTGGAGGGGGCACTGCCAGGAGTGTTTCTGTGACAGGAGAGAGCGGGATGTGCTCTCTCGCTCTTCTCACCAGGCTTCACACACTCCTGTCAGTATAGCAGACATCAGATCGGGACTTCTTCTCCCCTTAAAGAGTCAGAGTGGAGGTGGAGCGGAGGAGAAGACAATTAGTTCCTAATGCTTTGCATGGACAGCTGGCGGGAGAGATGCGGCTGCAGAAGGGGAAGAAGATTGCGGCTCAGGAAGGACACTGGATGTCAGATCCGGACTATACAGAGTTTGTTATCCCCTCTCCTCCGAGTCAAAGCAAGCAATGTGGAAAGGGGGGTGGGTAACAAACTCTGTATAGTCCCATCTGACATCCAGTGTCATTCCTGAGCCGCAATCTTCTCCCCCTTCTGCTTCTGCAGCCGCATCTCTCCCACCAGCTGTCCGTGCAAAGCTTTAGGAATAGGAATAGGCTTCTCCTCCGCTCCTCCTCCGCTCCTCCTCCGCTCTAATATATGAAGAGGAGGATCACAGAGCGATGTGCCGTGCTGTATCTGAGGTCTGCATGCTGGAGGAAAGGGAGAACTACACTGGGGTACAAATCTTATCCTGTCACCTCCTAAATTCCCATCTCAGCACAATCCCCCCCTCCCTCCTAGCACAACCCCCCCATCTCAGCACAATCCCCCCCTCCCTCCTAGCACAACCCCCCCCCATCTCAGCACAATCCCCCCTCCTAGCAAAACCCCCTTATCTCAGCACAGCCCCCCCCTCCTAGCACAATCCCCCCATCTCAGCACAGTCCCCCCCTCCTAGCACAACCCCCCATCTCAGCACAATCCCCCCTCCCTCCTAGCACAACCCCCCCCCATCTCAGCACAATCCCCCCTCCTAGCAAAACCCCCTTATCTCAGCACAGCCCCCCCCCTCCTAGCACAATCCCCACATCTCAGCACAGCCCCCCCCCTCCTAGCACAACCCCCCCATCTCAGCACAATCACCCCCCTCCTAGCACAACCCCCCCATCTCAGCACAGTCCCCCCCCTCTTAGCACAACCCCCCCTCCCATATTGATCCCACCTAGAAGTAATCATCTTCTCCCCACCCCTCATGCTACAAATTCTCTTATTCCACCCCCCCCCCAGGGACAATCCCCCAAAAAGTATTTGTACTAGGAGGGGTGGGGAGAAGATGATTACTTCTAAGTGGGATCGATATGGGGGGGAGGGGGGTTGTGCTGGGATGGGGAATTTGAGAGGTGACAATATAAGATTTCTTCTAGCAGGGGAATTGGGGGGGAGGGTGCTAGGAGGAGTGATTCGTGCTGGGGGGGGGGTGAGGATTTGTGCCAGGAGTGGGGATTTGGGGATCGTCCTTATAGAGATTATTGGAATGGGGTGGGGGGATGGATTTGTGCCAGAACAGGAAGTCTTGGGGCTGTTAAAAAGGGGTATAGGGGGGGGGGTTGTGCCAGTAGGAATAATGGGGGCTTTTTGTGCTAGGGGGAAAATTTTGATGGGGGGAGGATTTGACGGGTAGGATTTGTTCTAGGAGGTGAAATTTTGGGGGGGGGGTGGGTACTAGGAGGGTGATTTTGGGGTTCCAGACCCTTGATGGGCACTGATTAGGCTGCACTGATGGGCACTGAAAACGTTGTTATTAATATTTATTTTTGTAACTTCTGCATTAATGCAAAAACATTTAACAGTGTAATTTTATGAGATAATTTATGAGGGCGTGTTTAGGGGCGGAATTAGGGGCGGGGCAGGGTAGGAGTTGGGTGGGGCAACTGGTGGCGAGTAACCCTTAAGGCCTGGCTAGTAGCTCAGGACTTTAAATTTTGAGCCCTGGGATAGAGCTTAGAGTAAGTATAAGCGCTTCCTCCTATTTCTATCTTTGATTGGATAATCAGAGGTAGCTGCTCAGTTAGCAATATATATTATTTATTGTTTTATTATTAATCTGTAGTGCAAGTGTTTAATTGGTTTATAATTGTTTTTTTTTTTTATCCGTGGTGCAGGGTTTTTATTGGTTTATAATAACAGCTTTGCTGAATTGAGATAAAATATGGACATATACAGTACTCATTGCATGCAAAGTTATGTTTATGTGAATTTTTCTGGGGAGGGGATCTACAGCTTTCATCAGATTCTTGAAGGGGTTTGAAATTTACTAAGAGACAGTGTTCTAAGGCAGGGCTCCAAACTTCTCAGTATGATAGCTACAATGTATATTTTACAAGTATTAGAGGGCCAAAAAAAAAATCCCCATTAGGATCCCCGTTACATCTGGTCCCTTATCAGAGTCCCCTTTACATCACAGTCCCCCTTAAATCAGGGCCCTTGTCAAATTTTCCCCCTATGCTGGGGTCCTGTTTGGAGTTCCCCTATACACTGGGGTCCCCATCAGAGCTTCTCTTACATCAAGGTTGGCCTTAGGAGTATGCCCTTACATCAGGGTCCCCATCAAAGTCCCCTCCCCTTACATCAGGTTCCCCATTGTAGTCCCCCTTACATCAGGGTCCCTATCTGAGTTTCTCTTTACATTAGAGTCCCCCCTTACATCAGGTCCCCATCAGAGTTCCCCCTTACATCAGGGTCCCCATCAGAGCCCCCCTCTTGAACCAAGGTCCCCAACAGAGTCCACCGTTACATGAGGGTGCCAATCAGAGTCCCTCTTACATCCGGGTTCCCATCAGAGTCTCCCTTACATTGGGGTCCCCATCAGAGTCCCCCATACATCAGGGTCCCTATCAAAGTTCCACCTTACATCAGGGTCCCATCAGAGTTATCAGAGTGCTCCCTTTCATCAGGGTCTCCATCAGAGTTTCCCTTACATCATTGTCCCGATCAGAGTCCCCCTTACATTATGGTCCCCATCAGAACCTGAGACCTTCGACAGCCCCTGCTGAGCTCATTCAGTCAAATCTTGTATAGGGCCAGATGTGGCCAAAGGACTGTAGTTAGGAGACCTCTGCTCTAAAGGCATATCTTTTTTTTTTAAACTTTAGTATGCATTTGCAAGGCAGGGGGTATTTCTCTGCGCAAAGCTATGCATTATAATTTTTACATGTGTTTAACATGCTCTACCATTGATTTCTATGGAAAGTGTACTTTCTGGAAGTTGCAGATCAACCACAGAAAGCAGCTTGGAAAGCTCCTGCGTCTTGGATAATCTGTGAAACATGCTCAACAATACAGAACAAGTTGAGCTAAATATGGCCAACAGCTACTAGCTTTAACTCTACCTACAAAACTCTTCAGAAACAATTATAGCTAGCAGTATTTTGTAATGTATAGGTGAACACGGTACTGCTGAAACAGTGGTACCAAACTTGGATTAAAGCAAAAAGGAGTTAAGAGGACATAAGTATCATTAGGCAGCTGCCCTGGTTATATAAAATAGGAACACACTTTCAGCTCTTCTTTAAGGTTGTGCAAAACACAGTCCCTTTGAGCAACCTTTAAGGGCTGATTAACATGTGTTAAAATGTGTGTTATTTCAATGCACAGAAAAGACGTACCTTAGTGCATTGAGTTACCTTTTAATGAGCTTCAGCAGACCCTCATTACTAAAGTCTCCCTGACCTGTTAGCTATACATTGATTAGCTGTACTTACTGTGCTCTTCTGTCTCCTCCTTGTTTGACTGAACTTTGCACTGAACTATACTAAACATAATGGCATTGTAGGGCTCAGTAAAGATTGAGAGACAGCACTGTCAACAAATCAGATTTGAGTGCAGGCAAGTCTGTAAAGAGGCAGCCTTAGGGAGCATAGCAAAATCTGCAGAATGTTTCCTCCTGTACTAGTAAAGGCAAGCAGCAGCAACTTTACAATATTGCTCAATAGCGAACATTTTCCAGAAAAAGATCCCATATCCCTTCTCCATTCCCCTCCCAGAGCTCTCCAGCTTCACACACCCAGCTTCCTCTCCCCTTTTTAGAGCCTGGCAGTCTATAGGCATAATGCAGACTTTTGTCCGATTTGACTTATACAATGGCCAACACCATGTCTTTGCCTTCACACCGTGCCACATTTAAATCCTTAAAATAAAAAATAGAATTTTATTGGTAAATGGCAAATAACTGGAAAAAAATGCGCAAATCAAAAGAAGAACATTTTCATTTGAACGTCTGTAATGTCTTTCTACATTCTGACATTATAATATAATATACAGCAGCCCTCAAATTTTCCACTCGCCTACTCGCATTTTGCGAGTGGAAAATTATGTCAGGCGAGCTACTGTCAGGGGAAGAGAGGAGAGGAAAGCCGCCGAAGGATTGGATAATGTCAGCAGCGGATCTTCCCGCTGTAAACACTTTAATTGTAATTGCCGGGCGCTCGCCGACATACACAGTTCCGCCTCCTAGCCTGGCTTCTTTGATAGACAAAACACCTGGCCAACCAGGACGTGTGACGTCTATCAAAGAAGCCGGGCTAGGAGGCGGGACTGTGTATGTCAGCAAGCGCCCAGCAATTACAATTAAAGCTGAGCAGGATGATCCGCCGCTCCGACATTATCCGGCCAGCAGTACTGATGGAGGGGGTAAGCCGATCATCTCACCCAGAGCCGGTACAAGGGAGGGTGGGATGGATGGCTTCCCTGGGCGTCTGTGTCATGGGAGGTGGAGGGGGCGCTGCCAGGAGTGTTTCTGTGACAGGAGAGAGCGGGATGTGCTCTCTCGCTCTTCTCACCAGGCTTCACACACTCCTGTCAGTATAGCAGACATCAGATCGGGACTTCTTCTCCCCTTAAAGAGTCAGAGTGGAGGTGGAGCGGAGGAGAAGACAATTAGTTCCTAATGCTTTGCATGGACAGCTGGCGGGAGAGATGCGGCTGCAGAAGGGGAAGAAGATTGCGGCTCAGGAAGGACACTGGATGTCAGATCCGGACTATACAGAGTTTGTTATCCCCTCTCCTCCGAGTCAAAGCAAGCAATGTGGAAAGGGGGGTGGGTAACAAACTGTATAGTCCCATCTGACATCCAGTGTCATTCCTGAGCCGCAATCTTTTCCCCCTTCTGCTTCTGCAGCCGCATCTCTCCCACCAGCTGTCCGTGCAAAGCTTTAGGAATAGGAATAGGCTTCTCCTCCGCTCCTCCTCCGCTCCTCCTCCGCTCTGATATATGAAGAGGATCACAGAGCGATGTGCCGTGCTGTATCTGAGGTCTGCATGCTGGAGGAAAGGGAGAACTACACTGGGGTACAAATCTTATCCTGTCACCTCCCAAATTCCCATCTCAGCACAATCCCCCCCCTCCCTCCTAGCACAACCCCCCCATCTCAGCACAATCCCCCCCTCCCTCCTAGCACAACCCCCCCCCCCATCTCAGCACAATCCCCCCTCCTAGCAAAACCCCCTTATCTCAGCACAGCCCCCCCCTCCTAGCACAATCCCCCCATCTCAGCACAGTCCCCCCCTCCTAGCACAACCCCCCCATCTCAGCACAATCCCCCCTCCTAGCAAAACCCCCTTATCTCAGCACAGCCCCCCCTCCTAGCACAATCCCCCCATCTCAGCACAGTCCCCCCCCTCCTAGCACAACCCCCCCATCTCAGCACAATCACCCCCCTCCTAGCACAACCCCCCCATCTCAGCACAGCCCCCCCCTCTTAGCACAACCCCCCCTCCCATATTGATCCCACCTAGAAGTAATCATCTTCTCCCCACCCCTCATGCTACAAATTCTCTTATTCCACCCCCCCCCCCAGGGACAATCCCCCAAAAAGTATTTGTACTAGGAGGGGTGGGGAGAAGATGATTACTTCTAAGTGGGATCGATATGGGGGGGAGGGAGGTTGTGCTGGGATGGGGAATTTGAGAGGTGACAATATAAGATTTCTTCTAGCAGGGGAATTGGGGGGGAGGGTGCTAGGAGGAGTGATTCGTGCTGGGGGGGTGAGGATTTGTGCCAGGAGTGGGGATTTGGGGATCGTCCTTATAGAGATTATTGGAATGGGGTGGGGGGATGGATTTGTGCCAGAACAGGAAGTCTTGGGGCTGTTAAATAGGGGTATTGGGGGGGGGGGGGTTGTGCCAGTAGGAATAATGGGGGCTTTTTGTGCTAGGGGGAAAATTTTGATGGGGGGAGGATTTGACGGGTAGGACTTGTTCTAGGAGGTGAAATTTGGGGGGGGGGCACTAGGAGGGTGATTTGGGGGTTCCAGACCCTTGATGGGCACTGATTAGGCTGCACTGATGGGCACTGAAAACGTTGTTATTAATATTTATTTTTGTAACTTCTGCATTAATGCAAAAACATTTAACAGTGTAATTTTATGAGATAATTTATGAGGGCGTGTTTAGGGGCGGAATTAGGGGCGGGGCAGGGTAGGAGTTGGGTGGGGCAACTGGTGGCGAGTAACCCTTAAGGCCTGGCTAGTAGCTCAGGACTTTAAATTTTGAGCCCTGATATACAGTGTACCTGCCATAGCACTGTATGCATGGTAGTCAGAGCATTCCTTATTAACCACTTTACCACCGGAGGATTTTCCTGCTTAACGTCTAGGCCACTTTTTGCATCTTGGCACTGCGCGACTTTAACTGACAATTGCGCGGTCATGCAATGCTGTACCCAAACTAAATTTACATCCTTTTTTTCCTACAAACAGAGCTTTCTTTTGGTGGTATTTGATCACCTCTGCGCTTTTCATTTTTTGCGATATTAATAAATAAAGAGCGAAAAGTTTGTGAAAAAATTGACATTTTCTACTTTGACAGTTAAAAAAATATCCAATATATTCAATTTTTGTCATATATTTAGGCCAAAATGTATTTAGCTACATGTCTTTGACAAAAAAATTCTCAATGAGCGTATTTTTAATTGCTTTAAGACCAGAAGATTTTACCCCATTCCTGACCAGGCTTTATTTTGCAATTCGTAATTACAAATTCGTAAGTAACTGCGTTAATTTAACGGACAATTGCGCGGTCGTGCAACACTGTACCCAAATTAAATGTATGTCCTTTTATCCCCCACAAATAGAGCTTTCTTTTGGTGGTATTTGATCACCTGTGCGATTTTAAATTTTTGAAGAAAAGAGCAACAATTTTGAAAAAAAAAAACAATATTTTTTACATTCTGATATACATTCCCCAAAAAAAATTTAAAAATCAAAATTTTTTAACATTTTAGGCAAATTTGTTTTCTGCTATATATTTTTGGTAAAAAAAAATAGCAATAAGCGTATTTTTATTCGTTTGCGCAAAAGTTATTGCGTTTACTAACTACGGGAAAGATTTGTCATTTTTATTGTTTATTTTTTTTTACTAGTAATGGCGGCGATCTGTGATTTTTTTTGCGGGACTGCGACATTGCGGCGGACAGATCGGACCCCTGACTGACATTTTTGACACTTTTGGGGGTACCAGTGACATTACTACAGTAATCAGTGCTATAAATATGCACTGTTACTGTAATAATGACACTGGCAGGGAAGGGGTTAACTTTATTGGTGATCAAGGGGTTAAATGTATGCCTCATGCTTACTGACGTGTGTGGGACGGAGGGGATTGTGTGACACAGACACAGATCACAGGTTCAGCTATGCTTAATCCTGTAATCTGTCCCTGTCTGTCACAGAGGAGATCTGCCCGCTTTGTTTACACTCTGCAGTTAGATCAGGGAGAATGACAGGTGGCTTTGTTTACATTATCCGCCTGCCTTTCTCCCTCTGCACCGGGAGATCGCGAGTGACCGGCGGACATCGGGTCCGCCGGTCACACGCGCGGACATGTCAGGGAACGAGCGGGGGCGGGAAAGCGCCTCCGGCGGCGCCCGCTCGCCCCCTAGAGGCTCTCAGGCGAGCGACGTAGTACTACGTCACTTTGCCTGTACGGGGCTGACCGCCGCAGTAAATAGTCGTGCGGTGGTCGGCAAGTGGTTAAATATAGTGCAGATGTATCAGAAAAGGTGTGCAAAGTCTTACAGGTGTGTATGCTTTATAATTCAAATCCTGAATAGAAAAGTCTGTCTTTTGCCAGCATGTTGTAGAGAAGGACCTTTGCTCTCTGTGTACAGTGGTCTCTCTGCAGATGCCCAACACACACCACAACATCTGCAAAATCAGCAGATCTCATGCGCCCTGAGATTTTCAGTTTAACACTGCAGAAAAGTAACTGAATACTAATCTGTTAATTCCGGCACCACCTCGCCATCTAATTTTTCAACAAGGTGCCTAGGGTTGTCACTCACTCTTAACCAAATAGCTGTTTTTGTGTTAATTACTTTGCAGAGTGTCCAGTCTGAAATCAAAATACACAAAATAAAAATAAAAAAACTTTATTTGAATTCTATATAACTTTCATGCTTTGTACCAGAAACATAATTTTTAACCCATGGCCTCTGCTATGTTCAGGAGTAGCTGGCGAAACCCTGGGAATAGACCCCTTAGAGGGGAAAGCACATTTGACCTATTGCTTACACTAATAGATCTACAAGTTCAGGTGAGAGCACATGATGAATGAATGTATGTGAAGGAATAAAGAAAAAAGTATTTTTCATCACTTTGGAGAAGGCTCAATTGAAGGGACTTATGTAATGGACATTTTTGTGTGGTTCACAAATGGGCCAGAGCATTAAAAAGAGCTCTGCCATAGGGCATGCCATAATTACCAGCAGGCTTTAGCTGGCGGTATCACATGTGGTATTTATCCAAAACCAGAGTGGGGTCCCCCCCCCCAGTCCATATCAGCCCTTTCAGGCTTCCCCTCTTACACCAAAACATTTTTAAAAAAAATGGGGTCCCCCAACATTTATACTGGACCCTTATCCGAGCATGCAGCCCAGCAGGTCAGGAAAGAAGGGGGGGCAAGCAAGCACCCCACCCCTCCTGAAACATACCAGGCCATATGCCCTCAACATGGGGGGGTAGGTGGTTTGGGGCAAAAACGTACCAAAGCACCTTGTCCCCATATTGATGGGACAAGAGCCTCTTCCCCACAACCATGGCCGGTGGTTGTGGGGGTCTTAGGGCAAGGGGCTTATTGGAATCTGGTAGCCCCCTTTAACAAGGGGGGCCCCAGATCCTGGCCCCCCTATGTGAATGAGTATGGGGTACATTGTACCCCTACCCATTCACCAAAAAAGTTTCAAAAATAAGAAAAACCCAGAGACAGTTTTTGACAATTCCTTTATTAAAATGTAGCAATATTACCAGGCCTTGGGCCTGATGTGGGTCTGCCATTGTTACCGGAGACACTTCCAACACATTTAAGTTGTGAACCCAAGTGTGAGAGTTGAGACAATGACCACTCCGGCATCTTTGGTTGGTTTTGTTTATTGTATTTTGGGGATGGGAGAAGGAAATGAGTCGGATACTCCTCTGGCTCAACTAGGTTAACTGGGAGTCTATACAAAAAGCCCATTGGCACTGTCTTGATGCCAGCTGAATGCCAACCAGCGCTTCCTGGCGTTTGAAGATACTGTTATGCTGAACCTGTGCTGGAACTTCGACTTTAACTTGTTTGTTAACTCTGACTGAGTTAGTTCCTTGTCACTGCTTGTACCGCTGCAACTCTTGACTCTGTACACTGCACACTGTACACATTGATATGTAAAAGATTCCGCGCAAGTGGATGAAGCTGAGAAGTTGGCTGCAGCCTACCCCAAAAATATAGTGTAAAGGCTATATTCAAGTGTTATAAAAAAATAGGGTACATGGGCGCTGCCAAAAATTGTAGATCGGTCAATAGACAAAGTGTGTTGCTGTTAAACGCCAAATAAATATGGGCAATTGCACTAGACCAATAAATAAGTAAAAAACACACAATAATATAAATAGCAATAATATAAATAGATTTGTAAGTGGTATGGTGCAGATCAAAGTGGCTAGTGCTAGTTAAATATACATAAAAATTGGAATGAAGAAATAAGTGAAATTAGTGCTACCATATAAATAGTTAATACAGTAAGTCTAAAAAATTCCCAAGTGAATAAAAAGTATATTCAATTAAATAGAGGTGTATGAAGTGACTCTCAAAAATTGTGATAACGTGAACTAAAAACCAGATATACTATATCAATAAATTAGGTGATTTATAGTGAGTCAAAAATTATATATGTGTATAACTAAATCAATATGAGTGATCCAGTAAAAAAAGTCCATATGAAACAATTCATTTCCAAAAAAGTCCATAAGTGAGATTATTATAAAAAATAAAATAAAATATATAGGTGAAAAAATTCTTCTTAAAGAAAAAGGGTGAATCCGAGAAGTGGCTCCAAAATGTGGGTGCTGGGTGAGGAAATCGGTGCTCCTGATGACGTCAGTGTAGGTAAACGCGTAGAGTGTAGGTACGTCAGTTCCGCCCTAGTGAACCTGTGAGACGCATATCCGGTCATTGAGGCGCACGGCATCCCGGAAACACCGCTAAACGAGGGGTTTGCGGTCCCTACTCACCTACGGTCACTGTGCATTTGTTTTTAAATGTAAGTACTTTTATTTTATGTAAATAAACTCGATAGTGTTAAACGGTACATCACTATATAGAGTTTTTTTCCTTATATCATCGGACATCTTTGTATACCACCTATGGAGGGTTTGCCTGTATGATGAAACATCGTTTGTAATCATACCTATGGGAAAGTGGAATTAGAAGTAACCCCAAAAGGAGTGGAGATTGAAACCTGTTTTGGCTGAGTGATTCACCCTAAGGTTCTGCATGCTGGTTACCCCTGTAGGGGTGCCGCTCTCTGGTGAGTGCGGGAAGTATTGAGAGGGGAGCACCGATTTCCTCACCCAGCACCCACGTTTTGGAGCCACTTCTGGGATTCACCCTTTTTCTTTAAGAAGAATTTTTTCACCTATATGTTTTATTTTATTTTTTATAATAATCTCACTTATGGACTTTTTTGGAAATTAATTGTTTCATATTGACTTTTTTACTGGATCACTCATATTGATTTAGTTATACACATATATAATTTTTGACTCACTATAAATCACCTAATTTATTGATATAGTATATCTGGTTTTTAGATCACGTTATCACAATTTTTGAGAGTCACTTCATACACCTCTATTTAATTGAATATACTTTTTATTCACTTGGGAATTTTTTAGACTTACTATATTAACTATTTATATGGTAGCACTAATTTCACTTATTTCTTCATTCCAATTTTTATGTATATTTAACTAGCACTAGCCACTTTGATCTGCACCATACCACTTACAAATCTATTTATATTATTGCTATTTATATTATTGTGCGTTTTTTACTTATTTATTGGTCTAGTGCAATTGCCCATATTTATTTGGCGTTTAACAGCAACACACTTTGTCTATTGACCGATCTACAATTTTTGGCAGCGCCGATTTACCCTATTTTTTTATAACACTGTACACATTAGCTCTTCAGGGGCCAAGCGCTGGTGTCCCCTCTAACACTTCAGGGTCCTCTGACTAGGCACCCCCTTTACAGCTAGCTGACTCCTGGATCCCTGGAACTTTTTCTGGATTGGTCCCCTCTACACTTGGCAGACCCCTAGGCAGTGCTGTATTTTGGCCTAGGCCGACAAGGCCCAGGCCTAGGGCGGCACTTTGCAGGGCAAAAAAGCCGCCCCCCCTCCACCTGAGACTCTTTTGGCCACTAGTTGCTAGAGCCGCCTCTCCCATCTCTCTCTCTCTCCCCCCCCCCCCTACTCTCTATCACTCACTCACCCCTCTCTCTCTCCCCTTCTCTCTTTCTCTCTCACTCCCTCTCTCTCAACCCCTCTTCTCTCACCCCCCTTTCTTTCTCTCTCTCACCCCCTCTTTCTCTCTCTCTCATCCCCCCTCTCATCCTCTCTCTCTCACCGCCCCCTCTCTCTCTCTCATCCTCTCTCTCTCTCTCATCCCCCCCTCTCTCTCATCCCCCCTCTCTCTCTCTCTCACCCCCCTCTCTATCCCTCCTTCCCTTCCTCACCCACCCCCTTTCTCTCTCTCATTTCCCCCCCTCTCTCTCTCTCTCTCCCTCACCCACCCCCCCTCTCCCTCACTCACCCCCTCTTACACCCCTCTCGTGAGATCTCAGGGGTTCATGCTGGCACTTGGAGTCCTTCATTTTGGAGGGAGTCACATTCGTTAAAAAGGAAGGAATGGGGCAAATTTACATAGGAGGGGGAAAGGGGGCGCCCAATTTTAGTCTTGCCTAGGGCAGCACAAAACCAAAATACACCACTGCCCCTAGGGGCAGTTCACAGTACTCACGACCTTGGCAGGCTTTCTTGGAACTGAACCCCTCTTCCTCCACTGGTCCTCGGCACACCTGATCCCCTCTGCAGCACATCTCAGCATTCTCTGGATTCCCAGGCAGCCACCCGAGACACCCGATGTTTCTGACAGGAGGAGAGACATTCGTACTCTCCCTCCTGGGACTCTGCTTCCGGCCAAAGAGGCTGCGTCATGCGTTCCCCTCAAACATATATCCACTCCCAGAATCCTCTGCGGCAGAATCTACCTTCTGGGGTAGATACAGGCCTGAATGTGTCTCTGATTGGATTTCCTCCACTGCCCAAAGAGAATCCTCTCATGGAGCCAGTGGGGAGACTCCCCTCTCAGCAGACACACCTGGGAGACATGACAGCCCAGCTGAAATTATGGCCCTGCTGTTAGGCAGCCAAGGCCCACTATACTTTTACCTAGCACCTACCATGTAGGGTGCTACAAAAAAATAAAAATAAAAAAAACAGAGCCCCCGATGTAAAACCATTGTCAATCATGACATCCGCGCACCACCTGAAACCGAAAAACAAACAATAGGTCCACTCCAGAGGACTACTGGCCACCGAATGCCTCGTTCGCTATTTGAGAGTTCTTATATAAGAGCGGGGCCACCTGGTGAAGTTACCTGGTGGACCTGCCCCCTCATGACGTCACTGACCCTGCATGTACCGGTCACCTTGACAGAAGGGAAAACCCACAGCGCCAACTAAATTTGACTAGTAGCCCTTGGTTGGGACAGGGTAGATGCACTAATTTCTAAATTTTTGCATTATCGCTGTTGTGTTAGTGCATATGAATATCCGCAAGTGCGCTTTTCAGGGCAGCAAAGTTTTCAGCGCACCGATCAAATTTCTATGCTCCAAACCCCATTCATTTCCATAACCCTGCACGTGAAGATGTGATGATTCATCAAGCAGCGGGGGTGATATACAGGAACTGATTCTCTCTATTCTCCTCTTGTAGCCACTGAAAGCTGGCTTCTCCTCCTGGAAAATCTTCATTATGCTATTCAAAATAGAACATTTGAAATTCTAAATCATTTCATTTCATTGTGGCCCGTGACCAGTTAGGGCAGTGTACAGAGGTCAGTATGATGTAGGGTATGAATCTGTTAATGCATTTTGATTACTATTAAACAGGTTTGTGCATATTTGCATGCCCTAAAAACATGCAAAAACTGGTGATAAATACTGTTAAAATGCATATGATAATGCATAACCAGGGCTCGAGTTCTGCAGAAATGTATGAGAATGGAGTTCCTGTACTTTTTCCACAGCAGGAACGCCGTTCCAGTTAGCAGCTGCATCCTGGTGCCCCCCAAAAGAATTCCGACGCCACCGTTTTCTTTGGGATGGTGGGTTGGTAAGCCCAGATTGCGGGTTCCTGACCCGCCATCCCCAAGCATAAGCGTGGAGGAACTGAAAGAACTGAGCTGGCACTAGAGGAAGCGGACCTGCTCCTGTCACAGGCAGAGACCAAATGTACTCCGTCTGTGACAGGGCACAGAAGCGATACAAGGAGCAAAGGCAAAAAAGCAGCGCCAACTAGGTGTAGCATATTTAGTTTATTAGGGGGTTAAAAAGTAATACACTCACGAGAATGAGTTAAAAGCCAGCATGGTATAAAAGAGGTTCATCTGCTCAATCTCCGGGAAGGCGCGTCACCCGCGCTCTTGAGTTGTCTCGAGCACCGCCGAGTCTGGAAGATACGCTGACAGCCATCAGCGCTGCGGATCCATGGCCACTCTATCACCTGATCGTCCTTGCCTTCCTGGGGATTGAGCAGATGAACCTCTTTGCTGGCTGTTAACTACTGTAATTCTCATGAGTGTATTACTTTTTAATGCCCTAATAAACTGCTAATAAAATAAAATGCTACACTTAGTTGGCGCTGCTTTTTGCCTTTTCTAATGTTCCAGAGCTTCTCCGTGCTCCAGCTGGCAGCCACTAAGATCAGCAACCTTTTATTATGGACTTATACCTGTTGTAAACATCTTTAGTTTATACTGCATTAGACTGTATCAGTTCCAGCCCTGTTTATACTGCAAGAGTGCCATGTAATTATGTTTGGCGATACAGGAAGCATCTGCTCTGCTCTCTACTGCAGACGCATGCTTCCTCCAGCGTGGCTCCTGCCACACTGATGGTCAGGAACCAGCCAGCAGTACCAGCCAGCAATACAAGCCAGCAATACCCGCCAGCAGTAACCGCCAGCAATACAAGCCAGCAGTACCAGACAGCACTACCCACCAGTAGTACCCGCCATCAATATCAGCCAGCTGTACCAGCCAGCAGTACCCACCAGCAGTATCAGCCAGCAATACAAGCCAGCAGTGTCCACCAGCAGTACCCGCCAGCAATACAAGCCAGCAGTACCAGCCAGAAGTACCCACCAGCAGTACCTGCCAGCAGTACAAGCCAGCAGTACCCACCAGCAGTACCAGCCAGCAGTACCCACCAGCAATACAATCCAGCAGTACCAGCCAGCAATACAAGCCAGCAGTACCAGCCAGCAGTACCCACCAGCAGTACCAGCCAGCAACACAAGCCAGCAGTACCCACCAGCAATACCCATCAGCAATACAAGCCAGCAGTTCCCACCAGCAATACCAGCCAGCAATACAATCCAGCAGTACCAG
Organism: Pelophylax lessonae; assembly: GCF_965119305.1. Lineage (NCBI taxonomy): Eukaryota > Metazoa > Chordata > Amphibia > Anura > Ranidae > Pelophylax > Pelophylax lessonae. The sequence continues at coordinate 229,322,608 of NC_138773.1, forward strand.
CCAGCACTACCCATCAACAGTACCCCACAGCAGTATAAGCCAACAGTACCCACCAGCAATTCCCACCAGCAGTACCAGCCAGCAGTACCCACCAGCAGTAATCGGCAGCAGTACCTACCATCAGTACCAGCCAGCGGTACCCACCAGCAGTACCCACCAACAGTAGCAGTCAGCAGTACCCGCCAGCAGCACCAGCCAGCAGTACTAGCCAGCAATACTCACCAGCAGTACCCACCAGCAATACAAGCCAGCAGTACCAGCCAGCAGTACCCACCAGCAATACAAGCCAGCAGTACCAGCTAGCACTACCAACCACAGTACCCCCCAGCAGTACAAGCCAACAGTACCCACCAGAAATTTCCACCAGCAGTACCAGCCAGCAGTACCCACCAGCAGTGCTCACCAGCAGTACCTACCATCAGTACCAACCAGCAGTACCAGCCAGCAGTACCCACCAACAGTAGCCACCAGCAGTACCCGCCAGCAGCACCAGCCAGCCAACAATACCTGCCAGCAGTACCCGCCAGCAGCACCAACCAGCCAACAATACCTGCCAGCAGTACCCACCAGCAGTACCAGCCAGCAGTACCCATCAGCAGTACCCAATAGCAGTACCCACCAACAGTACCCACCAGCAGTATATACATACACACACACAAACTTTTTTTTTGAGGTGGGGGGATCTTGGGTGAGTTCCCACACTTTTTTCCCCAGAACTTGACCCCTGTGCATAACTGTGTGAAAAGGGCACAAAGAGCCTTGCATGTATCAATATCTCAGTTTAGCAATAAACACCAAAGTATGGTGCAAGGTCAGAACCTCACGTGACATTGCCTTCTAACAGCTAAAGTGAACTTTGCAGATCAAAAAAAAGAAATAGGGTCAACTAGGTTTCCCAATAAATTGCTATTATCAGTACATTCCTAACTTCAATGACTTAGCAGTTCCTGTCATCTGAGATAAAGGTGACAGAGGTGAGTAATAACAGCTACACTATACTATTTAGAGAAAGATTTTTGAGATGAAAGATGAGAAAGATGAATGTATCTTGGGAATTTATTTTAGAAATACATCTAAATGTAAATAAAATATCAGGTTTATAAAAATCAACTTGTATTAATCAATGTGTATTTATGTTTTCAAACCTTGTGTTCTTTGTATAGCATGTAATTTTATATACAATGTGTATATGTACTGTATATTGTAAAGGACCTGCTACAGTCTGAGTTTAGGAAATTAAGGTAGAAGCAAGCCCTCATTCACATTAAATGCCACTTTGAAATCATGCAACTTCATCTGAAATTACACAATTTCAAAGCCTCATTGTCAGTGCAACTTCAGCTGCAACTTGAAAGACATCTGTGCGACTTCATACCCGCCAGCAATACAAGCCAGCAGTACCCACCAGAAGCACCAGCCAGCAATACAAGCCAGTAGTACCAGCCAGCAGTACCAGCCAGCAGTATAAGCCAGCAGTACCAGCCAACAGTACCCACCAGCAATACCCACCAGCAGTGCCCACTGCAGTGCCCACCAGCAATACAAACCAGCAGTACCAGCCAGCAGTACCCACCAGCAATACCAGCCAGCAATACAAGGCAGCAGTACCAGCCAGCACTACCCATCAACAGTACCCCCCAGCGGTACAAGCCAAAAGTACCCGTCAGCAATTCCCACCAGCAGTACCAGCCAGCAGTACCGACCAGCAGTACTCGCCAGCAGTACCTACCATCAGTACCAACCAGCAGTACCCACCAACAGTAGCCGCCAGCAGTACCAGCCAGCAGTACCCGCCAGCAGTACCCGCCAGCAGCACCAGCCAGCAGTACCAGCCAACAATACCCGCCAGCAGAATCAGCCAGCAATTCCCACCAGCAGTACCAGCCAGCAGTACCCATCAGCACTACCCGCCAGCAATACAAGCCAGCAGTACCAGTCAGCACTACACACCAACAGTACCCCCCAGCAGTACCAGCCAGCAGTACCCACCAGCAGTACTCGCCAGCTGTACCTACCATCAATACCAACCATCAGTACCAGCCAGCAGTACCCACCAGCAGTACCTACCAACAGTAGCCACCAGCAGTACCAGCCAGCAGCACCAGCTAGCTGTACCAGCCAAAAATACCCGCCAGCAGTACCCACCAGCAATTCCCACCAGCAGTACCAGCCAGCAGTACCCACCAGCAGTACCCGACAGCAGTACCCACCAACAGTACTCACCAGCAGTATATACATACACACACACACACACGCTTTTTTATTTTTGAGGTGGGGGGATCTTGAGTTCCCACACTTCTTTATCCAGGACTTGACCCATGTGCATAACTGTGTGAAAAGGGCACAAAGAGCCTTGCATGTATCAATATTTTAGTTTAGCAATAAACACCAAAGTATGGTGTAAGGTCAGAACCTCACATGACATTGCCTTCTAACAGCTAAAGTGAACTTTGCAGATCAAAAAAAGAAATAGGGTCAACTAGGTTTCCCAATAAATTGCTATTATCAGTACATTCCTAACTTCCATGACTTAGCAGTTCCTGTCATCTGAGATAAAGGTGACAGTGGTGAGTAATAACAGCTACAATATACCATTTAGAGAAAGATTTTTGAGATGAAAGATGAGAAAGATGAATGTATCTTGGGAATTTATTTTAGGAATACATGTAAATGAAAATAAAAGATCAGGTTGATAGACATCAACTTGTATTAATCAATGTGTATTTATGTTTTCAAAACTTGTGTTCTTTGTATAGCATGTAATTTTATATACAATGTGTATATGTACTGTATATTGTAAAGGACCTGCTACAGTCTGAGTTTAGGAAATTAAGGTAGAAGCCCTCATTCACATTAAATGCCACTTTGAAATCATGCAACTTCATCTGAAATCACACAATTTCAAAGCCTCATTGTCAGTGCAACTTCAGCTGCAACTTGAAAGACATCTGTGCGGCTTCATACCCACCAGCAATGCAAGCCAACAGTACCCACCAGCAGTACCAACCAGCAATATAAGCCAGCAGTACCCACCAGCAGTACCAGCCAGCAGTACCAGCCAGCAGTACCCATCGACAATACTCACCAGCAGTACCCACCAGCAATACAAGCCAGCAGTACCAGCCAGCACTACCCATCAACAGTACCCCCCCGCTGTACAAGCCAACAGTACCCGCCAGCAATTCCCACCAGCAGTACCTACCATCAACGGACTTGTGTCCGTTTACACCCGCCTATCTCCAATCAGATCCACTTAAAAAAACAGAAGGGGATTCTTCCCCTTCTGTCTGGGCGGATCGGATCGGAGGGCCCATAGAGTAGAGCAGGCTGTATCCGTGTTTGCTTTGCATATGCTGAGTGGACACAGACCTGTAATCTGCTCATTGTGGTCCGAGACTGGTTACCAAGTCGCTAAAGTGGCTCTCGCTCTTCAAAAGGTATATATATATATATATATATATATATATATATATATATATATATATATATATACATATACATACACACACACACACTTTTTTATTTTTGAGGTGGGGGGGGATCTTGGGTGAGTTCCACACTTTTTTCCCAGAACTTGACCCCTGTGCATAACTGTGTGAAAAGGGCACAAAGAGCCTTGCATGTATCAATATTTTAGTTTAGCCATAAACACCAAAGTGACATTGCCTTCTAACAGCTAAAGTGAACTTTGCAGATCAAAAAAAAAAAAATAGGGTCAACTAGGAGTTGGTGGGTATTTATTTTGGGAGGGGGAGGAGGATTTGTGCTAGGAGGAGGGATTTGGGGGTTTTGTGCTAGAAGACGTCAAATGGTAGAGGAAGGAGAGGATTTGTGCTAGGTAGGGAAACTTTTTTGGGGGTGGGGGGGTATATGTGCTGGGAGGGGGCATTGGAGTGGGATGGGAGAGACTTTGTGCTTGGTGGGGAAATTTGAGTGGTAGAGGATTTGTGCTAGGAGGGTGATTTTTTTTGGGGGGTGGGGGCGGATGGGAGGGGCAAAGATTTCTGCCGGTAGGGGGATTTGTACTTGGAGGAGGGGGGATTTATACTTAGGAGGAAAGAATTCAGATTAGTGCTCAATTTTTTGAGGGGAGGGGGGATTTTTGCTGACGCAGTTTGGCATGTTCGCCCTGGGCTCTAATTGACCTTGTCCCCGCACTGATCCTTCCACATTGGGTCTGTACCAGAATGTGCTTATGACAGGTGCCATATTTGCTTCCTTCATGAATTGTTTATTGTGTTTTTATAATTAAAACTACACTTAGGTGGGCACCCTCTGATGTTCTTTTCAGCGCAACCTGGTTATTGATTTGACTACATCAAATGGTTTGGTGCATGTCTACAATCCTTATAAAACACAAGGGAGTTGAATTACTAAATGCAAATAGGCTGTTTTTTTTGCAAGGGAAATTGAGCTTTGCAAGAAAGCCCCAGGGTTTAATGAACATGCTTCACTTAGCAAAATATACCCACATGCACGGAAAATAAAAAATAAAAAAATAGCTGGTTTTTTGATTCGATGACGAAAGTCAGCAGAACTTCACCTCATTCAATAGGCTCTGGGGTTAATCCCCTTGCAAATTGAACAGCCTATTTACCTTTAGCAAATCAACCCAATGAGATCAAACGTTAAGGTCTTTTGAGATGTTTTACTTGTGAAGTGATATACTACTGAATTATTTATATTTGCAAGATTTGGCTATATGGTTTTCTATAACTCGAAAATAAAATGCAAATGCGAACTTGCATTCCTGTTAACATTTCAAACTTAAGAGCTGCAAGTAGCAATTCAACACCCATTATTTCTACCTGGTTTAGATGCTTCTTCTCGGCACAGTTGATTCCTCCTATAAATACCATGTTTGGCATTAAAGGTCTTGGAAATTCAAAGACAAAGTCATATCTTAATAACCAGATTGAAGCCCGACTGAAAAGGTCCACGGCTGTGACCTCCCTGTGCAGAAAATTTGATGCCAGTTGGGCAAAAGGAGCATAGAAAATTCGGCACATAATCAGCTCAGCATATCGCAACAGAAAGTTCTTTACTCTTTCTTTGAAGGTCATGTGGTCAGTGTACCCAGTGAAGAATCTTGGCACATAAGAAACTGGGCTGGGAGCAGGGCCGCTGTTAGAAATCACGGGGCCCCGTACAGCCTACCTAAGCGGGCCCCCCAACCCGCCCACCTCAGCGGGCCCCACCCCGACCCCGCCCACCTCAGCGGGCCCCACCCTGACCCCACCCACCTCAACAAAATGCAGCCTTGGTCCTCAAGTGATATTTATTTTTCTCCTGCCTGTTATAAATTTGATTAGACTAGTGTTCAAAGACACCTGAGATCATCCCTTTTTAATGAGAATGCTGCCGATGACTTTAAGGCATACTGTAGATTTTCTTTAAAGCATAGGTTGACCCTAACCACCCGATTTTGTGTGGAACATGTAACATGTTCCAAATCCTGCAGCCGCCTCTCCCCCCGCCATTGTAGTTCTCAAAGAACTACAATGGTGCTGTGGAGCACCGTGGTATTTCTTTGATTTTTTCCTGTCAGTGTATCTGCAAGCCCATACGGGATGTACAGGCACACAGATATACTGACGATCTGAAGAAGACCTACATGGCACCAGGGATCTGCTGATTGCTGGTGCAATGCTTTACAGGCTCCAAAAGAAAAAAAAATAAATGCACATTTTTTTAACTGCAAAAAAATGTGCATTTATTATTTTTTTTAAAAGGTGAACTTATCCTTGAAGCCTTAAAGTACATCTATGATGCCTTTAAATCAGCTGAAGCATGCAATTATAATTATTTAAAATCTTTATGAGCTATTTCACACTAGCATTGCTCTTTGAAGAGTGATCTGCATTCAGATCTCTCTTCAGAGAGCATTTGGCTGGTGGGAGGAGGCATTGTATCACCTCTTCAGCACCTGTTAACCACTTCAAAATCCTGATAACAGTTGAATAGGATCGTGGCCAGTAGGCAACATGGTGGGTGGTCCAATGGGGACAATTTTTGCTGTGCAAAAAGCTTTGCAGTTGTGACATATGTACTTTCCATCCCGCTACCTTTCCAGCATAAAGGCTCTTTGAAACATCTGCTTAGCAAGGGATCCATGAGTGGATTCCCTGCTGAACTGGAGCTTCTCGGCATAGATGGCAGTGTTAAAACCTCTGTGCTAGTTCAGTCTATGCCCACGTATACCACACAGTGGATAGGGGTGGACTGGTGATGGCTCTATGGATGGACAGATGTAAATGGAAATGTGTCCATTTACATCAGGCTATGTTTAATCTGTCATGTTTAGGTCTGGAAAAATAGACAAGGGTGAAGTCCTTTTCCATTTTTTTTTTCGGAAACTGGACATATCCAGAGGTAGGTGGATGTAAACAGACAGCAGTCCTTATCTATTTTTCCAAACCTAAACATGACAGATCAAACATAGCCTGATGTAAATGGACACATTTCCATTTATATCTGTCCATTCATAGAGCCATCACCAGTCCACCCCTATCCACTGTGTGGTGTATGTGGATTTCTGTAGACCTACATAGAGGTATGCACAAAAAAATTGACTGGCAGATCTAAGTGGAAAGCTTGGGCAAATAATTCTTATGGGGAGTTGTTGGAGGTCTTAAAAACACAGCTCAGCCATTTACTGCCCTCCAAACAGAGATGTAAGCAAGCATCTCATGGTTATGATTACCATCATTATAATGATCAGAGCACAGCAGCTGCTCTGTTCCTCTGTCACAGTGTCACTGTTGGTTGCTGATTCTGTTATGGCTGTACTGTCTTACAATCTGTAACACAGTACAGCCATAAAGTTAACAAAATCAGCACCCAACAGCAATGTGACACTGTGACAGAGCAGCTGCTGTGATCTGATCGTCATAATGATGGTAAGCACACAGTGGAGAGTCGGGGAGTGTACCTTCCTTCCTTGGTAGTCAGTGTCATTGTGTGAAGCTTTGCACCTCCCCCAGCCATCGGATTAAGCCTGCAGTGCCCTCTCAGCCTCCAGCCTGCCTCACATCAGTCTCTTCCTCTGTCCGTGGAACTTACTGAGGGAGCAGTGTAGAAAAATATCACTCCGCCAGTGAAAACCTAGGCAGTGGATGGCCGTGACCGGAACTATATGGCAGCACATAAGCTTGTCTGCCTGCGCCCCGAAAAAGGAAAAGAAGTCCCTCCTCTTCTCAGTGCTGACATCTCCTGGGCCCCTAATGTTAACCCTAGGGGCCCAGGAAATTACCCTCAACAAAAAAACAAACAAATTGAAAAAGGTATGGTTTATAAAAAAACTTTTTATTTATTTAGGAGAAACAACTGTAAAGCTGCCCGGGCCCCCCTGCTGGACTGATAGAGCCCGGGCCCGGTACAACAGGGCTGGTTGTACTGCCCTATCAGCGGCCCTGGCTGGGAGACTGGGTTGCTTCTTGGTCAACCCCAAATAAAGTCCCTCTCAAGAAGAACACAGTTGGAATAGATAAATGTTCGGCTATTATCTCTCCACATGGGAAAACTGGATCAGTCAACATAGCATCAAACTTGCCTGTTTCCAAATCATTGATAAGAGTTTCATTGTAAAGAAGGTTCTGACATGCTGCTACACAAGAATTTGTCATACTCATCATCCTATCATACGTAATAATTGCTTTCTGTAAGGCTGTCCTCTCTTCAAACACTGTATTAGTATAGTCTTTTAACATTGATTCAATATATTCTTTGGTGTAGGGTGCAGAAAAAGTTCTCACTGTGAATTGGTCTAAATTCTTAAAGTGAAAATTGACATCGGGGACAACCACAACACTCTCGTGACCTCTGTGGGACAGCTCCTCCACCAAGTTTCGCATGCTGAGCCAATGGCTTCCATCTTGTGGTACAACTAGCAACTTTCCACCTTCATTTAGTCTAACTGTCACAAAAAAAAGAAGAAATCTAAGAACGTTGCAAAAACTCATGTCTGCGTCTGAGAAACCAAGAGATTCATTCAAAACTTTTTACACAGCACTGTATGCACTTTTATGCCCTCCATAATCCACTCTGACTCCTTATCAGCTATCACAAAGTGAACTTTGCTTTTTTATTGAACTTTTTTCAGATAACAAATGTTTCTCAATATCTGTCAGTCTTGCAGTTGGAAGCTAATTTGCTACATATGCATTTGTACAAAGCTGAAAAAGTAATAGAGAAAGAATATTTAGTTTACCTAATATTTGAACTTTCTCTCCAAACTCACATGCATGGGCAAACAGAAAAAGACATTCAACTTTTTAAGGAAAAGTAATTGTCCCTAGGTGAATAATAAAGAGAATTGTTTTGAATGTTCTTGTTTTCTATTCTAACAATTGTTAAAGGAAGTGAGGAGAACTTTCTGCATGGTGACAAAGACAACTGTAAAAAAAAAAAAAGTTTACAGTGGCTGTAACCGTTCCTCACTCTAATCAAAATTATATAAAAAAAATGGCTTGAGTTGCATCTTAATTCACAAAGGCCTGGTTGGAAATGTCATCCCTGTTATTTATTGACAACAAATAACACAACAGTTACAAAACTAAGAAACACTCCAAAGACAGGCTGGTAGGTTAATTGGATCCTGTATAAAAAAAAAAAGTGTCCCTACTGTGTATGTATGTGAGTTAGGGACCTTAGATTGTAAGCTCCTTGAGGGCAGGAACTGATGTGAATGTACAATGTATATGTAAAGCGCTGCGTAAATTGACAGCGCTATATAAGTACCTGAAATAATAATAATAATAATAATAATAAAACATGGACTTTAAAGGCAGTAGCAAGCATTTCACCTACTTGAGTCAGAGGGTTCCTTCGAACACAATTGATGCCTCCTATAAAGATCATGTTTGGCATGATAGGTCTAGGAAATTCAAATACAAAGTCATATCTTAGAAGCCAAATGGAAGCTCTACTGAAAAGATCCATAACTGTGACATCCTTGTGCAAGTAGTCTGAAGCTAAATAGGCATAGGGAGCATAGAATAAGCGGCATACAATCTGGTCGATATAACTTATTATAACGTTTTTCACCCTCTGGCTAAACTCCATATGGTCGGTGTACATAGTAAAGAATCTGGGAACATAGGAAGCTGGGACTGGAGACTGTGTTGCTTCCAGGTCTGCACCGAAGAAAGCCCCCCTTATGAAAGACACTGACGGTATAGAAAGATGTTCAGCAATTATTTCTCCACATGGGTAGACGGGGTCATTCAACATAGCATCAAACTTGTAGTCTTCCAAATACTTGATAAGGGAGTCATTTCGCAGCAAGTACTCACACTGAGTAACTACAAAACTGGTTATGTTTACTATTCTATCATACATAAACTTCACATCCTGCAGAACAGGCCGGTATCGAAATATATCATGACCAGTCTCCTTCACCATAGATTCCATAAACTCTTTGTTAAAGGGCACAGTAAAAGTTCTCACTGTGATATTATCCATCTTATTTACGTAAAAATGTACTTCAGGGACTACCATAACAATCTGGTGACCTCTTTGGGACAACTTCTCAACCACGCTACTCATGGCGAGCCAAAGACTTCCATCTTGTGGTATAACAAGCAACTTGTCACTTTCACTTAGTCTAAATGCTGTGGAGAAAAGCAGAATTCCAATAGAACTGAAGCACATTAACCAGGTCCCCATGGCTAGATTCAGAGGTTCCACAGAATGAATGTAACTGTAGCCTAAGCTGAAATCCTTTTCAGTAATGAACTTTGAGTACACATTGTATGGCATGAAAAAAAAAAAAAAAATCAAAGCAAATGACCTAGAGACTTAGATAACAGAATGCCAGGTAACTGTTTATGACACAAATATTTGAACATTTGGAGCACAAAGAATGCTGACACGCAGTGGTAAGGCTGTGCAGAATGAGTGATGACACCCAGTGGTAAGGATTTGTTAAAGTAACTACATAAGTATAGTTAATGAAGGGGGGGAGGTATTGCGCTTCAGGGAAAGATGATATTCACTCAATAGTGATAGTGATGGTAAACTCAATATGCATAAAATATGTGATGATGTCCAAAATCAATCCACAATTGTTACATACTTAAAATAAGTAAATGAATAAACAGTACTACCAAAATAAATGAAAACAAGAAAAGAGGTTGCCCAGGGGACTTTAGATGAGGCTACACACTCATGAAAAATCAATGTAGTATATCATATAAAAATATTTTATTGAATAAATATAAAAATAATAGTAAGCACATTCAAAAAGGGACATGATGGACTGCTCAGTGGCATCAAATACATCCAATACATAAAAAGTAAAAAATGTATGAAATAACAACATGGACATACACAATGATTATATACAAGCATATGCAAAGCATGATAAAAATATGGCACCCTTGACGCGTTTCGCGAAAATGTAGTTCGCTTCCTCAGAAATGGGTGTTTATCATATCTATCCAAAGTAAAAAGATACAATTATTAATGATGTACATGTGCATATACGGAGTGTAGAATAGAAGACAAAGCCATCATCAAGACTCCATACTCACTGAATCAGTTCCAAAATGAGAACACTGAGAACAATGGTCCATTGGGAAGTCTGAACCGGGAGCCGTAGGGGGGGCTCCAGTGGAAGCAGAGGTCACAAGGAGAGCAGGACTGGTAGTGAGGGGATGTGTATCCATAAACCTATATATGGGTTAAAGAACCCAAAAAGCCAATCAGTGATATAGTGTAAAAACAATAGTGTATCTATGTATGAATAAAAAGTATCCAAAAAACATAAGTGATCCTGATGGCGTAGAAAAATGGAAGGTGGTGTAGATGTATGGGGTAAAAAGAGGGGGGGGAGGGGAGGGGAGGGAGGGGAGAGGGAGAGGAGAGGGAAAGAAGGGAGGGAGGGGGAAACTGATACCCACAGCCAAGTGCTGTATCATGGGAGTGTACAACACAAAGTGAGCGCCCAGGGACTAAGTGACTGTGTAAAAAAGGCAAAAAAATTACCAGAAATTGGTGTGGGAACAGTGCGGTCCTGCTCTCTGGAGGGATCCCCGAGTCAACTTATAGAGCAACCCCTAACGCCATGTATGCTGCCGAGTATGGTCGCCGGCTGTAAAGACAGACGGCGTTCTCCTCACATTGCTGCAGAGTAATAAAGTCACCATGCTGGCGTGCACTGCCCGCAATATATGCGGACGCCGCACCTCAAGGGCGGGAAAGCATGGCGCCAATGTGAGTCGGAGCCACGCCCCCCCATGCGTCAGAGGAACTGAGCACAGCAGGGGGAAGGCGGAGCCCGAGGCAAATTGCGGCTCCCGGAGACAGAAAACCAGCCGGACCAAGACATAATCAGTGGCTGTTTGCCAATTGATGAAAAATGAGGATGATATGATAATACTCACATGGATCCATAGTATATAGAGTACAATAGTATAACATCGAACAGGATGTAAGGGGGATGGTGATGCAGATCACTAGAAGGGCACAGGTGTCTTCCACCTAAAATGTACACATAAAACAAGGGGTGTGATCTGGATCTCCCATCTGAGTAGTGTGCCTCCATCCCAAAATTGCATGAAACCGGAAGTGACCGGAAGTGGCGTAACGCGTAGGGCGGTATATCGGAAGTGACGATGGAAGCGGAGAGACAGTCCGCAGGATTGCTGTACTCGTGTTTGCGCTCTTATATCCCCGTTTTTATGTGAGTGCATTATATATATTTTTTCAATAAATGTTTTTACGAAAATACTGCACTATATAAGCACTTTTTTTCGAGATTGGCGGTATATCCAGTGAGTACTTGCCCCGATCCAGAAAACAGGAGATTACCATCACTCATATGTGAAGTGGGTTAGGAGAAGGATTGGAAAAGGAGAGCCACATTATCTTAAGGCGCATCCCTGTTCAGTTTGAGGTGAGAGGCTAGCACCCCCGAGGGGGTTAAGGAGTAAGAAGCACCCCCACAAATATTTGGTGTAAGGTGGAGATGGAATAACGAAGATAATAAGAAGAAACACTGCGTGTGCGAGTCACATGATTTGGACATTATTGGGACACTATAAGCACCTTCTTTTCACTTATAAGCACTTTATAGATACTTACCTGGATTTGTTTGTTATTTATGAGCACTTGTCACTTTATTAACCATTAATGTAATTTTAAAGTATATTTTACTGTCAACTTAGCACCAGAACATTTTATTTATATATACATTTTGGACACTATCACATATTTTATGCATATTGAGTTTACCATCACTATCACTATTGAGTGAATATCATCTTTCCCTGAAGCGCGATACCTCCCCCCTTCATTAACTTGTTCATACACTGTCTGGTTCACAGAACGGGTATACGCAGCTTTAAGGGGTATAAGGAATCCTCGAGACAGCGCAAGACTCATACTATTACCTACATAAGTATAGTGTATTTAAAGTCAAAACATCTTACTAGTGGTGAAGGGGTAGAGCCCCTGTCATGCTTTATTGCTGACTGTGTCCCCGTTAAGGAAACTCCCATTCTGTTTGTTCTGGTGACCACCGTCACTTGAACAGAAATTGAAGGAATATTCAAAATGTTGACAGGAATAAAAGGAAATGTTCCAATATAGCCATTTGATATTTTCTTCACTTTTGAGACATTTCTTTTCACTTGCTGTTGTGTTTAGTGTGCAACAAGTAACTAAAAACTTCCCTAGTGTGAAATAGACATCAGAAAAGAAATAGAGAAATTTGGCGGAAATTTTACCATTCCCTACTCCATCCAAGATTTGTAAAAGTTTGGCTTAAAATGTATTTTGTAAAAAAAATGGGACAATAAACCTCATATGTTAGCAAGATCTAATTAGGTAAAGCCTGGATTATGCCACTTACAGCTACCAACCACATTATTCTGTTGCAAAAGCTGAAATATGGAAGTATGGTATGTTGCTTAGTAAACAGACTATTACAGGAACATAACATAATGCATATATTACATTTCCACAGCTCAGTTCAGAAAAGCATAACGCATTCGATATATGAATCTCCTTATGTGATATTCTTTTTTTTGTATGAACACAAACTAACCTCGACGACCACCCGCCGCAGATATACTGCAGCAAGGTGGCTCTTCTGCACGAATCTCTGTACCCATACGTCGCTCCTCGGGAGCGAGCGTGGGGCGTGCGCTCGCACGGCGATTCACAAGACGGGAAGCTGCTCTGCCTCCCGGCAGCCGCGATTGCCGCTGGGCACCCGCGATCACTCCCCGGGAAGATAGATTATAACCGGCGGTCTGCTGTTATAAACACAGCAGGCCAATGTTCTGTCAGCAATCAACACAGGGCTCCTGTGTTCCTCCAATTTAGGAACAAAGGTCCCTGTAATGATTACATAAGCCCACCCCTCACAGTTAGAAAACACCCCCTAGGCATACATTTAACCCTTTGATCGCCCCTGGTGTTAACCCCTTCCCTTACAGTGTCATAAGTACAGTAATAGTGCATATTTTCAGCACTGATTACTGTAGTAATGTCACTGGTCCCCCCAAAAATGTCAAAAATGTCAGTTGGGTGGTCCGTCGCAGTCCCACTAAAAATCGCTGATCGCCGCCATTACAAGTAACAAAAATAAATAAATAAATAAAAATGACATAAGTCTAGTTTGTAGACGCAATACCTTTTGAGCAAACCAATGAATATACTCTTATTGGGATTTTTCAAAATAAAATTATGTGGCAGAATACAAATTGGCCTAAATTGATGAAAAAAAATTGATTTGTAATTTTTTTTTATTGGGAATGTTATATAGCAGAAAGTAAAAAAAAATATTTTTTTTTTTCAAAATTGTCGCTCTTTTTTTGTTTAAAGCACAAAAAATAAAAATCGCAGAGTTGATCAAATACCACTAAAAGAAAGCTTTATGTGTGGGGGGGAAAAGGACACCAATTTTTTTGGGTACAGCATCAATCGTCAGTTAAAGTAACGCAGTGCCAAAGCGCAAAAAATGGCCTGGTCATTAAACCTTCCAAGCCTTAAGTGGTTAATCTTTTATGCACTTAAGGCATTATTGCACAAAACAATATAATTTAATGCAAATACAATATTTTTTAACATTTTCAAAAACCAGTTTGCAAACCATTACTGCATTGTACTGATGACACTGGCTGGGAGGGGGGTTAACATCAGGGGTGATCAAAGGGTTAACTGTGTGCCTATTAGTAATTTTGTGTACTGTGTGGGAGGTGCTTTTACTAAGGGAAGGCATAGATCTGTGTCCCTGCTTTGCAGAGACACAGGATCCATGCCTTCTGTACTGACCGACAGAAAGATCTGCCTGTGTACAGAACCATCAGCAGGTGTCAGAGGACATCGGGTCCAAAGGACCCACTGATCAACTCCCACTGTGTAAAATCACAGCAGGAGCCAGCCGTCGGCAGGCACAGTTGCGACCGATACCCGAAAGTTCAAGAATCATGTGTATATACACATGATCCTGCACAGCGCTGCCAACCTGCAAATTATAAATTATAACAACTACCGGTTTCTCTAACATCATAAAATGGTGAGCATATTTTTATGTCACACAATATTTGTGCAGCTGTTTTTCAAACGCAAATTTCTCAAAAATTCTCAATAAGCATATTTTTAACCGCTTTAGGACCGGAAGATTTTACCCCATTCCTGACCAGGCTATATTTTGCGATTCGGCACTGCGTTAATTTAATGGACAATTGCACGGTCGCGCGACGCTGTACCCAAATTAAATTTATGTCCTTTTTTTCCCCACAAATAGAGCTTTCTTTTGGTGGTATTTGATCACCTGTGCGATTTTTAATTTTTGAAAAAAAGAGTGACAATTTTGAAAAAAAAAAACAATATTTTTTACATTCTGATATATAACATTCCCAAAAAAATGTATAAATCAAATTTTTTTAACATTTTAGGCCAATTTGTTTAAATTATAAATTATAACAACTACCGGTTTCTCTAACATCATAAAATGGTGAGCATATTTTTATGTCACACAATATTTGTGCAGCTGTTTTTCAAACGCAAATTTCTTTGAAAAAAATACAATTATACACATTTTATTGCACAGTATAATACCTAATTGTTTTGAAAAAATATAAAAGATGATGTAATGCTGAGTAAATAGATATCTAACATGTCAGGCTTTAAAATTGCATCTGTCTGTAGAATGGTGCCGAATTACGGTACCTATAAATCTCCATAGGCAGCGCTCTAAAAGCTTTACCAGGTAAAGTTACACAGGAGGTCTGGTGCAAAAATGTTTGCTCTCGCTCAGACGTTTATGGTGACACCTCACATGTGTGTTGTGATTGCGGTTTACATATGCGTGCGGGACCTGCAGACATGTTTGCATTTGTGTGCGAGCCTCAGTGCCTCTCAAAATTTCACACTACCCAAACCCTCCCTAAAATCCCTCAGTCCCCACAGTATTCAGCAACCTCCTACAGTGCCCCCAACAGTGTCCCAGAGTGCCCTAAGCCCCAGCAGTACCTTCCAGTCTCCACATTGTCCTTGCAAAACCTAGCCTCCTGGGGAAACCACAGGCCCCACCCTCCAGACACCCCATGTCCACAGATCTCCTCCCCTGAGCGCCCTCCAGAAACCTCCTCCTAGCCCACTGCTTCTCACTTCTCTCGCTTTACCTGCAGTCCGTGGCTGCAGTGACCTGTCCCGGCATGCGCCTATGGGGTCTCCTCTCAGCTCCCCCTCTTCCCGGTCAGCTGACCTAAAGTCTCCACCCACCTGGCCCCGGCAGCCATGCAGTGAATTGAATGGGCTTCCGGTCAGCCGTGGAGAGTCCGGGTGAGCGGCGTGGGCTAAAGGAGCAGCCTAGCTGCCTTTGACATGCGGCCCGGTGGGCCTTATGGCCAGTCCGGGCCTGCCTATAGGAGAAGTAAAGCCAAAGATAGCTTTGGCCATACTTCTCTTATAGGGCTAGGGAAGAAAGGGCTAGATGTTAGACATCTTTCAGCTAGGAGGAAGGCTTTATCTGATTTGCTGCAGCTTCTGGCTTGCTGAAACTCAGTGCGCACTACAATTAGAGTACACCATTTTAGTACAGGAGAAGAGCCTGTACAACTGTTCAAGCCTGAAGGTAATGCTGGAGTTCAGGTTTAACCACTTTAGCCCCGGAGGATTTTCCTGCTTAACGTCCAGGCCACTTTTTGCAACTTGGCACTGCGCGAATTTAACTGACAATTGCGCGGTCATGCAACGCCGTACCCAAACAAAATTTGCGTCCTTTTTTTCTCACAAACAGACCTTTCTTTTGGTGGTATTTAATCACATCTGCGCTTTTCATTTTTTGCGATATTAATTAAAAAAAAGAGCGAAAATTTTGCGAAAAAATTGACATTTTCTACTTTGACAGTTAAAAAATATCCAATATATTCAATTTTTGCCATATATTTAGGCCAAAATGTATTTAGCTACATGTCTTTGACAAAAAAATTCTCAATAAGCATATTTCTAACTGCTTTAAGACCGGAAGATTTTACCCCCATTCCTGACCAGGCTATATTTTGCGATTCGGCACTGCGTTACTTTAACGGACAATTGCGCGGTCATGCAACGCTGTACCCAAATTAAATTTATGTCCTTTTTTCCCCACAAATAGAGCTTTCTTTTGGTGGTATTTGATCACCTGTGCGATTTTACATTTTCGAAAAAAAGAGTGACAATGTTGAAAAAAAAAAACAATATTTTTTACATTCTGATATATAACATTCCCAAAAAAATTTATAAACCAAATTTTTTGAACATTTTAGGCCAATTTGTTTTCTGCTACATATTTTTGGTAGGAAAAATGACAATAAGCGTATTTTGATTGGTTTGCGCAAAAGTTATTGCGTTTACTAACTACGGGAAAGATTTGTCATTTTTATTGTTTATTTTTTTTAATAGTTATGGTGGCGATCTGCGATTTTTTTTGCGAGACTGCGACATTGCGTCGGACAGATCGGACCCCTGACTGACATTTTTGACACTTTTGGGGGTACCAGTGACATTACTACAGTAATCAGTGCTATAAATATGCACTGTTACTGTAATAATGACACTGGCAGGGATGGGGTTAATTTTATTGGTGATCAAGGGGTTAAATGTATGCCTCATGCTTACTGACGTGTGTGGGGGGTTGTGTGACACAGACACAGATCGCAGGTTCAGCTATGCTGAATCCTGTAATCTGTAACTGTCTGTTACAGAGGAGATCCACCCGCTTGTGTAAACTCGATCCCAGACGATCGGGGAAGAGCGGCCGTGATCACCGCCTCTCCTCCCCTGGCCCGACTCCCGCTGTGTCTGAATACAGCAGGAGCGAGCCTCCGGCGGCACGCGCGCGCCGCAGAGAGAGGGGAGAGTATGGTGACGTAGGTCTACGTCGCCAGACCTTAACGAGCCACTTTGCCGCAGTAGCAGCACAGTGAGCAGTGGGCAAGTGGTTAATGTATGTTAACTGCAACTAGTGTAAGTACTTGTGTATTTGTCTTTATATTAGCCTCTACTAATCTCCTGCACAGCAGCAGCACTCAGACTAAAGCCGGCCACAGATGGTGCAAATTTATTTCCTGCAAACAAGGGTTTGTAGGAAAGCAATTTGAACTATTCCCCCATCAACACAGACAGTGCTGAGAGGGGAATCCCTCCTGCTGAGACATTATATTCTCCCGACAAGGGCTTTTTTTTATTGCTAGTGACTATAATCGTATCTAAAATCCGGCAGGCTGGTTGTACCTATACTGCTATACTGATCGATTGATCAACTTGGTACATTTAGCCTGCCCATAGACGGTTCAAACCTTGTATGGCTGGAATTAGAGAAGGAGGGAAAGCACTATGGCCAATCTGTTGTGCTGTAGTGTACACAGGGAATATGCTAACAGGAATCAGGAGGAGAGTGATGAGCTCATCAGTCTGGTGCTCCTAAAGCTCCCAACTTTCTGAGATGAGAACAGCTTTTAGCAGGGGAAACACTAGTGGCAAGCACCCAGGGCTCATGCCCTGCATCATTAGTGAATGTTCAGGTTCCCCCAGTGCGACTGCCTGAAGGACAGGTCATCCAGGGGCAAGGTTATAAGGCCAGTTTCCAGCCCAGGTGCCTGCATTATAGCTTTGCAGGGTGGAGCACCAGGCCCAATCCCATTACCACCTGCTCTGACATGTGAACAACTTCTCTTCCTAAGGTCTAGTTGTAAACAACACTTACATACTTGGCATTTTCAAGGCTTTTAATATCCTCAGAGGTTTCAGGTCTAGTCCTTAGGAAAACCTTGTGCTTTGTATAGGGATCACAATGCAGTCAGGGCCGGGACAAGGGGTGGGCGGCAATGGTTTATTTCAGGGATGGGGGTGGGCTAATCCTAACCCTAAGGTAAGGGGAGGGGGGGCGCAGTTTGGCATTTTTGCCCTGGGTGCTGGATAACCTTGTCCCGGCACTGATTGCTGTATCCCAAACATCCTAGTGACTACATCCATGAAACCACTCCACTATCAGATCTGTCATCTACAGACCACCACCCACTCTCGACCCAAGCTAGCTACTAAAATACACTTCCCAGTATTAGCTGTGCTTCTCCCTCATGTCATTACATACTTCCATCCCTAGTGGGTAATAAGGCATTGCAATTGTTTTCACAGAATTTTAAAGGCTTTCTGAAAATATCTTTAAAAACATTATTTTTCTTTGTATTCATTAAAGTTGGAAACAATTTGTAATATTAGGGCCCTTACTCGATCGATTACTGTGCCCATCTGTAGCGGCTCTCTCCTCTCTTTGCCTGCATTCACAGGACAGAGGCAGCATTGGGGGGCCATTGGCTCCTGCTGCTGTCAATCAAATCCTTTGAGTAGGGAACAGGGCTGAACTGCACTGTGTTTGTCTATAGATGAACACAACCAGGCTCTTGAGAAAGCACGAAGATGTGCCACCATAGAAAGCAGCTTCCTATGGTTGCACTCCTAGAAGGGGAGGAGCCAAGAGTGCAGGTGGGGGAAATCAGAAGAGGAGGTTCGGGGCCACTCTGTGCAATACCATTAGCTGGTAAATATAAACCTGTTTGTTATTTTCATTAAAAAAAGATTTTACAATTGCTTTAATAAGGGTTATTAGTTCTCCCTAAACAATACTCAGGAATCAGGATGGGTTGCTGTGGTGCTTACCTACTTACAATAAAATGTCTTTTGGTGCAATATCATGGGCTTTAGCCTCATGGTGTCTACCCCAAGAGGAAGAGCTCCCCTTCTACACCTTTTAAATGGCTACTCTTTCTTCTGACAAAGAATCTAGAACAGCTTCTCCCCCAACCTTACATAGCAAGGGGGCCATTGTCTATGCCAAAAGCTAATATCATTCTGTTACTGAAACCTGGCAAGGATCCCACTGACTTGGGCCCTTATAGGCCGATCTCACTACCTCAAAGTGATATAAAAATCTGAGCTAAGTTACTTGCCATGCGGCTTAATAAGGCCATTGCCTCAATAATACACCCGGATCAATCCGGTTTCATGCCTCAGAAGTCCACGGCTGCTAACTTGAGGGGATTGTTTCTTAACATCCAGGCGAGGGTGGATAACATGGGCGTTAGGGCTTTGTCGTCCTAAGATGTGGCCAAGGCCTTTGACAGTGTGGAGTGGCCCTTCCTTTGGGCAGTCCTTGCAAAGTTTGGCTTTGGGCCCATATTTACATCATAGGTTCAATTATTGTAGTTACCCACTGGCAGCCATAAGAGAAGCAGGACGGACCTCTGACCCATTCTCTCTGGGTAGAGGTACGTTCCAGGGGTGCCCATTACCCCTACTATTATTTGCGTTAGAGATAGAACCTCTGGCTGCTTCTATTAGGCAAAACGCTAATATAATGGGATTTCAATTTGGAGACTTATAGGAAAAAGACACGCTCTACACAGATGACACTATGCTGCTACTGGGGGACATTGTGGGCTCCCTTGAGGCGGCAATGCACACTGTCACTAGGTTTGGGAAATTCCTTGGTCTCCTTATTAATTGGGAAAAATCCACATTGAAGCCATTTGAGAGTGATTCCTCACATGTCATTGAACCAACATGCCCAGTCCCGGTTGTAACCTCCTTCAGGTATCTAGGAGTTAAGGTTAACCCTCAGCTGGTGGACTTCTGCCACCTGAATATCACCCCATTACTTAGCTGCTTTCGAGACAAAATTGTTATCTGGATAGGCTATGGCTGTCCTTGGCAGGAAAAGTGAACTTGGTAAAAAAAAAATGTTTTGCCCCAGTTGCTGTATTTTTTGCATAACACTCCGATAGTCATACCTTTGAGTGTTTTTCAGGAAGTCAACTCTATTTTTAGGCAGCTGCTGTGGCACAAGGTACCCAGAGTGAGGCTTCAGCATCTCCAGAGACCCAAGGATGCTGGAGGACTAGCCAATAGCCATGCCCAACCCCTGGCTGTATTACCTGACCTCACAGCTGCAACACTTATGTTCAGGTTTGGGGCCTGCTACTACTTCCCCTTCACTTAATATTGACTCCTCTTTATGTATTCTTTTGCATGCTGCTGAGGTGCATGACCTACCTACGGGCTTGGCAGCTGGAGCCTTCGCTAAATCTAATCGGTTATTACCCACTCTTAATCTTATTCATAAAGTTTGGAACAAGGCTAAACAGCTCCAGCAAGTTACTGGGTTTACACGCTACAGCCCAATATGGAGTAACAGTAACTGCCCTGAGCTAGCTTAAATTCGGCAGGCTGCGAGATGGAATCAATGGAGAATAACTCACCTTCTTCATATTTTTAGTAATGTAAAGAAAGGTTGGTGCGCTAAACTTAAATTCCACAAATATATATACAATGCATACAAATGTAAATATGGTGAAAAAATCAAAAGTCCATTCTCTTGTGACAACGTGCAAATGAATAAACTTTGAAGTGACTTGAAACAAATTGTGATTCCTGTAACTCGATAAATTGTGTATAACCACCACGTGAAACGATCCCCACCACCGACAAGCTGTTCTTCTTACCAGATAGACAGATATATACGTGAGTTGATTAATAATACAGCTACTCACTCCCCATGCAGCTTCACCCAAGGTGTGTGTGTAAGCCGCTTACCAGATATCAATGTGGTTGAGCATGGGAATACAATCTCATCTCTTCAGAATCGAGGCTGTCTGTTGGTGTGGCGATCCCAATACAAAGTATAGTGTCTCCTTGTGACTCCGCAACGGATATGTAAAGAATGCAAGAGGACCAAATAGTGCATTACCCCCGATTTATTTAAGAAATAAAAGCAATTGCACTTACATGTCTCTGAGTATTCACAGGCATAAACGTTGGAACGTTGAATGGATACAGGAACGCTCCCGTGTCCGGCTGCAGCAACGGACGATCGGGATGACGTGAGTGACGGCGCGACACGCCTCCTCTCTGACGCGTTTCCTCTTACGAGACTTCCACCGAGATAGGAGGGACGTGCGCGCCGTCACGCTCGTCAATATATACCTCCTAGATTGAATGACCACTTCCGGTGTCCGCAAATAGCACACAGGAAGTGTTTACATCCGACGTAACTATCGGTAGGAATTTGGAATTAAAACTGTGGGAGTGTTGAATAAAACTCTTTATTAATGTGTTTAAAATCACTAGAGGTTAATTCTTATCCACCCATTTTGCTGATTAGTGTAATAATGAACCGTACTAATATTTACTTCCGGTCCCATCTGTTTAATGCATACCAAGCTCCGGACACCGGAAATAACATTCCTAGGCGCTATTCCGTGGGGACATATCAATATACCACACATATATGTTATATCGATTACAATTACATATCCAGCTGGGTCCGCATACACCAACAATACATTATGGGTATATTTAGGTGAAAACTTATTTTAAAAAATATAAAAATATTTAAAATTATAAAAATTCTAAAACTTTAAAAGAATTTTAAAAAATTATTTTTCAAAATAGTTGTTAAGATGACATTTTGGAATTAAGGAAAGAAAAAATACTTTAGCTGTTGTTTATATGAGCATTGATGTCCCACTCTACATTTAACCCCAAAGGTCGATAACATCTAAGCTCATATATCCAGAAGGTTTCCCTTCTGGATATTGACCTCTTGAGGTTACTTCCCCTCCAATGGGGTACATATTTCTCAATCATTGTGATCTGCAGATTTTTGGGATTCTTTTTATGACATTTGCTAAAATGTAGAGAAACACTGTGTCCTATAAAACCCGTCTTTATATTTGACAAATGCTCCCCAATGCGAATGCTGGCTGTTCGAATAGTGCGTCCCACATACTGGAAACCACACCCGCATTGTAGGAGGTATATTACCCCTTTAGTGTGACATGAAATAAATTCCTTGATTTGGTATTCCTTCCCTGTGTTGCTGGAACTGAACTTAGAAGTTCTTTTTGTTTTTGCTCCTTTGCAAATCTTGCAGTTTCTACAGGGAAAATACCCTTTCATGTCAGGAAAAATTCTTGGGGCGACAGGTTTTTGTACTGGATTAGGGGCTATGATGTCTTTGAGGTTTCTTGTTTTTCTATAAATCATGTTGGGTCTTTCAGGGAGATGGGGACCCAGAACTTTATCTCCCTGAAGTATACCCCAGTGTTTCCGAAACGTGTGATTGAGCCACCTATAGTTGTTTGAAAATTGTGTGACAAAGGCGAACTCAAATTTGGATCCACTATTAGTAGGTATATTATGATCTTTAGGAGTTATCAATTTTCCTTGTGAAAGAATACCTACTTCTTTTATCTCTTTATCCAGGATTGCGGCATCATAGCCTTTTTCAAGAAACCTTTCTTTAAGTATTAAAGCCTGTTCCTGAAAGTCCGAATCCTGTGTACAGTTTCGTCTTATTCTTTTAAACTGGCTCTTAGGTACTGATTTCAACCAGTTCGGGTGGTGGCAGCTATCCATCCTGATGAAACCGTTACGATCTGTGGGTTTGAAATAGGATCTAGTGATGAAACCAGACCCTTTTCTGGAAATGACCAAATCCAAGAAATTGACTGATGTTGGGCTTGACTCATAAGTGAGTCTAATTCCCCAGTGATTGCAATTTAGTCTTTCCATAAATTTCTTCAATGTTATCTCATTTCCCCTCCACACAAGTAACGTGTCATCAATATAGCGCCTCCAAAAAAGAAGTTCTTTTGTTCTGTTTGAAAAAACATTCCGATCTTCCCATAAAGCCATAAAGAGATTTGCCAAACTCGGGGCAAATTTGGCCCCCATGGCAACACCTGTACGTTGGAGGTAAAAGTTACCGTCGTGATAAAAATAATTGTGTTCCATCCCGAATCTTAAAAGATCCAGAATGAACTCCTTTTGTTTCAACGGTATCTCATAGTTGGTTTCCAAAAATGTGCTTACAGCCTCGTAACCCATCTCATGTGGGATAATCGTATACAAGGATGACACGTCCGCAGTAACAAGGAGCACATCTCCATCCACTTCCATTTGTGTCATCTCTTGTATACACTGCGTGGTGTCCTTTAAGTACGCAGGGGTGTCTTGTACCAGAGGCTGCAGGAAATAATCTACATACCTTCCGATTCTGGATGTGATAGAATCGATCCCACTCACAATGGGTCTCCCCGGTGGTTTAGTGGGATGTTTGTGCACCTTAGGCAAATAATAGATGGTAGGTAACCTAGGTGCCAATGGTATTAGATATTCCTTTTCTTTGTCAGTTAGGATACCTGTGTCGAAACCTTTGTTGACTAGTTTTTTCAATTTCTCTTTATATGTACGTGTGGGGTCTCTCTTTAGGACTTCGTATGTGTTAGTGTCGGACAAGAGATTTTTAATTTCTTCCGCATAATCTTCTCGTTTTAACAATACGATTCCCCCACCTTTATCGGCTGGTCTGATAATAAGGTTTTTGTTATCGCACAAAGTTTTTATACCCTTCATCAGATCTGGTTGAGGTTTGTGTTGTATATCTTTCTCCTCAAGTTCTTTAAGTAACATATCTTTAAAAACTAAGATATTGTTACTATGTTTTCCATCTGGGTTGAACAGAGAAGAATTCCTCAAACCCGTATTCACTACCGAGGAGGATTGATAGGACGGGGCCACAAGAAAGGCAAGAAAGGCAAGAAAAGAAAGTAAAAAGAGGATCGAGAGGAGGATCTAAAAAGAAGGGTCCCAAAGTCGATGAGGCGGGGATATTCAATCTAAGCGGGGTTACTCTGACTGAGAGTGAGAAACATACGCTCAATAAAGGATTGAAATATGCCCCAAGACAATCCCTCAACAAATTTCAGACCTTTGTTGACATTCAGAAGTACATTAGAAAGCTGAACGTGAAAAGGCACTTTCTATCAAAGGCTGGTGAGCGTAATTATGTGTCCTATCAATCCTCCTCGGTAGTGAATACGGGTTTGAGGAATTCTTCTCTGTTCAACCCAGATGGAAAACATAGTAACAATATCTTAGTTTTTAAAGATATGTTACTTAAAGAACTTGAGGAGAAAGATATACAACACAAACCTCAACCAGATCTGATGAAGGGTATAAAAACTTTGTGCGATAACAAAAACCTTATTATCAGACCAGCCGATAAAGGTGGGGGAATCGTATTGTTAAAACGAGAAGATTATGCGGAAGAAATGAAAAATCTCTTGTCCGACACTAACACATACGAAGTCCTAAAGAGAGACCCCACACGTACATATAAAGAGAAATTGAAAAAACTAGTCAACAAAGGTTTCGACACAGGTATCCTAACTGACAAAGAAAAGGAATATCTAATACCATTGGCACCTAGGTTACCTACCATCTATTATTTGCCTAAGGTGCACAAACATCCCACTAAACCACCGGGGAGACCCATTGTGAGTGGGATCGATTCTATCACATCCAGAATCGGAAGGTATGTAGATTATTTCCTGCAGCCTCTGGTACAAGACACCCCTGCGTACTTAAAGGACACCACGCAGTGTATACAAGAGATGACACAAATGGAAGTGGATGGAGATGTGCTCCTTGTTACTGCGGACGTGTCATCCTTGTATACGATTATCCCACATGAGATGGGTTACGAGGCTGTAAGCACATTTTTGGAAACCAACTATGAGATACCGTTGAAACAAAAGGAGTTCATTCTGGATCTTTTAAGATTCGGGATGGAACACAATTATTTTTATCACGACGGTAACTTTTACCTCCAACGTACAGGTGTTGCCATGGGGGCCAAATTTGCCCCGAGTTTGGCAAATCTCTTTATGGCTTTATGGGAAGATCGGAATGTTTTTTCAAACAGAACAAAAGAACTTCTTTTTTGGAGGCGCTATATTGATGACACGTTACTTGTGTGGAGGGGAAATGAGATAACATTGAAGAAATTTATGGAAAGACTAAATTGCAATGACTGGGGAATTAGACTCACTTATGAGTCAAGCCCAACATCAGTCAATTTCTTGGATTTGGTCATTTCCAGAAAAGGGTCTGGTTTCATCACTAGATCCTATTTCAAACCCACAGATCGTAACGGTTTCATCAGGATGGATAGCTGCCACCACCCGAACTGGTTGAAATCAGTACCTAAGAGCCAGTTTAAAAGAATAAGACGAAACTGTACACAGGATTCGGACTTTCAGGAACAGGCTTTAATACTTAAAGAAAGGTTTCTTGAAAAAGGCTATGATGCCGCAATCCTGGATAAAGAGATAAAAGAAGTAGGTATTCTTTCACAAGGAAAATTGATAACTCCTAAAGATCATAATATACCTACTAATAGTGGATCCAAATTTGAGTTCGCCTTTGTCACACAATTTTCAAACAACTATAGGTGGCTCAATCACACGTTTCGGAAACACTGGGGTATACTTCAGGGAGATAAAGTTCTGGGTCCCCATCTCCCTGAAAGACCCAACATGATTTATAGAAAAACAAGAAACCTCAAAGACATCATAGCCCCTAATCCAGTACAAAAACCTGTCGCCCCAAGAATTTTTCCTGACATGAAAGGGTATTTTCCCTGTAGAAACTGCAAGATTTGCAAAGGAGCAAAAACAAAAAGAACTTCTAAGTTCAGTTCCAGCAACACAGGGAAGGAATACCAAATCAAGGAATTTATTTCATGTCACACTAAAGGGGTAATATACCTCCTACAATGCGGGTGTGGTTTCCAGTATGTGGGACGCACTATTCGAACAGCCAGCATTCGCATTGGGGAGCATTTGTCAAATATAAAGACGGGTTTTATAGGACACAGTGTTTCTCTACATTTTAGCAAATGTCATAAAAAGAATCCCAAAAATCTGCAGATCACAGTGATTGAGAAATATGTACCCCATTGGAGGGGAAGTAACCTCAAGAGGTCAATATCCAGAAGGGAAACCTTCTGGATATATGAGCTTAGATGTTATCGACCTTTGGGGTTAAATGTAGAGTGGGACATCAATGCTCATATAAACAACAGCTAAAGTATTTTTTCTTTCCTTAATTCCAAAATGTCATCTTAACAACTATTTTGAAAAATAATTTTTTAAAATTCTTTTAAAGTTTTAGAATTTTTATAATTTTAAATATTTTTATATTTTTTAAAATAAGTTTTCACCTAAATATACCCATAATGTATTGTTGGTGTATGCGGACCCAGCTGGATATGTAATTGTAATCGATATAACATATATGTGTGGTATATTGATATGTCCCCACGGAATAGCGCCTAGGAATGTTATTTCCGGTGTCCGGAGCTTGGTATGCATTAAACAGATGGGACCGGAAGTAAATATTAGTACGGTTCATTATTACACTAATCAGCAAAATGGGTGGATAAGAATTAACCTCTAGTGATTTTAAACACATTAATAAAGAGTTTTATTCAACACTCCCACAGTTTTAATTCCAAATTCCTACCGATAGTTACGTCGGATGTAAACACTTCCTGTGTGCTATTTGCGGACACCGGAAGTGGTCATTCAATCTAGGAGGTATATATTGACGAGCGTGACGGCGCGCACGTCCCTCCTATCTCGGTGGAAGTCTCGTAAGAGGAAACGCGTCAGAGAGGAGGCGTGTCGCGCCGTCACTCACGTCATCCCGATCGTCCGTTGCTGCAGCCGGACACGGGAGCGTTCCTGTATCCATTCAACGTTCCAACGTTTATGCCTGTGAATACTCAGAGACATGTAAGTGCAATTGCTTTTATTTCTTAAATAAATCGGGGGTAATGCACTATTTGGTCCTCTTGCATTCTTTACATATCCGTTGCGGAGTCACAAGGAGACACTATACTTTGTATTGGGATCGCCACACCAACAGACAGCCTCGATTCTGAAGAGATGAGATTGTATTCCCATGCTCAACCACATTGATATCTGGTAAGCGGCTTACACACACACCTTGGGTGAAGCTGCATGGGGAGTGAGTAGCTGTATTATTAATCAACTCACGTATATATCTGTCTATCTGGTAAGAAGAACAGCTTGTCGGTGGTGGGGATCGTTTCACGTGGTGGTTATACACAATTTATCGAGTTACAGGAATCACAATTTGTTTCAAGTCACTTCAAAGTTTATTCATTTGCACGTTGTCACAAGAGAATGGACTTTTGATTTTTTCACCATATTTACATTTGTATGCATTGTATATATATTTGTGGAATTTAAGTTTAGCGCACCAACCTTTCTTTACATTCATATCACATATATACCTTGGTAGCAGCTTTACGCACGTTTATCAGCGCACCTTTATTTTTTCAATATTTTTAGTAATGGCTCACTGTGCCCCTTTGATGAGCTAAGCACAAATTTCTCTTCCCCCCCCCCCCCAGGTCCATGCTTTTTTTTTGTCTTTGATGAAGTGATGGCAGTCCCCAACCCCAGTGTTTAATACGATGGCTGAAACTGTCTCTACTAAGGGATTCATATCCCGATGTTATGCAATGTTGTTAAATGACTGCCTAACTTCATTCCCTTTAAAGGTACACGAATGCTGGGAAAGGGTTGTAGGACCTTTGATTGTAGATCAGTGGGAAGAGGCCCTATAGGCAATACCTCAATGCTTGCTTAATGTATCTCAGAGAGTCAGGCAATCGTACATACTCCTAAGAGCAAATTTCAGCCCTGTCAGGCTGCATAAAATGGGTATATTGGATTTCTCTACATGTGGTAAATGCCTTAGGGACAATGGTGACTTAATTCCCCTAATCTGGAGATGTCCGAAATTGCATTGTTAATGGGTGGAGGTGGTGGGCACCATAAATAGGGTGTTCCATATTTCCCTAACATTAGACCCTAGGCCTTGCCTTTTGGGCATCTTGGATAACCTCTAGTTACAGGCCCATATGAGAGAAGGAGTTGTTAGCGCTCTTTTCCAGGTCCATAGAGTTCTGCTCAAACACTGGAAATCCACTAATCCCCCTTCCCATAAAGAATGGTTACAACGTATGTATCTACTAGCAAAGTAGCAGGCCCCACAGGTTTGAGCCCACTGGAGCTGGTGTTGGATAGAATATTAATCGGTCAAGGATAATTCATCTACTTAAACGCTTTCTTGAAATGGGTTTACTATTGTTTAAACCGCACTATGAATGCTTTAACTGTTTTAAGGAGACAACAGAGATACTTTTTTCTTTGCTTTTATGCACAAGTGTTGTGGGTTTTTCTGTACATGACATATGTGATGCTATTCATGGATGTTTTTGGCTATTGTGTATGCCGTCTTGGAAACTTTGTGTTTATACTACTGATATGTTTTTTTTTTCTTTTTTTTTTTTTTACTAAAATCTTTTTCTGATTAAAAAAAAAACAAAGAACGCCAGCAGACCACATTCTTTAAATTTGTATATTACACACTCTGTATCTGGTCAACAATTCTCAACACAATTGATTAGACTGTTGAGCTTGAACACACTACTAAGTACACTTACCGGGTTTGCTGTTTTCTTCTCTGGGCAGCTATGACCCCCGATAAACAACATATTTGGCATTAAAGGTTTAACAGACTCTAGTACAAAATCATATTTGTATAGCCAAAGTTCAGCCTGACTAAATATTTCAAGTAACTTCACATCTCTATGTAGGAACTTGGAGGCCAGTGTGCTGTATTCAGTCTCAATTTGCTTGCAGGCTAACGTTTCTAAAGTGTGAAAGAGCACTTTCTGCACTCGCTGCAAAAGATCCTCCTGATTGTTTCCTAGGTCAGAGTCATCTGCATTTGGGCAATTTACAGCCTTTTTATCCCAGCCACAGGGAACTGAAGGTAGAAAATAAATGGATGGCAGCTGGAGATGTTTTGCAAGGATTGGACCACAAGGAAAAAAAGGATCCATGACTGAAACGTCGAATCGTCTTCTTTCCAAGAAACTAAGCAACTCCTGGTCAGCCAGGAGATCCAGACAGGTACGAGATAAAACTGATGCAGTATACTTCATCCTCTTATATTCTGTACTAATAGCACTTAGCAAGCTGTCCATCAGAGATTGCCCTGTTATAGGTTCCAGATTTATACTGAGCCCAGCCTTAAGGAGAGGGGCACTGTACATCTTCACTGTTAATCCTTCAAAGGAGTCCATGTCCATCATGTTCCTAGGTATCACCAACACTATCTCATGTCCGTTTTGTTGGACTTTATCCACAATAGTGCGCATATCAAGCCAAGTATCGGTGTCTTGAGCGATTACCAGTACATTTCCACTCTCTGCCATGGTGGGAAGACCCAAAATGACAACAATCCAGATGAATGTCATTGAGAGAATAATTTCCGCCATGTCTGAGTAGTCTGCACTCTCTGAGAACACACCTCAGAGAACTACTGGCAAATAGATTCTTATAAATGTGGTTTTCAGTGAGTCAAATAATTTAAATAGCCTGTGCCTATCACCGTGACTCAAGTGCTGGACACTCCCTTCTATAACAACAATTTGTTAGCCTTATCATAAAACGTGATAACTAATGTATAGTAGCCATTAGAATTATTCATAATAAATAACATTTTAAAAAGATAAAGCAGGTGAGAGCCCAGTGTGTTTGGTAAGGTGTAAACATTGAGTGATATTCAAAATAGAATACAGGTAAGGGTAAGATTTGAAACTTAGGAAATTCCTTATTCAGGCGTTTTGCAAACCTCTTGAGTTTCTTTGTTTAAATTATGCTTTCTGTTACTTATTTTATAATGGAAAATAAACAGTAAGGACAGCAGGGCAATGCAACCGGTAAATTTGTATTGCAGCCCCCCCAGCAGCATATACTCATGTTTACTCAGTTCAAGGGTCAGGAGAGAAGATTAATACCTAGTACTTCTGGGTGTGGAGACCATGTGTTTTACTCCATGCATCTATTGAAATATTGCTACTACCTCAAAATAGCCCTTAATGATAAGCAAGATGAGATTATACTTTGTAGACTCCAGTGCTCAGGCACCAAAACTTCCAATCAAAGAGAAACAAATTCAGCACCACAATGTCTAAAAAATAGAACATATACGATTTTATTTAAGCCATCCAATGAAAGAAATAAACACCCGTAGGTATTGATGCGTTTCAGCCTCTTACATAGACCTTAGTCATGTGGTTTGCCCCCTTTTCTTCCATGTAATTGAGCTAGTGCTCTATAAATGCCTACTCAGGCACCCAGTCCTGTTACATGAAGCAGAGAGAGAGTTTTCTTTCCTCAATCCAGCAGATGAGTAGAAGGTAAATACAAGCAATTGTAGGGACCAGGTTCACCAGAATTAGAGTGAACCTGTTGCTTTGCCCTACATGGGAAAAGCACAAGTTCTCTTTAAAGTTGAACTCTAGGAATAATCTGTTTTTATTTATTTTCTTCATTTAATTCCAAACACAAGTAAATATTACACCCTCATATAAAATTTAATTTACATATTCATACATTAAGACATGACACGAAAGGGAAGATGTATGAAGGAAAAAATATCTACTGTTCATAGCTCGGTACAACCAACTTATCTCATATGGAAATCATTACTTTTCCTCTTATTACATTTATTCATAATCCTCTCCCAATCTATTTCACTCATGCCTCCATAATCAATCAATTTTGCCTAATAACTGGAATATAATAATAAGTAATAGTCTGTTTCTAAAGCACACATTGGGACAGCTTGGTAACCTGTAAATATTGATATGTCACATGCAAGGAAGCTGCAAGAGAGTCGCAAAATTACAGCTGTAATTTTTTTCAATGAATTCAAGGTTTTCTCTGATCAAATTAAATGAAGTGGAAGGGAGGATGATGTCACAAATACCATTTCGTGAAAAAATACATAACATTTGTTGAATGGCGGAGATGCAGAGCGATCTACTCCCTGTGTGGAGTGTACCAGAGGAGAAGTTGCTCCAGAGTCACTGGGACAGGAAAGCACTACCTTTAGCACAGACTAATATGATGATTTTGTGATTTCCCTGCAGCCCTGTGGATGTGACATATGTATTTACTGGTAACTAAGATGACCCAATGTAAACCTAAAAAAAAAACAGCTTATTCCTGTATTTTTTAAAATTGTAAAATTGACTAATGCTAGGTTGCAAAGTGAAATGATCAGTTCTTGGGTAGAAAACACTTTTGCATTTACAGCAAATAACAGTGTAACTCAGCCACAAAGGAGCCACTAATACTTGGGGTTCCTGCTTCCTAGTATTAGCAACCCCCTAGGCAGTACCACACTCTCTAATTCACAAAGGCAGAAAGGAGGGATGTTTTTTCAGGCAACCTGCCCAGCAGAGTAGGACAATATTATTAGTATCACAAACTGTGGCAAAAAAAAGGAGTTCTGCCAAAACCTAGGTAAAAATAGGCTCACGTATAACCCAGCAACCTGATTTCAGGGTCAAAGTTTCAACCTCCTAGACTCTGGCTTAGGAGGTTCCTTAAATATGGGAGACACACACAGGGGGCTATAAAATGCAGTCCATCCTAGTCCCCCTCCCACTAGCCCTTAGCCAATAGCTAGTCTACGTTGGAGTGCTCTAAACAGAATTTTGTAATCCCAACAAGAAAAGAGAAACACTCCACAGAACAGATCATGGGTGGTACCAGGAAAGGATAGTGTTGTCCCTTTAAGCAGGAATGTAACTAAGATGATGACAAAAGGCCTTTCACCACTGATAACTCTGGTTTTTGTCCCAAGAGGTCCCTGGTGGCCAGCAAAAGAATCCTCCCTCTCCAGCTTTGGATAACTAAAACACTAGAACACAGGATACAACTGGAACAGAAATGTAGTCGATGCAGTACATAGCCCTCTCTCAGCAGACAGT
Organism: Pelophylax lessonae; assembly: GCF_965119305.1. Lineage (NCBI taxonomy): Eukaryota > Metazoa > Chordata > Amphibia > Anura > Ranidae > Pelophylax > Pelophylax lessonae. The sequence goes on from NC_138773.1 coordinate 229,354,826, forward strand.
CTCCACTGCAGCAGCATACATCTCTGAGGCTCACTCCTCCAGCATTGAAAAAAGCAGCTGCCTCTGAACATAGTAGCACAATGTTCAGAGTGACCAGTCCCTCTCTGCCTAAGCTCTCTGTAGCAAAGTCCTCTTGCAGCTTACCTCCTACAGCACAGATCCAGAATAGACAGTCCAAAGCCCACTCTGGGCTCCAGGCAGCACAGTCTGGCATCACACCTCAGCTCCCCCTGCAGGTCTCAGCAGACTCCTTCTGTACTCCACATGAGTTTCTGCTTTTTTCCTGAGTAGTGGGCAGGGCTAAATGGGCCAGCAGCCAAAAGGATCCTCCTAGCCTACTCAGCCATTAAGAGTCTTCTTGCCACTGTTGCCAGGGACAGGTACTCTTCAGCTGCAGCAAGATACTCAGGGTACAGTCTCCCTCTCCCTAGCCTGTCCTTATCTTTCCTAGCACTCCTTGTCCACCACTGCTCACTTTTGCACCCATCTTCCATTCCTGCTTACCTCTGCAGTCCGCTCACACCACTGCTTGTCTCTGTACACTTCTTCCACAACTGTACCCTTCTTTCATCAGTACACCCCTCCTCCTCTACTAAATACCCTGCACTCCTCTTCCACTACAGCTCAGCAGCACTACACCCCTCTGCATCTATATTCTACCACTACACTACTCTTATACTATGGCATCCCCTTGCAACAATTTTACATTACTTTCGTTCTATCATTGAGGGACCCAAAATTAAACATAGGTGGGCTCCGTTGGGGGGGTCTACTTACCGACTGGCGTGATTTAACTAAGAAAGATAATAAAGCACAAAAAATCTTAACGGAATTGAAATTGGAATCCCACTAATCCTAGGGTTGACCTATTTGTTAAAATGGTAACCCGAGAAATCGAACATATGACCCCTTCTAAAGTAAGAAGTAGCCTTTCTCCCAGTAAACAACAGGCTTTATTGAACCTTTCAAAACGTATGGATATAATTGTGAAACCAGCGGATAAAGGGGGTAACATCATTGTGATGAATAATACCCAATACACTAATATGTGCAAGAAGATTCTGCATAATCGCACGTGTTATCGCAGAATTGAAAGTATCTACTTGGAAAGATACAAGAAGGGATTTTTCCAGATGATTAACCAGCACTTTATATCAGGAACAATTACGAAAGATTTACGGGATTTTATTCTGATTGAGGAACCACTGACCCTCACCTTCTATGCACTGCCCAAGGTGCATAAAACCTTGACAGATCTGCCTGGTCAACCAATTGTCTCAGGCATTAAAAGCTTCACCTTAAATGCGAGTTTGGTGATTTATGCACATCTCAGGCCCTATGTGGAATCTTTGCCTTCCTATCTCAAAGATACAATGCACATTCTTACAACTTTAGATGGAATTCAAATAACCCCTGAAACTATTTTAATCTCCATTGATGTGGAATCTTTGTATTTTAACATCCCACATGAATTGGGAGCATGCACAATCAAAAAGTTTTTGGATGAAAGGGAGAGAATATAAAAACTTTATTTTAGAGGCCCTCTTCTTTATGCTGAGGAATAATATATTTGTTTTTGATGGTTCCCATTACCTCCAGGTATAGGGTGTTGCGATGGGGACCATATGTGCCCCATCATACACTAACCTGTACCTGGGGGGGGGGGTAGGGGGGGAAGGTTGCTTTTTGCATCTGAATTGATGACCCAGTACCTCTGCCATATTGAAGTTTGGCAGAGGTACATAGATTATATTTTTGTTCTATGGTCTGGCTCTATGGAGGTCTTACAGGAATTTGTGCAAAAATTGAATGCTAACGCATTCAATTTACACTTTACATCTACATTTGATCTACAACAGATATCCTTTATTGACCCTTATATTTTTAAAGGACCTAATAACTGTCTGGCTACCACACTATATCAAAAACCTACTGCTACGAATGCCATGTTGCATGCAGCAAGTGGTAACCCCAGACATGTCATTCAGGCTATTCCGCTTGGACAATATTTTAGGGTTCGCCGCAATTGCACTGAATCTCAAGATTTCAAACAGGAAGCACAAATGTTAAGAGAGAGATTTCTGATGGGAGGCTATAGCCAAAAGACTGTTGAACATGCATATAAGAAGGCTAAAGATAGCCCTCAAGATCTTCTTTTGTTTCAGGGAGTGAAGGATGTATCCACTAATAAAACTAGATTTATCACCAAATTTAATTCTCAGGGTACACAAATTCGGAGCATTCTTGTTAGACACTGGCATATTTTGGCAGAGGACGAGATACTTAAAGAATTTGTGGACCCAAAACCTACTATTGCGTGTAAAATCCATAAAGGATTTGGTGACTCCCGGTCATTTCCTTAGAGGAGGTAAAAGAGACCCTTGCAACAATCTTCCTTTAGGCACATTCTCTTGTGGCAATTGTGAGTATTGCCCCTTCATTGCCAGTAAATCATCTCAGACATTACCTATGAGTAAGCCCTTCATTCCACAACATTTTGTATCATGCCAGACAGTGGGTGTAGTTTACATCATGAAATGCCCCTGTCAGGCATTTTACATAGACAAAACCAAACGTCGTTTTTGGGAACGCATAAGGGATCATGTCAAATGCACCAGAGGTGGGGATTTGAAGAACCTTGTGGACCGTCATTTTTCTCAATCTCACAAAATGGACGGCCTACAATTTTTTGCTTTGGAACATATCCACCCGCATCCACGTGGTGGACAATGTGATCGTGCCATTTTACAACATGAATGCAGGTGGATTTACAATTTAAATGCATGCTCAAAACCAGGACTCAATGATAAAATGAGTTTTGCACCATTTTTTTACAGTTACATTTGGGGTCGGATGATCGGAGAAGGAAGAGTAGGGAAAACCACTCCCCTCCTTTTTTTTTTAACTTTGAATAAAGTTGACGAGTATAATTGCTTGTAACTGCCGATGAAACATATATTTACCATAAATAAGAAAATGTGGAATATATCCTTTTGTTCATATAATGATGAATATACAAATTCATAAATAAAGAGGGTTTTTTTTTTTTATGTTGAGTAAAGTTGATCAGTATATTTGCTTGCTAGGGTTTTTTTTTATTTCTTCTGGAGGTTGTGTGGGTCATCTTTGGATGCTGTTGACTGCCTCCCCGGTTCCAGATGCATGTGTGCTACCATTACTGGGTGTTTAATGTTTTTATACTGGATGGTGAAGGTGTATTTTATTTGGACTAGTACATTTGAATGGTCGGATATCTTGTATTTATAATTGGTGAGTCATGTATTGCACTCTACGCCTCTTCCGGGTTCGCCTGATCGAGACATCACTTCCTGGGAGAACGTTGTGTCTCCGGCCCGCTCTTCCGGCAATTGGAGCGTAGCGTTTGGAGAGTGAGACACTGGGCTGTGTCTAGCTCCAATGACGGATGTATGCATCTCTTTATAAAGCGCGCTGACGGACGGGGCTGGCTCGAGAATAGAGGTATATGTGGTTACAGGTCAGCAACCTACTATAAGTTTGCATTTGATTCTTGGTGATACGGTCCAGTTGACTGTTTTGGTCCTAGGTCTTTTCCTTTTCGATATTGAGTGCAATTTTATTCTATCACTTTTTAGACATACGAGGAGTGTTACACCTGATTTCCTCCTGATAAGACGGGGGAAGATTGGCTTATACACAAACGATGTCACCTTGTATTGTGGATTTTGAATATTAATGTGTGAAGATGGGTATTTAGGACTGTCCATACAATTAAGAACTGAAATATCACTTTTCAATAGAGGGGGAGGAGAGGGAAAAACCTCTTCTCTGTCTCCAATCTCCTCTGGGAGTAAGTATATACAATTTTATTGTCAGGTGTGGGTATTTTCTTTGGTTATACATATTATATTTATCCTTTATTTCCTATGTTGTTTATATCTAGATAAAGGCTATTTACTGGCCCTTCACAATTGTCTCTCCTTAATCCTTATGGACCCAATGTAAAGCATGGTCGTTTGTGGTAAATAAAATTTAGATCTATCTGATTATCAGTTGTTATTCTCAATGCCTTACAAGGTATAAAACCACGATTGATATACCATTTTATTACTGTCACTTTTGTGAGCTGTATACGCTTTGCACCTCAACTGTTTCCGCTGCCCCAGTCACTTGTATCCAAGGTGGGTTTCTCTCTCTCTCCCCCCCCCTTTTTTTTTTGTATCAGGCCCTGTTTGTGTTTGTTATGTTTATATGAATTTTGTATGATTATTACGTAATACTATTTTATTGCACTGTTGTTATACTATGTAATTATTATGTTATAGTGCTGTTTGTTTTCTGCTTATGTAGTGCTGGTAATTCCTTACACTTGGATCCTGAAGAAACCCCTGAATAGGGTGAAACGTGTTGATCCAGAATTACCTACATTGTATCTATTTGATACCGCCAAGTTCAGGTATATTATACATATAGTGGATTATGTTACTGTTACATTGATCACCTATAGCATGTTTTTAACATTTGATGTACTAATAAATTATCCATGCTTTTTATATTTGTGAATTGTAGAGTTTTTTTTACAAATAAGATACTGTAATATTAGGCACCTTAAAATCCCCCTCTATTTCCTGCCTTTTCCTTTAAGTGGAGAAAATATGGGGGCTTCCTCTTTTCAGTTCTATTTGGGGATAGTGTTGTGAGTTTTTTCTTGGCTTCTTGCAATCCTCTATACAGAATATCTCCCTACCTATTCACTTTTACATTACTCCGCCCCCCACCACCACCACCACCACCACAGCACACTCTGTTAAAGTGGTAGTATATTCTGAAAAAAAATTCCAGGCCCCCCTGCAAAGTAATGGCATAATGTTCTAGTATGAATTGAATTCTAGCACATTATGAAAGACTTACCTGAAAAACAAAGCCCTCCAGCGGTGCGCTGTCACCTATGACCATAACTTCTATCTTCACCTAGTCTTCCTCCCAGGTTTGAGGGCTCTAGCTATTCAAATAGCCAATCCACAATAATGTCACTCCTGCATATGCAGTTGGATCGCTCTGTAAAGAATGGCATACTCAGTATTCCATCCTTTCAAAATGTGGTGTGCATGTGCTGGTGACGTCACTGACTGAAAAACATGTGAATATCTCCTTAACAATGAAAAAAACTCACACAGTAGGGCACAAATTCCTAGCGCAGTACCACCATAACCTTTTATTAAAAGAAAAAACAATATTATACTCACAAATATAAATAAAATCATACTTATCAGACACACTCCTGTTCCAATGTCACATGGCTGAGAGGCTTACGCTTTTCGGGGGACAAGCCCCCTTCTTCAGAGCTAACCCAACCACATGGTGAGTCACAGTTTAAATGTTCACATCAAAGACACACACACACCAAATAAGTATATGGGGACCAGCCATTACTCATAAAAAACCTTCCTTACCTAATAGTCCATAGATGTTATAAATCTTCTTCAGTGTGCATCCCAAAAAAGGTGCACAAACAAACACAAAAACACACAAAAAGACAGAAAACAAAAAGCAATAAATTGAACAACGATTCCTTAGGTGAATCAACCAGCACTGACACACTGGAGCAACACCACAGAACCTCATGTACAGTAAGTGTGTAACGCAATACTAGTGGAGGAGAGGAATCAACTGGAATGATGGGATTAGTGGTTAACAATCGACTAACCGCTCTCCCAATGGACCATGCTGGTACGCCTATTGCTACCCAGCTGATTTTGGTGAATGAACTAGATAAAGGGTATGTCGAACTATCAGAGGCCTAAGCATCTATGGATGTACCTCTTCCTTCCTTGGAGCTTTGGGATTACTCCCCAATTCCTTTTTTTTTAGATAGGGGTTTTCAGCCAACGGGGGCATCAACAGATGGAAAAGCTTTAAAGACCAAGAGGAAGAAGAGGTGGTACAAAGTCCAAAAAGAGGGAAAGTGTAACAGAGGACTTTGGTAAAATATTGAATATCTTGTCTACTCTATTGTAGAAGTGTATCTAGAGTGAAGCAGAATTGTCTTTATTACGTAATGGTTTACATTTTGCAATCCCTAACCCTCCCAATCTATTCAAACTTTTTGAGCACCTCAATAAGTTCACACATAATCTAACACTTAAGAGGTATTATTCTATGAGGAAAAGGAAGAAGCATATGGGGGGCTAGACTGAGACCATTGTATTTAGTGAACAGAGTGAGGACAGAGCTAATTTGGATGAGGAAGCTTTAGCAGTGTTGCAGGAACTATAGTCAAAGGGAAGGTGTAAGGATGGTGAACCCCAGCTTGTGGCTTCAGAATTTTCTGGCAACCATGTGGCATTGGAACAGGACACCCGACTTACCTGCTGGAGCTGTGCGATTTTATTTATGTTCGTGAGTATAAAATTGTTTTTGCTTTTAATAAACGGTTGAGGTGGTAATGCGCTAGAAGTTTGCGATCTCCTGTGTACATTTTTTACGGTGTATTGAAGATTACCCAGCCTGAGGAGGGCTGAATTGAGGAAAACATTACTTGCCAAGACATTACATGAAGTTCCTTAGTTTGAGCACTGAATGGTTTTGGATCTTTAAGGCTTTATTTTAAGCTTACCTGTAGGTAAATGTTGCAAAGTTTGCTACTGCTTTAAAGTAAGTTGAAAAATAACAAACTTAGTGGCTGGATCACCAGGTAAAAAAAAAAAAAAAAAAAGGAAAAAAAATCAGGGTCTTGGACTTTGTGGTTGGAACCACTTGAAAGGGAGACAGTTGCCTAACATTTTCCCTCCGATCCCCCCACCCTTTTCCTCCCAACCCTTTCCCCATCCTTCTTTTACCCCTCCTCTCTCTCCCTCCCTACATCCTTCCTCTCCCCCCCCCTTCTTGCTCTTTTTTATTTTTCCACTCTCCCTCAGCCCCTACTTTCCTAATGCCACCCCTAGTTCGTATCTCTGCCCACTACTTCTTTCTGTGTCATATGCACGAATGCATATGTATTGCAGTCTCTTGTAAAACAGACAAAATATGGTGGAATTCAAAATTTTTTACTAATTTCTGGCAGCTCTTTGCTAGGTCATACAGCCTATTACATTCAGTGTTAATTTTGGCAGCAAATTTCAATTTAGTTTTAGTCTTAGTCTTAGGACTAAAATGGCATTTTAGTTTTAGTCCTATTTTAGTCTTCTGCAAGTGTTTTAGTTTTAGTCGTATTTAGTCGACTAAAACTCCAGTATATTTTAGTCGACTAAAACGTCCTACATATTAGTCGACTAAAACTCATTTTAGTCATCTATAATCAAATGGGTGTAGTTTAATTGTAATTTGTAATTTGTAATGCATTATTTAAGCATTTCTCTACAATTTCCAAACTCATTATATACTACTGCTGGTCCTGGAGTGAAAAATCGAATATGTTATTTATGGTACTAAGCTTTGAGCATGCACCAGTGTTAATTTTGGCAGCAAATTTCGATTTAGTTTTAGTCTTTTGACTAAAATGCCATTTTAGTTTTAGTCGTATTTTAGTCTTAAGACTAAAATGCCCTTTTAGTTTTAGTCGTATTTTAGTCATCTGAATTGTGTTAGTCGACGAAAACGTTTTAGTCGGTTTTAGTCGACGAAATTAACACTGATTACATTAACTGAAACATATGTTGTTTTTTTCCTTTTTTAAATTATTATTTTCCTGTATGCAAACATGTCCCGTTGTGATTGATGTCCTTTACCTATCTTTTTTCCTCTACTGGTTCAAACTCGGGACAATGTTACCTGGTATTGTAATATGTGTTGGCTGTTTTGTATTGTTTTGCCAAATGCTATGCTTAAATAAAGAATTAAAAAAAAAAAAATAAATCTAATCCAACCACCACATCTATACTATATTGTCAAAGGTCTTAAAACGCCTGCCTTTTCATGCACATGAACTTTAATGGCATCCCAGTCTTAGTCCGTATGGATCATTTTTGAGATGGCTCATCCTTTGCAGCTATAACAGCTTTAACTCTTCTGGGAAGGCTGTCCACAAGGTTTAGGAGTGTGTCTATGGGAATGTTTGACCATTCTTTCAGAAGCGCATTTGTAAGGTCAGGCCGTGATGTTGAACAAGGAGGCCTAGCTTGCAGTCTGCACTCTAATTCATCCCAAAGATGTTCTATCGGGTTGAGATCAGGACTCTGTGCAGGCCAGTCATTTTCCTCCTCCCCAAACTCGCTTATTCATGTCTTTATGGACCTTGCTTTGTGCATTGACCAAAATCATTTGGTGGAGGGGGGATTGTGGTGTGGGGTTGCTTTTCAGGGGTTGGTTTTGGCCCCTTAGTTCCAGTGAAGGGAACTCTTAAGGAATAGGCACACCAAGACATTTTGGACAATTTTATGCTCCTAACTTTGTAGGAACAGTTTGGGGATGGCCCCTTCTGTTCCAACATTATTGCGCACCAGTGAACAAATCAAGGTCCATAAAGACATGAACAAGCAGGTTTGAGGTAGTGGAACCTGACTGGCCTGCACAGAGTCCTGACCTCAACCTGAAAGAACACCTTTGGGATGAATTAGAGTGCAGACTGCAAGCCAAGCCTTCTTGTCCACATCAGTATATAGAGAGAGTATGGGGTAGGCGCTACTCTGTGTGTCAATAAATTGGTCTTGTTGAGAATGTGTTGCATTGTATACATATAAGGTGCTAAATGAATTCCTGGTGTTGTTGGTAAATATATAAACTCAATAAAAATCAATGTACAGTATTACAAGATCACAGGGAAGGACCCCAATTGGATTAATGCACTTTTTTATGGATTGTGAATTGTTACAAACACTGTCACGGAATTTGGAATAAGCACTTTATACTTTTATGGACTTTCTAGGAGTGTCACAACTACTGTCTCATGTTATTATATGCATTGACACTTTGTATTGCTTTTGTTGCACAATTTTTTTAACAGTAAGCTATAATTTGGGCCACCCACATAGGGTCACTCATTTTCAGCACTTAAGTCAATTATTTACATATCTGTGGACTGCATAATTGGCACCTTTATAGATCACGCATTATTGATTAATTCACTGAAAAAAGTGTTCATTTAAATATATATTTAATTACCGTATTCATTTGTACACCACTCCCTCTAGTGGTGGTAAAGGGAAAGTCAGTCTCAGCACTGCCTGTTTGCACATATTATTATTTATTGCACTTCTAGCACTTTTATTGATTACACATTATTGGTTTATGGATTGAAACTATTTACATTGATTTTTTATTGAGTTTATATATTTACCAACAACACCAGGAATTAATTTAGCACCTTATATGTACACAATACAACACGTTCTCAACAAGATCAATTTATTGACACACAGTGTAGCGCCTACCCCATGCTCTCTCTATATACTATCCAGATTTCCCTATTGGGAAATATAGGGGTGGCAGCAAACTCCTAGGCTCTCCCCTTTTAACACATTGTGTTATAATTTCTTCACATATATCAATACCTTCTTTTTCAACAACTATTTTCCAGTGAGCGGGATATTTTTTAGTTATTCCTCTCATTGTCCACATCAGTGCCTGACCTCACAAATGCGCTTCTGGAAGAATGGTCAAACATTCCCATAGACACACTCCTAAACCTTGTGGTCAGCCTTCCTAGAAGAGTTGAAGCTGTTATAGCTGCAAAGGGTGAGCCAACTCAATATTATACCCTACGGACTAAGATGGGATGCCATTAAAATTCACATGTGTGTAAAGGCAGGCGTCCCAATACTTTTGACACTATAGTGTAAGCACTGATAAGCTGCAATTTAATAATGTTTTTGTCTTTAGGTTTTTTTACCACTTTAAGTAATCATTCACACCAGATGCGTTGGCAATGCAAGGACCTGTAAAAAATAAGATATGTGAATGGGAGCAGTTCACACTGGTGTGTTGTACTGATATGACCTTGTTTGCTTTGGAAAAAAAGTAGAACAAGCCCTACTTTTTTTTAGTGCAACATGAGGCAAAGCATGGTATTGCTTGTCAGTGCAATGTGCTTCAATGCACAGGAAAAAAAGCAGGCCAGCACAAGTTTGGCTTTTCTGTCTTGTGGTGGGACTGTGCTGAAATAGCCACCCAATGCAGTCTCACCGCACCTGGTGTGAATGGACCCTCATGGTATATCAATATTTATATTCAAATATTTAGTGAATGAAGCTGTCTAATTTCATATTTGGTAGTTGCCACTAAGCGCAGATTTTTACTTTAGATGGTTTATATGCAGTATATACCGCTAGTCAGATGGGGTGCTTCAAAACCCTTTACACGTTTTCAGTTCCCTTCTTATCTCCTGTTTCAGAAAGTTGAAAAGCCAAAGCTGACATTAGGGGTCCATTCACACCTTTTTTTCAATGCAGCTCACACTGGTGCAATGCGCTGATATGTACTGGTTTGCAAAAGAAAAAAAGTACAGCAAGCTCCACTTTTTTTTAGCGTCATGCAAGGCAACCAATAGTAACACTTGCCAGTGCAGCACAATATGCCTCAATGAATAGGAAAAACAGTAGGCCAGCAGAAGTTTGCCATTTCAGACATTCTTTAGACGCATGTTCCCTGAAGTAGGGAGAAAAATGCACACTAAAATGCCCTGCAATGCAGCATACCAATGCACATCAATTCACATGCATTTGCCTTCGCTCAGTGTATACTTTAAAGTGTGAATGGACCCTTAAACATAGCTGAATAAGTCTACCAGTGGCTTATCCCTCCTCACTCCCAATACTCTCCCTACCACGTCTTTAGATATTTCAAAAAGAGAAATCTTACCTGACAGGAGATCTAGTCGCTCTGCCAAAGTTGGAGTGCCATTATAGCAAATTTAGTGAGAAGCTGCTAAGCTAAAGGCCAGCCTGAGCTCTGATTGGTATTATTTTCTGCCTTTGTTGGGTTTGCCCTAATATTATTGGCTTTTCCCAGTTGCTAGCAGGTCTTCTCCAGTAGACAGAGCAAGAAGAAATACTTTTATGAATTATGAATATTTATTTTGTGCCTAATTACTAGATTTGTTTCTAGTACTGTGGACAAGGCGAAGGAGATAAATATTCAAAGAGCCCTTCTAAAAAGGTTGTTGCCTCCAAGACTTTTCCTGGAGAGAATGTGACTCCAGGAACTTTGTAACCACACCCACACATAAATATATACATAATATATACTTGAACATCAAATGCTTAGAATCCTCACCTGATTTAGAGGCTTTCTTTGAACACAGTTTATTCCTCCTATAAAGACCATATTGGGCATCACCGGCTTTGGATAATCAAAAGCAAAGTCAATTCTCATTAGCCAGATGGCCGCATGACCTAATATTTCATGTAAATCGACCTCCCTTTGAAGGAACTCAGAAGCCAGTTGCTGGTATGGAGAGTAAAGTACATTGCACAGAAAATGTGAAGCTATGTCAAAAAAGATATTTTGCAGTCTTTGAGGGAAAGTCATATGATCAGAAAGGCCTGATAACTGCCGCGGTACATAAGAAAGTGGTATTGGACACTGAGAAGATATTGCATCTTTATGACAGGGTATGGAACGCAAAAAGTAGACAGAGGGTATTGCCAAATGCTCTGCAAGGATCTGGCCACATGGAAGCATGGGATCTGTGAAAACAACATCAAACGTGGTCTCTTCCAAGGTCCGCATTAACTCTTTGTTGTTCAGTAGTCTAACACAAGTATCAAACATCATGGCTGTTCCTTGTTTCATCTCCTCATGGATTTTCAGAATCTTCTGCAGAAAAGATCTTTTTGTGAAAAATTCAGTTGCAATACGTTTAAAATGATTCTGTAGATCTTCATGGGAATATGACACAGGGTAGAACTTGATCTTATAACCTTCAGAGGCTTGAATATGGATATTGAAGTCTGGCGCTACTACAAAAATCTGGTGCCCATTTTGCCATAACGAATCCACAACTGGGCGCATACTAAGCCAATGGCTGCCTTCAACAGGTACTACAAGCACGTTACCAGGCTCAACAAACGTTACATATCCGAAAGAAAATAATATAAGGACAGCTGTGAATTGTACATAGTGAAACATTTTGTTCATGTCCTCTGAAAGAAACTTATCTGAAAGCCGCTTTTGAGCATTTGTTATTTAATGTTTAACAGTCTTCATTACGTCACCATGTAATAAACATGAACGTAGAAAGTTCATGTGTGTATTTGTATTGGTGTTAAAGGGCAAAACTGTTAACTTGATGCAAGAGACATATCCCGGGGCCTTCAAGACTTTGATGTACAATATACAGCATATTATCTATATTATCATTTAAACTGAAATGAAAATAAGGTTGATTTTCACATGTTGTTTAGCTATATATTAAAGCAAATAACTTAAAATATTATAATAATAAATTGGATATAAAGCAGATAATTTCTAATAAAAAGATTTTATTTTTGTAATAGACACTTGATGACCATGTGGTCCATCGAGTCTGCCCTATTTTTTTTTTTTTACAACCTTTTTTTTGTCTGAATATAGATTTGTGGTTATCCCAAGCATGTCTGAATTCACTTACTGTTGACTGACTCCCTACTTCTGCTGGAAGTCAATTCCAAGTATCAACTACTCTTTCTGCAAAATAATGCTTTCTAAGATTCGTTTTGAACTTTCCTAGAAATAACTTTGTTAGAAATGTTTCCCCTTACTAGAACATCAGCTTTTGGATTTATTTGGATGTATTATTTAATTCTTCTGTAGGTATGATTATAGAATACAATTAATGTACAGATGGCCCCATGTAAGAGTGGGCCAGGCACTGACCTTTCGTCAATTCAGAAAATAAAGATCAGCAGGTAGGTAAGTAAATATTGTAAATCCAAATATCTAATATAAGGTCCGCGCTGTGATAAAAGAGGCTGCTAGCAGAAAGGTTATGACCTATGACCTATGAACCCTATGAAGCCATAAAAATAATCACCTGCAGCTCCACACAATCAACAATTGTAACAATTATTCGCATAGTGCAGAAAATAATTGCATATCTAGGTAAAGTGCTAAAATCAACACAAATATAATCAATCCTAAAGTGCAGTATGATATAACAAATTTAATAAAGTATATATGTATAAAAGTGCATTAAGTGCCAGTAAAGTGCAAAAAAGTTCTTTATAGTTCAGAAAACATCATAAATCCTCCACCAAATTGTTGACAGACTCCTCTCAATGTAAAGAAGCACCACCTTCAATTCTTTATTTCTTCTTCACATGCACACAGGTTTTGAAGGAACTCAACAGGTAGGTTGTTCCAAACATCATGGAGAACTGACCACAGATCTTCTGTGGATGTAGGCTGTCTCAAATCCTTTGGTTCTTTGTGTAATCCAGACAAATTCAATGATGTTGGGATCAGGGGTCAGTGGGAGCCAAACCATCACTTTCAGGACTCCTTGTTCTTCTTTACACTGAAAATAGTTCTTAATGGCATTGGCTGTCTGTTTGGGGTCATTGTCCTGCTGCAGTATAAATGTGGGGCCAATCACATGCCTCCCTGATGGTATGGCATAATTAATAAGTGTCTGTATTTCTCAGCATTGAGGACACCGTTGATCCTGGCCAAATCTACAACTCCATTTGCAGAAATGCAGCTTCAAACTTTGCAAGGAACCTTACCATGCTTCACTGTTGCCTGCAGACACTCATTATTGTACCCTTTCTGCCCACCAAACTGCCTGCAGACACTCATTATTGTATTGCTCTTCTCCCCCCGCCCGCCTGCCTTTTGCTACATACTAGGGCCAATTTAGACAGGAGCCAAGTAACCTACCAGCATATCTTTGGAGTGTAATAGGTAACCTGAGTACCCGGAGGAAACCCACACAGGTACATGAAAACTCCAGGCAGGTAGTGTTGTGGTTGGGATTCGAACCAACAGATCATAAAATATCAAAATAAACAGCTTTTAATGAGCTGCTATAAGGCCATTATGTATCCTCAAAGCAGGTCAAGTCGTACAACTATGCAGTAATTACTGTGTTTTTTAATTGTTAAAAATATTCAAGTAAGGTGTTACAAAATTATGAATTGGCTGATTTGAATAAATTGTAACCCCAGCTGCTTTTTTTCTGATACACAGATTTTATAAAGTTTTAAGAAAAAAAAAAAAGACAAGAAAAACATTTTTGTGTTTTTTTATTTTGAAAACAATTAGGTTTTAACTATGTTTTTACCAACTGAAATAATGACTATTATAATGTGTTTTTATGTTTTCATTATACAAGAAAACCTCACTTTAATACTAAACATACACTATGATGTTTTGTTAGGCAATTTTGTTTTCCTGGAATCATAGTTCATGAAAATTTGCCAAAAGATAAAAGAAGATAAAAGAAGATGGGAGCAATGGGATTAATGATATCTCTTTCTGTAATAGGTTACTAATTATGTTTTCTATAATATTTGTATTAACTGAACTGTTCTAGCTTAAATGTTTTTTTTTTAGACTAATGCTGGCCATACACTATACGAAAAATCGGTCAAACTCATTTTCGAAAAACGAACACTTGGCTGTGAGAGCAAACGATTATTTTTTTTTTTTCATTTTATGCTATTATGGCAGACTATTGGGACTGTTGTACCACTGTTTAATGTCTTTGCTACTTACTTTTGTACTCTGAAAACATTTTTCAATAAAAACCATTGAAAAGGAGAGCAAACGATCGTGCCATCATGTAATGACCAATAAATCAATCAATGGACATGAATTAATCAGTTTTTTGTTAGTTTTTTTTTTCACATATACCTAGTGCAAACAGTTTGGACAAGGAACACATTAACCTTTCAATTTATCGTTCGTTCGGCAGAAAATTTCCAAACTTGTCCTTCGCTTTTTGTCTCAAAAATGTCACAACCGATTACCAATTCGTGCCCATTAACTGGCCGAAAAATGAAAGAACTGTCCAAATGACCGAATGTAATGACCAATAAATCATGTAATGACCAATAAATCAATCAATGGACATGAATTAATCCGAAGAACTGTCCAAATGACCGAATTTCGGCCATTTTTTCGTATAGTATATGGCCATCATAAGGATACCCCAAGGATAAGGATTATAAGATTATAGGTGGGAAAATATAAAATATTTTGCATGAATGTATATGTATCTATAAAAGTGTTGCGCTGTCCCTTTAAAACAAACCAATAGTGCATCAATCGTACTAGCGAAAAATATTGGAAATGACAAATAGACATTCCGCAAGTGCCCATTCGATGTGCGAAGCAAATCATTAGTGAAAACACTAAATAAATGTAAAAAAAAACCGTAAATGCCACAGAATACAGCACACAAAGATGCAGTGCTTCTAATCAAAGTACTTCAATGTTCCACCACCATTAAACACTTCTGCTTACCAGATAGATAGACCCCTAAACTCAAGACGTCTAACAGCGATCAAAATGTATGAAGAGTACTCCAACCCATGCATATGGGTTGGTGGGAGAGGACCCGCATGTAGACAGGTGTAGTTCTGCCTCTATGCACAGGTGGCACTGTTACCACAGCTGCCATACAGCGAGGATGGAAGGGTAAAGAAAATCTTGCCCCTCTAAGGAAGCCATAGGCGTCATCAGGGGAGCAGCTGTTCGATTGGATGCTGCTGGGCAGGATGACCTCAGCAGCCATCATTAGTGAGAGCAGTGCTAATAAATAGCACTGTCTCACTGCAGTTAGCGTGAATTTCTGAAGTGGCTAGGTCAGGGACAGGAACCCGTCGGTTAGGGAGGGTGTGTCAAGCATAGGGAAAGGTTCCGGTGGAGGAGGGACAGTGCAGGGACCTTACACCTGAGCTGCTACCTTGGACCTCCTTTCTTCTGCTTTTGTTGCCACACATCCTGTATGAAAAAATAATAGCATTAACTGAGGCTAAGAATTGATTGCTGCCCTCACCTGACAGAGTGTGTCCACCTTTAACTCTCAAAACAAATAAACATATACCACATTCAGTGTAGCACAATCAATATAAGTGCAATAAAATATTGAAAAAACAATATAAATAAACAATGATAAACAAAGTCCCAATATGAAATTTCCACCACTGTGTGACAGTTCAAAATAGAAAATCCGAATGAGCTGTCATGATGAGCCATTACTTTTGGATGTCTTTTGCTTGTGCCAGCAACATGTGCTGATGACATGCATGGTTTTTATACACGTTTCTGATATTTTTAATCCTTGCTAAGTTTTATATAATAAAGTCCATCCCCCACACAGTTAGAAAGCACTCTCTAAGAGCACACTTAACCCTTTGATCGCCCCTGATGTTATCACCCTTTCCCTGCCAGTGTCATTTATACAGTAACAGTGCCCTTTTTTTAGTGCTGATCACTGTATTGGTGTCACTGGTCCCCAAAAACTGTCACCTTGTGTCAGATTTGTCTGCTGCAATGTCACAGTCCTACTAAAAATTGCTGATCGCCACCATTATTAGTAAAAACATAAAAAAATAAAAAGTCTATTAATCTATTCCATAGTTTGTAGACGCAATAACTTGCACAAACCAATCAATATACACTTTTTTGGGATTTTGTTTTACCAAAAATATGTAGCAGAATACAAATTGGCCTAAACTGATGAAGAAATTAGATTTTTTTAAAAAAATTTGGGAGTGTTTTATAGCAGATAGTAAAAAATATATATATATATTTTTTTTTTCATAATTGACAGGATTTTCTTGTTTATAGCACAAAAAATAAAAACCGCAGAGGTGATCAAATGGCACCAAAAGAAAGCTCTATTTGTGGGAAAAAAGGGACATCAATTTTGTTTGGGTACATCATCGCACAACCGGGCAATTGTCAATTAGAGCAATCCAGTGCTGTTTTGTAAAAAAATGGCCTGATCAGAAAGGGGGTAAAACCTTCTGGAGCTGAAGGGGTTAAGCAATAAAAGTGGAAAAGGTGTGTGGCCATCCAGAGTTTTCTTCCTTTGCCACTATAGCTCAGATGCACCTCTGCCGCCTAAAAATGGAACTTATACTTTAGGGCTCCTGACCCTCTGACATGCCACATGTGGCATGTATTTTTTTAGGGGGGGAGCGGGTACCTACATTTTTACAGGTACACGCTCCCACTTCCACTCAGGCCGCCTAGGTAAGTTCTCCTCTGCAATTTTCTGGAACACTTCACAGGTCCCAGAAGATTGCCCGCCCACTGAGGATGCGCATGCGCAGTGCGCACCCTGCTGTGGAACCGCAAGCTGTCACAGCCTGGTGCCCACACTAGAGATGCCGGCGCCGCAGGGAAAAGCGGGAGAGAACCGAGGCTCCTGCCCGCTGCATCGCTGGACCGTAGGTCAGGTGGAACTCCGCTTTAAAGCCTCAGCCAGATATGGTCAAATAGTATTGGGTAAAAAGGAGAAACAGAGGAACTCCACAGTATAGAAAATTGAAATAATGTAATTTCATTAAAAAAGAAAGGTACTCACAAAACAGATATATGGAGACAAGCATGTGGAGCACTGGGTGCAGCCCGACACGTTTCGAATGGCGAATTACTTACACAGGTGCATCATAAAGGCTTCAAGAGGAATCATATTGAAGCACCACTCCCTTCTTATATCTCATCCAATATTAAAATGTAGCACCCTCCTAGTTAAGCTGTTAGGCAAATTGCTGTACCAAGAGGAAAAGTGATAGTCTGGTCTGTTTAGAGCAGGCATCACTAAATGGGGGACCGCGTGTTGAAAGCGGACCGTGAAGCAATTATACCCGGACCGTGGCTCTGCCAATTAGCAGCCTGGGTATCCTCCCTGGCTGACAGCTTACTTTTCCCGCACAGCATTCGCCATAGCATGCAGAAGGCATGGCATGTTCAGACAGAGGGCGGGACATCCTTTTCAAGTTAACAAGCCAGTGATTTTTTGTTAGGATGCGGGGGCAGTCCTAGCAGCCAATCCCCTGCCTGTTAATATGAAAAGCATGTCCTGCCCTCTGTCTGGACATGCCGTGCCTTCTTCCTTCTCTCTGCTGTGTAAGGTAGGAGGAGGATTACAGGGACGGAAGAGTGGCTGTAAAGGGGACCAGTGTAAAAAAAAAAGGGGGAGGGGGTGGTGCTGTGGAGGGGACTTGGATGGGGGGGGGGCTGTGAAGTAGACTGAGATGAAAGTAAGGGGCTGTAAAGAGGACTGGGGTGCTAGGAGGGGGGCTGTGAAGGGGACTGGGATACAAGGAGGGGGGCTGTGGAGGGGACTGGGATAACAGTAGTGGGCTGTGAAGGGGACTAGGATGCAAGCTAAGGGGGACTGGGGTGCTAGAAGGGGGGCTGTGAAGGAAACTAGGATACAAGGAGGGGGGCTGTGAAGGGGACTGAGATGAAAGTAAGGGGGTACTGATATGCAAATAAAGCTGGGCTGTGAAGGGGACTGAGGTGCAAGGAAGGGGGGATTTGAAGGGGACTGAGCTGCAAGTAAGGGGAGCTGTAAAGGAGAGTAAGGTGCAAGCAAGGGGGGCTATGATATGGACTGGGGTGCAAGAAAGGGGGTCTATGAAGGGGACTGGGATGCAAGTAAGGGGGGGGCTGCAAAGGGGACTGAGGTGCAAGGAAGAGGGGCTGTGAAGGAGACTAAGATGCAAGTTAGAGGGGGCTGCAAAGGGGAATGAGGTGCAAGGAAGAGGGGCTGTGAAGGGGACTGAGGTGCTAGGAAGGGGGGGGGGGCTGACGTAAAGGGTGTAGGTATCTAATCTAAGGTGGAGTGCAGTGATGTGAAGGAGACAGAGAACATTTAAGTAAAGGAAGAGCTGTGATGTAAAGAGGGGCTGTAATGTAAAATGGGGTGACCTGGATGCAAAGGTGGGCTGTGATGTAAAGCAGGCACTGTAATTTAAAGAGGCTTTATTGAAAAGAGGGGCTTTATTGTAAAGGGGTGCTCTGATGTAAAGGGGGTGCTGTATTTTAAAGTGGGGTACAGTGATGTAAAGGGACACTGTAATGTAAATAGGGGCTGTATTGTAAAGGGGGGTTCTGTGATATAAAGTGGGGGTTATGCAATGTAAAAGATGCGCTGTAGTGTAAAGGGGGGGGGGGGGGCTGTGATGTAAAGAGAAGGACTGATGACACTGATGGGGAAACTGTTATGTAATGGGGAGGGGCTGTAATGTGATGAACAAGTACACTTATCTAAAGTATGATACATATCTAAAAGTATATATAGAGAGGAGGTGTCATATCCCTAGTAAATGCATATAAAAAACAAATGAATAAATTAATATATATATACTTTTAGATATGTATCATACTTTAGATAAGTGTACCTGTCTAAGTATCTTGCCTATAGGCAGGTTGTTTTTAATCTTTTAGCCCATTATTTTATTTGTATAATGTATGATTGCTGTACACATGCAAGATTTGCAAAAGTCAGCAGCCACTTCCGCCTTGTAGTTCCGCCGTGTCAAGTATTGCCATGGCAACTCCTGGAGTCTGTTCCATATAAATCCTGACTGCAGATAGCGGTCGTCTACGTCTGAAGAAGGAGCCGAGTATGCATGCTCCGAAACGCGTTACGTCACTTCCGGCTAGCCTGCGCTCCATTGTGGCTTCCGGTTTAACCAGCTCCGTGGGGTCGCTTCCTGGATCATCACTTCCTGGCTGCAGGACGGCCGGAACACTGGAGACTACATCCTAAGAACTACCACCACACGGAATATGGACTAGAGCAATCCCTCATGTAAGTTACTATATCGTGTTTGTTATGCAATAAAGTCTTGGCTTACTACAGCGGCGCCTGTTCTTTTCTATTTTGCTGCCAGCGGGATTTCCTGTTTTTTGACCGCCAGTGCTGCCCTGAACGTTGGCTATTATTGGAAAGTCTGGAAGCACCCATTGGTCAGCTGTCTGTGCATTTGGTGGACACTTCTTTGGCAATTAGCGCCCAACACCCATCTCCTTGAACACTGTTTGTGCTGGGGCTGTGTACCTGCACCCATACACCTTTCAAATTAGGACCTGCAGATGTGTTCATACAGCCAGTGTGTCCCCACAGTGTAGCATAGGCTGCCTGCACACAACTTGCTCCAGTCACATAAACAATACACTGATTCATACTGTACAGGCCACATGGCCCATGTGAATGAGGCCCACGAACTCATTTACACATAGAGCCTTATTTATTACCTCAATACAGTTTTATATTTTGGATTTAGCAGAAATTGTGTAAGTTAAGTTGTGTTTGGTGTCAGCTAATAATGATTTTAGTGTATTTTTAGCAAAATAACTATTTTATATTTTCTGTAGAGGGCCCTGTCAGGAAGGCTGCATGGGGCCCTGCAAATTCTATCAGCAGCTGTGACCTTAGCTGCACCTGTGCTGAGGCTACTTCACGGTCCCCAAGCGTGAATCTATGGATTTCCCCAGTCTAGATATAGATAGTTACATAGGTAATTTGGTTGAAAAAAGATACAAGTCCATCCAATTAAACCAGGTGCATACGTGTTCTGCAAATTTATCTCAAGATTCCCAGCTGAGAGTGTGATGTTGCTGTGATGACTGTGTTGTTTCTGTTTAGAGAGAGAAATAATTGTCCTCTGCAGAATTGTGCTCGGGTGCTTTTGGGGTATCTCATATTATCCCTAGGGGATTGGAGGACCTTAATTATGAAGAGTGTCTGCAATCGCTTGATTTATTCTCCCTGGAGAAGAGACGCCTGAGAGGGGACATGATAGCAATTTATAAATATCTCAATGGTGATCTCAGCATAGAAAAAAAGCTATTTAGTCGCAAGGATTGCATGAGGACTCGAGGACATACAATGCGATTAGAGGAGAAGCGTTTTAACCTGAGGCAATGCGGGGGGTTCTTTACTGTTAGGGCTACAAGATTGTGGAATTCCCTACCACAAGAGGTGGTTTCTGCTGGGAAATATGGTTGCTTTCAAAAGACTCTTAGACGTAAATCTCAAGGATCAGAACATTCAGGGGTATAAGAGATGATTAGGGCCACACACACCTACACAGGTGGAACTGGATGGACTATGGTTTTTATTCAACCTCACCTACTATGTAACTATGTAAACCCCTAGTCAATGTGCCGAAGTGAATGGGCTGTTGTGTACCTGGCTGCCTCTGCACTGATTTGGGAAAGAAGAGGTAAATCTAAGCGGCTCCTGGGGAAATAGCACTGCAAATTTAAAGGCAGAATCCTCAATTCCAATATCCATTTATAAATCCCGATATATAGAATACAGGCATAAAAAAGATCTTTCTATCGTAATTACATAATAGTGCCATCTAGACCAAAACCCAAAAATACAAGCAGAATGTCCAGAGCAATTGTCTGTGACATAAGACAGACAGAATGTCTAAGACATAAGGCTGAGAGCAAAGGAAATGGGCCCTGGCATATCATCATGTGTGCAAGTGTGTCCAGGGCACATGGGCCCTGGGGGAAGGGGGGCCATCCTATTTTGACAGAAGTGCTGGATCTGCTACTGCTTTAACTCTTTTGTTGCCAAGTCCATAGAGTATACAGATCTACAGAAAACCTTCTAGCGGTCAGGTCAGTAATGCGGTACAAACATGGCATTCCTCTATTTGCTATCAGCTTATGGTCGCTTGTGTTTATGGGGGGAATCTGTTTTCTCTTTTTTTTTGTAGGCGAGGCCAGCTGTTTGGTACCTAGAGTGGAGAGAATGCACACAGAGACCAATGAATGCATCAAAGTGTAATAATACAAAGTTCCAAAGGGGTGGAACCTGGGTAGTAAAAGGGTGGAAAAAGGATCTGTGTAACACGGCCGAGGCCAACGCAGCAGTACTTCACAGAAGGCCTTGCAACACAGTCTCAGTATCACAGAAGATACTCTAAACAGCTCACCATGCCCGGCAACATCCGACTAAGGATGTGGATGGAACCTGGTCTGGCAACAAGATGCTTTGAAATGGGAAGAGCTCTTGGCTGGTGACACAGATGTGCATTCCCTACTCTATACGCCACTATACCCTTTCCCTATGCTAAGCACACTGTCCCTAATCAGCAACAGACACCTCTAAGGAGGCCTCAGAAGAACAAGAGTTCCTCTTATCCTCTGCCTTATCTGCATGGCAGTGGCTGTCAGAGCGCCAGCTGCGAAGGGAGGCTGTACTACACCTGCCTACACACTGGCTAAACGAAAAAAAAAAAAAAAAAGGGACTCGTCCATGGGCATCAACTCCCGACTCCTTCACTCTATATTTGTTGTATGTTGCATAGTCCTGACCAAAGTTGAAGTTCTTTTAAGGTAGGCTCAGTCAGACAAAATGATATCTTTTTTTATGTGCAGAAAAGCATATGTAAATGAAAGTTTTCATTTTTTAGAAGGATTCTTTGTCTTGAGGGTTGTGTGTGTCTATGAGACTGTCAGTTGTGGTACAGTAGTTTGGAGTGTTTTGTAGGTACAATGACTGTGCCAATGACAGGGACTAGCCTCAGGTACTGTTTAATCATTTAGAAAACAAAGAATTGCAGTGCTAAAATGACAAAGAAATAAAGTCCCATAATTATTACAGTTCATATAGTGATATAGTCCATTCTTTAAACACCTTGATTGTGAATATTGTATAAAAAGGGGAAATACGCAGGTGCGCCTCCACCATATAATATGAGATGGACGATTACCAGAGGAAATGGGCTTAAGATTGTAAGAGTCATGAGTGCAGTATGATAGAACATCATTCTATCATTTATTTATATTTAAGAAATGTAGAACAAAGAGAGGGAACATGGGGGGGAACTACACATGAAAAAGACAGAAGACGCAAAAGGTGCTGGGATCTTCAATTTAGGTAAAGCAACTCTTACGCGGGAGGAAACCTTGGTCCTGGACAAAGGGCTAAACTTTGCTCCTCAAAAGAAACTTTATAAATTTGGTACATTCATAGATATCCAAAAAATATATCCCTAAGATCCACATTCAAAGATGGCCTCTAATCCTGTCAAATTTAGAACAGCGGTAGAAACCTTGGGTATGAGGCACTCAGGTCTGTCCAATGCATCAGTTTTTAACCCCCCCCCCCCCCCCAGGCCCATTGCCTCCCTCTATCAGGCTCCATTCACACCTGGGCGTTTTTGTTTCAGGCGTTTTTTATGGGCGTTTTTGCAGGCGTTTTGCAGGCGTTTTTTGTGCAGGCGTTTTTAGATTGACTGACTAGAGACCAATGGAAAACGCCTGTAATCTGCCCAAAAAGTACCTTTTTGAGCGTTGGGCGTTTTGCTTCAGGCGTTAAAACACTCAGATGTGAGGGGCCATTTAAATGAATGGGGTTTTACTTGTTGGGCGTTTTGGAAACGTTTTTTTTTAGCGTTTTTGGAGCTGAAAACGCCCAGGTGTGAATGGAGCCTTAGTGTCTTCAAAGACATGGTATTAAGGGAACTTGACCAGTTATTGGTATAAAAAACCCTAATTAAATCCCACATTCCAGTCTGGTTTGAAACAACTATGTGACAGAAAGGACCTCATCATCCGCCCAGCCGACAAGGGGGGTGGTATTGTCATTCTAGACAAAACTAGATTATCAGAAAGAAATGATGAGGATCCTTGGTGATCACGACACACATAGATTACTTAAAAAGAATCCAACCTCCCTCTACAAAAAGGAATTGGTGAAACCTATAAATAAGGGCTATAAGAGTGGGATCCTGGATAAAAAAGAAAAAACCCATTTAATCCTAGCTGGCCCTCGCATTCCCACTATATATTTTTTGCCCAAAATACATAAAGATTTACAGCAACCCCCAGGCTACCCCATAATAGGTCAGAATAGGCCAATATATTGATTTTTACTTACAGCCAATGGTGATTTTTATTTCAGCCATTGGTGAGGAAAATGCCTTCATATTTAAAAGACACCAAGGACAAAATAAAACTGTTGAACGGTTTCAGTTGGGAAGGAGAAGGTTTGCTGGTAACAGCAGATGTTGCATCATTGTACACATGCATATTCCACCATTTCAAAGCTGTTCAACACTTTTTATCTAAGAAAATTGACATTCTTAAGATACAACAGAATTTCACTTTGGACCTGTTGGCATTTACCTCTACACATAACTATTTCTGCTGTCTACAATCTTATCCCTATTGTTTTTGCCAGCGGCTTTCTAATGTGGGTTTATTTTCGCATTAACTTTGACATTTTACTACTTTGTTTATTCATTCCCCTTTAAGCCACTCCAATTGTTAGAGGCAACCTGACCATGACCATCATTTGCCACGGTGTGCCTTTGGACTTGTTTTCTGCTCAGTCTTCTGGTTCCTCAAGTCGTTCCTAATACTAGTCATGCTCACATATTGTCACCTTGTTTTGACTATCACTGTAAAGCTGGACAGATTACTTGTGCATTGGTAATTGGTTAATATAGTGTTTATATATTTTAAAAATCAGTTATCTTAGTTTATAATAAGAGTTTGTCATATTTCGGGTTGTTATTAAAAAATGCGCTCTGTCAGTAAATTTTCCATGTTTTTTCAGTAAAAAAAAGCTGTGGGGGTTGGTAACCCTGTTGGGAAGGTTCTGGGTGGGAACCAAACAGTCGCAGAAGGCAATTAACCCTACAACTGCCAGGCATCTTTACTTTACTATGAAACCAGCAGGCAGTACCTAAAGCCACCTCTTTGTGGACCTCATGCGTGCACTTGTTAACTCTTTCCTTCCTGTACCATGTGGCCAGGCTATGGGTCTCTGTAACACGGGTTCCATCATGATTGTTTGGGTAAACTTGCCACTGGAGAGGGAGCATCCCTACCGGAGGACCTGTCACCGTCATCAGGTACCACACTGATTACTGTCTGTAATGTACCTTGTACTAGTTATTGGTTACCCATGGCAATTACATTCCTTCTCCTTGTCTTTGCTGAGTAAACTTTTAGTTGTGGCTTTGCTTCATATTTCACTTGTTCTTTACTGATCCTAGTTCTTTCATATGCCAGAAACCATCATGCACTTGTAGCACCCTCTAGTAGGCTAGAGTGGGAATGTACATAGTTGTTTAGTGTAGGTAAGTTTGGCTTGCCTGGCAGCCAAGGCTGGGTTTTTCTGGGTCACGGTTTGAGTGACTCAGGGACGCTGGAATGACTCATCAGACAGCATCACTGTTACCTCCCCCTACTTGCTGGAATTTTGAGAAACTTCCAGAGAAATGGGGGGAGGTTAGGAGGAGTTGCCTGGAGTATTGAAGAGGGCCCCAACCAATCCCCGGCCAAATGGACTGGCAGGGGAGGGACCTCATAAATACTCAGAGTCAGGCTAGCAGGGGCAGTGGAGTGGGAACTGGAGTGCTGAGGAGGCTGTCAGAGACCCTTGAGGATAGCCGCCTAGTCTTGGGGGGGGGGCCCTGGGGTCTGGGAGCTCAGGTGCAGGAAGGATCCCTTACAATACACGAAGAGCCTTGTCCAGTGGCACGGAAGCAGGTGTGAGGACAGCAGGAGCCAACGAGCAAGTCCAGGAGATCTCCAGGGAGAAGACAGCCGGGTGGCGTGTGAGTGAGATGGTGGGGGAGGACTGAAAGGCAGCATGAGAGGACTGAGAAGTGTCAATCTCTGAAATGGTTGGAGAGTGAGTCTGGGAGGACTGTGAAAGAATATCCAGGAGGGATAGTGAAAGGGGAGACTGCACCAGGTGGGCTGGCAGTGCCTGAAGAGGTGGTGCTAGGATCAGTAGCCGCAGGAGGACAGCTGGACACTGGGACTTTACTACACAACCAAGGGGCCCCCCTGCCTGTAATGGGCCTTTGCTTTATCTGACGTTTGTCAGATCATCTATCAGTGTGTCAGCTGGGTCTGTGATTTTTGTGCTGCATGCAAGTAATGTGCTGGAGGAAGCTGAGGAGTGTGTACATAGACTGTACAGATAAAAGTTGTCCCTAAAGAGTTTAGCTAAAGTCCAGTGGGTATCCCAAAATACCCCTAACCCCCATTCCAAGTTCAAATCCATCAAATAATCAAAAAAACAAAGCTTCAAGGGCTGTTTCTTGACTCAAGAGTGCTATGGAAATTCTGTTTGCCTGGCTTTGCAGAGTGGGGGATCCCTTATTCACCAGTGGCTCCTGTGGGGGTAGTGCCTAATAATTCTTAAAATTATTTCAGACCAGGCTTAGAACAGTTGATGCAACTATTACATAAACATCTTGGGGATACAGTGTCAGGAACCATAAACCAGGCGGAGACAGAAAATGCAGTTAAAATCACACCTTTAATGGAATATAACACAGTACAGGAATGTAGTCAAAAACTGAAGTCAGGGTTTGGATGCCAGAATGAGAAATCAGATGAGCTAGGGATAGTTAGCCAGAAATCAGTGTAGCAAGGAGCCAAAGCAAGAACAGGTATCTGAAGAGAAGTCAGCCAGGCCAGGTCATACACCTGGATATCGTTGACCATACAAGGGCGAGGAGAGAATGAGCTAAGCTGCTTGAATAGCCAAAAGGGGCTGGCTGTAGGCTGGACTAATGAGGCAGGTTAATGGTAACCAGGTGAGTCACTGTGGAAACAAGGAGTGGCTGGTAATAAACCGACAGCTGAGCAGCTCTGAGTACTGAAAGAAAAGAGCTATCCGTAAGTACCCGACACCAGCCCTGACAGTATCCCCTCCTCAACGACCCCTCCCCTTTGGGGGGGGGTCCGGCTTCAGGGGAAAGTGTCTATGGAAAGCACGGAGGAGGGGAGGGGCATGTACCTCCAAGGATGAGACCCATGAGCATTCCTCTGGACTGTAACTCCTCCAGTGACCTAGATATTGTACGTGTCCACAAAATGGAGTCAATGATAGAGTGTATCTCATATTCCTCATGGTTGTCAACCTCAACTGGGCAAGGGTATGGTACCAAGGTGGTATAGGGAAACATAGAATATGTTGGAAATACGCATGTTGGAAGGAAGATCTAATACTTAGGCCACTTGGTTAACCTTGTGGAGTATGTAAAAAGGCTCAATATACCAAGGCTCCAGTTTTAGTGAGAGAACATGGAGTCGAAGGTTACAGGAAGACAGCCAGACCTTCTCTCCACTTTTGTAGGAGGGCACAGGTTGGTGTCGGTGGTCAGCATGGTGTCTGTACCTCTCTCTGGAGCATTGCAAGGATTCTTAGACCTGCACCCAAGTGGAACAGAGTTCCCAAAGATTTTACTCTAATCCAGGAATTCCCTGCGAAAGGAATGTGTTAGGCAACGTGGATGGCTGTAACCCATAGTTCACCATAAACAGAGCTAATTGGGAGGCGGCATTGATGGCCTTCTGTCCAAGTCCTCAACTCAGTTAGAGATTTTGCAGAGCAATGTTGGCAGCTCTGCACATGTTCAGTTTTCATTGAGTTTCTATGCAGAGCATTTCCTCCCTATCACATCTAAGCAACCCATATGACTATTGAGTGCAGATGCAGATGCAGACAGCGACATTAGTGGGAGCCACTGCTATCAATCTGCCCTATGAGGAGGGAGAGAGCGGAGAGAGCTGCTTCTCTTGGACAGAGAGCTGGATTGAAATCAGGCTCAGGTAAGAATTAGGGGGGCTTGGGGGTGGGTCCTGGTCAGAGAAGGTTTTTAACCTTAATGCATAGAATGCATTAAGGTAAACAAAGCGTAAGGTTTTAGGCCCACTTTAAGTTCTTTATCTCGTTTTTCTGAAACAACATTCCACCTCAAGCATCTAGGAACTATTCCCTCTGAAATATATAACATAATATCCATGTGTGGATTTCAGTCACTATAATATTTTTTTACCAAATGAGGGTACCCCTGATATCCAAATCGGTCTCATTGTGATGTTCAAAATTTTTTTCTGTTATTGTGATATTCAAAAATATCCATAACTGAACACACTAGCAGCTCAAAATATCCAATGTGTCAAAAAAAATTTTTAAGTAAAAATGTGCAATTAGTGCAAACAAATAAATGTGAATTGAACAGTTGCAGATACTCAATAACAGAATATAAATACTGATATATCATAAAACCAGTGGTGGGATTCAGCCGGTTCGCACCGGTTCTATGGAACCAGTTGCTAACTTTCTGCAAGCAGAGCAGTGCGCCCCGAGGCCGACCCCGCCCATTCTGTGACAATAGCGAATGAAAATTCGCTATTGTCACATGGATCCTCCTCCTGGCCAATCAGGGAGCGGGTCCTCCTGCTTCCCGATTGGCCGAAAGGCAAATGCCGTGCAATTGGCCGAGGAGGCGGGAGGACTGAGGAGACGCGGGGAGCCGGCGACCGAAGAGAAGCTGCTGTGATGACCGTCCGTGAGGTAAGTAAAGGGGTCTCGCGGGGGGAACGCTGGCACTGCAATGATTGCGGGCAATGCTGTGGGCACTTTGCAATGATCATTGGGGGCAATGCTGTGGCGCTCTGCAATGGTTGGGGGAAATGCTGTGGGCACTCTGCAATGATTGGGGGCAATGCTGTGGCGCTCTGCAATTATTGGGGGCAATGCTGTGGAGCTCTGCAATTATTTGGGGCAATGCTGTGGGCACTCTGCAATGATTGGGGGCAATGCTGTGGCACTCTGCAATGGTTGGGGGCAATGCTGTTGGCACTCTGCAATGATTGCGGGCAATGCTGTGGGTACTCTGCAATGATTGCGGGCAATACTGTGGCACTCTGCAATAATTTCGGGCAATACTGTGGCACTCTGCAATGATTGCGGGCAATACTGTGGCACTCTGCAATGATTGAGGGCAATGCTGTAGACACTCTGCAATGATTGCGGGCAATACTATGGCACTCTGCAATGATTGGGGGCAATGCTGTGGGCACTCTGCAATGATTGCGGGCAATGCTGTGGCACTCTGCAATGATTGCGGGCAATGCTGTGGCACTCTGCAATGATTGCGGGCAATACTGTGGGCACTCTGCAATGATTGGGGGCAATGCTGTGGGCACTCTGCAGTGATTGGGGGCAATGCTGTGGGCACTCTGCAATGGTTGGGGGCAATGATGTGGGCACTCTGCAATGATTGCGGGCAATACTGTGGCACTCTGCAATGGTTGGGGGCAATGCTGTGGGCACTGTGCAATGATTGGGGGCAATGCTGTGGGCACTCTGTAATGATTGCGGGCAATACTGTGGCACTCTGCAATGGTTAGGGGCAATGCTGTGGGCACTCTACAATGATTGGGGACAATGCTGTGGGCACTCTGCAATGATTGGGGGCAATGCTGTGGGCACTCTGCAATGATTGGGGGCAATGCTGTGGGCACTCTGCAGTGATTGGGGGCAATGCTGTGGGCACTCTGCAATGATTGTGGGCAATGCTGTGGCACTCTGCAATGGTTGGGGGCAATGCTGTGGGCACTCTGCAATGATTGCGGGCAATACTGTGGCACTCTGCAATGGTTGGGGGCAATGCTGTGGGCACTCTGCAATGATTTGGGGCAATGCTGTGGGCACTCTGCAATGATTGGGGCAATGCTGTGGTCACTGTGCATTGAAAGGGGGGCACGCTGCGCTGGTCACTGTGCATTGAAAGTGGGGCACGCTGGTCTCTCTGCATTGAAAGGGGGGCACGCTGCGCTGGTCACTGTGCATTGAAAGTGGGGCATGCTGGTCTCTCTGCATTGAAAGGGGGCACGCTGGTCTCTCTGCATTGAAAGGGGGCACGCTGATCTCTCTGGATTGATAGGGGGCATGCTGGTCTCTCTGCATTGAAAGGGGGCACGCTGGTCTCTCTGCATTAAAAGGGGGCACGCTGGTCACTGTGCATTGAAAGGGGGCACGCTGGTCATTCTGCTGGGAAAGTCGGAACTGGTTACTAAAATTTTTGAATCCCACCACTGCATAAAACTAAAAAGTGTTGAGCTGTCCCTTTAAAACAAATACCTCTTATACACAAATCAGTAGTGCATAAATCTTACTTGTGAAGCACAATGCAAATAAAAAAACAGACATTTCCACAAAGTGCACATTTAATGTGTGAAAAAAATCATTGATTAAAACAAAATAAAATGTCCATAAAAATACATCAATGCACCGGAGTAAAACACACAAAGATCGGCCGGTGTGCAATGACCCCTGCTCCACTCGAGATCGGTACTGCACTCAGTACTTCTTTTCAGGGCACACTTCCCCCACACCATTGCAACGCAGTGGTCTAAACAGGCCACATTGGAGAAAAGGCATTTGCCTTGTCTTACAGTGGGGGGTGTGGTAGGACTGCACTGGAATAGCCACCAAATGCAGTCCCATCGCATCTGATGTGAATGGACCCTCATGGTATATCAATATTTACATAATAATTTGCATATTTACAACAGTGAATGTGGCTGTCCAATTTCACATTTGGTAGCTGCCACTAAGTGCAGATTTTTACTTTAAATTGTTTATACACAGTAAATACCTGCAAGTTTTCTTCTTACCTCCTGTTGAAGAAAGTCTGTTGTTTACAAAGTTGAATAGTTCAAGCTGACATTTAGGCCCCTTTCACACTTGTGTGACTTGTCCTGCGACTTGGGACTACAAATTTGCATGACAAGTCATACCCCATGATTTTCCATGAGTACCATTCATATCTGTGCGACTTCAAGTCGCAGCAACTTCAAAGTAGTCCCTGCACTACTTTGGTCTGACTTTGATGCGATTTGAGGTCCATAGACCTGAAGATTACATAGGCATTGCTTCCAGGAATGCCAAAGTCACGTGGCAAAATCACGTCAAAGTCACGTGACTTTCAGGTCAAACAAGTATGAAAGGGACCTAAGGGTTCATTTAGACCAGATGCACTGACATATTAGTTTCAATGTATGTCAATGCAAGGACCTGTAAAAAATTAGGTATATGAATGGAAGCAGCTCACTCTGGTGCATTGCGTTGATATGCACTGGTTTTTAGTGGAAAAAATTATAGCAAGCTCCACTTTTCTTTTTCAGCGTAATATGGCGCAACGCATTAGAACGCTTACCAGTGCAGTGCAACGTGCCTCAACGAACTGCAGCGGGCCAGCACAAGTTTGATCCATCCCGTAAACCCTTTTGCATGTTCCAGGAAGTGAGAAGACATTTGCATGTTGAAATGCAGCTTAACACAGCATGCCAACACACATCAATGCACATGCATTTACCATACTCAACATAAACTTTGCAGTGTCAATGA
This sequence comes from Pelophylax lessonae, assembly GCF_965119305.1. Classification (NCBI taxonomy): domain Eukaryota; kingdom Metazoa; phylum Chordata; class Amphibia; order Anura; family Ranidae; genus Pelophylax; species Pelophylax lessonae. The sequence continues at coordinate 229,385,871 of NC_138773.1, forward strand.
ACTGAATAAGCCTAATCAGGGACTCATTCCCGCTCACTCCCCCTCCACTCCCTACCACTTCTTCTGAAGTTTTAAAGGGAAGAATCTTGCCTGAAAAGAGGTGGAGCAGCTTCGGCAAAGTTAGAGTGCCACTAGGGTAAATTTAGTGGGAAACTACTAAGCTTACTACTTAACTACTAAGCCTGAGCTCTGATTGCTATTGTTTTCTGCATTTGTTGTCCTAACCTTGGAATATTGTTTACTTTTGTCGAGCAAGTGTCCTCCAGTAGATAGACAAAGAATCAATGCTATGAGTTATGCATATTTATTTCACCCTGTCCAATCACTACGAGGTTTTATTCTAGTACTGTGTGCTAGGGAAGGAGATATTCATGGAGCTCTTCTAAAAATTGTCTCCAAGACTTTGCCTGGAAAGAATATGAGTCCAGGGACCTGATAACCACACACACACATACAATATAAATACATATTATATACTAGCACATTCTCACCTGATTTAGAGGTTTTCTTTGAACGCAGTTAATTCCTCCTATAAAGACCATATTGGGCATCACCGGCTTTGGATAATCAAAAGTAAAGTCAGATCTCATTAGCCAAATGACTGCATGACCTAACATTTCATGTAAATCGACCTCCCTTTGAAGGAACTCAGAAGCCAGTTGCTGGTATGGAGAGTAAAGTAAATTACACAGAAAATGTGAAGCTATGTCAAAAAAGAAGTTCTGTAGTCTTTGAGGGAAAGTCATATGATCAGTAAGGCCTGAGAACTGCCGTGGTACATAGGAAAGTGGTATTGGACAGTGAGACGATTTTGCATCTTTATGACAGGGTATGGAACGCAAAAAGTATGCAGTAGGTACTGCCAAATGCTCTGCAAGGATCTGGCCACATGGAAACAGGGGATCTGTGAAAACAACATCAAAATTGGTGTCTTCCAAGGTCCGTATTAACTCTTTGTTGTTCAGTAGTCTAACACAAGTATCAAGCATCAGGGCTGCTCCTTGTTGCATAAGCTCACGCATCTTCAGAATCTTCTGCAGAAGAGGTCTTTCTGTGAAAACTTCAGCTGAAAAACTTTTAAAATGACTCTGTAGATGTTCACGGGAATATGACACAGGGTAGAACTTAAAATTATAACCTTCAGAGGCTTGAATATGGATATTGAAGTCTGGCGCTACTACAAAAATCTGGTGTCCTTTTTGCCTCAACGAATCCACAACTGGGCGCATGCTAAGCCAATGGCTGCCTTCAACAGGTACTACAAGCACATTACCAGGCTCAACAAATGTTACATATCCAAAAGAAATTAATATAAGGACAGCCGTGAATTGTGCATAGTTAAACATTTTGTCCATGTCTTCTGAAAGAAGCTTAGCTGTAAGCCGCTTTTGAGCATTTATTGTTTAATGTTTAACAGTCTTCATTACGTCACTATGTAATAAATTTGAACAAAGTTTAGAAAGTCCATGTGTATATTTGTATTGGCAAAATTTTTAACTTGATGCACAGAACATATCCCGGGGCCTTCAAGGCTCAGATGTACAATATATAGTATTTTATGAATTAAACTGAAATTAAATAAGGTTGATCTTCACATGTTGTTTAGCTATATATTAAAGCAAAGAACTTGAAAAATATTATTAATAAATTGGATATAAAGCAGATCATTTATAATAAAAATATTTTATTTTTTAAATGTGTTTGAAAAGTGATGACAGAAAAAGACCATGTGTTCCATCAAGTCTGCTTCTTTTTTTAACCTTTTTTTTTGTCTGAATATATATCTATGCTTATCCCAAGTATGTCTGAATTCACTTACTGTTGACTGACTTGCTACTTCTGCTGGAAGTCTATTCCAAGCATCAACTACTCTTTCTGTAAAATAATATGTTCTAAAATTAGTTTTGAACTTTCCTAGAAATATGTTTCCCCTTACTAAAACTTTTTGTTGGCATGATTACAGAATACAATGAATGTACAGATGCCCCTATGTAAGAGTGGGCCACACACTGACCCTTCATCAGTTCAGAAAATAAAGAACCGCAAAAGGTACATACTTGTATGTTTTATCACAATCAAAATGCATCTACAAGTACTTATTGTGATCCAAATATCTACTATAAGGTCTGCACTGTGATAAAAGAGAAGAAAGGTTAATAATAAAATACCCTATGGAATCATAAAAATATTCACCTGCAGCAACACACAATCAATAGGGTTGAGCGGACACCTAGATGTCCGTGTTCGACGGGTTCGGCCGAACTTTAAAAAAAAGTCCGGGTCCGTGTCCCGGACTTTTACCGAACTTTTCCCGGACACCGAACCCCATTGAAGTCAATGGGGACCCGAACTTTAAGGCACTAAAATGGCTCTAAAACACCAATGGAAAGGGCTAGAGTGCTGCAAATGGCAGCAAAACGTAGTTAAGAGCATGGCAAGTGCTCTGCAAACAAATGTGGATAGGGAAATAACTTAAAACAACAAAAAAAAAACAGAAAAATAAAACAATGTTCTTCATCTCTGAAGGACGAGGCCCATATGGAGTAGGAGGGAGGTTGAGGTGGTGGTGGATGTGGCGGTGTCATAGGCGTGCGCACAGGGTGTGCCTGGTGTACCTGGGCACCCCCTAATCACCTAGGGCACATAGCATTATCGCTCTGTTTGCCAGTGAGGAGATGGGAAAGATCTCCCTCGCACCTGCTCTGCTCTATTTCTCTTTGCCAGCAGGGAGAGTAATGTATCGGGGCCATGTACATGTAGGCAAACACATGCATGTGTATTTCAACTTTGGGGTGCACACCCTAATGCAATAGGCTGCGCACACCTATGGGTGGTGTAGGTGGAAGCGGCGGTGGAGGAGGACCAGGGCCGGATTAAGAGCATCATGGTCTTGGTGCTGAGGATTTTGAAGGGCCTTAAGGGCCGTGCCTTGGCATGCACCCAGAGGAGGAAGGGTGCAGCCATGCATGCCTAATTCAACATGGGATGCTGTCTCTGAAGCCCATAAACACATCCATGCATCGGCAACTGTCCCTCCTTGTCCGGCCTTCGCGCTGTGTGGGGAGGTTCTGAGGGTGCTGCCTGGGGAAGCGAGCATAGAAGCCAGACTTCTGTGTTTACAAGTGACAGAAGAGCGGTCACAGTGAATATGGCCAACCCGGGGCCTATATAAAAGGTGGGGGCCTGCATGGAGCTGCAGCTCCAATAGCCCCTACGTTAATCTGGCCCTGAGGAGGAGGACGAGGTAGCCAACACTGCTTCTTTTCACAAATTTTAAATGAGGGTACACCCCAAAAGAGTGAGAAAGAGCAGAAATGGAACAATGGCTGGGTAAGGTCGGTATCCATTGCTATTCTGCACAAGGTACGGAAAAGTCCCGTGGGATCCATGCCTGGTTCATTTTAATGAACGTGAGCTTGTCCACATTGTCTCTGGACAGGCGGCTGCGCTTGTCTGTTATAACACCCCCAGCCGTGCTAAATACCCGTTCAGATAATACACTGGCTGCAGGGCACGCCAGCACCTCCAAGGCGTAAAGGGTAAGCTCAGGCCATGTGCCCAATTTGGAGACCCAGAAGTTGAAGGGGGCAGACCCCTCATTCACTACATGTAGGCGTGTGCACACATACTGCTCCACCATGTTGGTAAAATGCTGCCTCCTGCTAAGACGTTCCATCTGAGCTGCTGGTGCTGCTGTTTGTTGTGGCGTGCTGACAAAGCTTTTCCACATTTCGGCCATGCTAACCCTGCCTTCTGAGGTGCTGGCGGTGCCCTGGTTGAGTTGGCGACCTCCTCCTCCTCCTCCTCTGCCTTGTGCTTCCACTGTGGCCCCGCTGTCAGATGGGAATGCCAGCAGCATCGCGTCTACCAGCGTGCGCTTGTACTCGCGCATCTTGCGATCGCGCTCCAGTGAGTGAATTAAGGACGGTACGTTGTCCTTGTAATGGGGATCCAGCAGCGTGGCCACCCAGTAATCAGCACAAGTTAGAATGTGGGCAACTCGGCGGTCGTTGTGGAGACACTGCAGCATGTAATCGCTCATGTGTGCCAGGCTGCCCAGAGGCGACGAAAGGCTGTCCTCTGTGGGAGGTGTATCGTCCGTGTCCTCTGTATCCCCCCAGCCACGCACCAGTGATGGCCATGAGCTGGCCTGGGTGCCACCCTGCTGTGAACATGGTTCCATCTCCTCCTCCAGCTCCTCCTCCTCCTCATCCTCCTCATCCTCCAGAACTGTGCCCCTGCTGGACAATTGTGTCCCTGGCGTTTGTGTGTGCAGGAACCCACCCTCGGAGCCCCTTGCGAATGACTGCCCTGAAAGCCTTGGAAATGTTACCTCTTCATCCTCCTCCTCCTCCTCATCCTGTGCCACATCCTCTTCCATCATCGCCCGAATTGTTTTTTCAAGGAGGCATAGAAGTGGGATAGTTAAGCTGAGAATGGCGTCATTGCCACTGGCCATGTTGGTGGAGTACTCAAAACAGCGCAACAAGGCACACAGGTCTCGCATGGAGGCCCAGTTATTGGTGGTGAAGTGGTGCTGTTCCGCAGAGCGACTCACGCGTGCGTGCTGCAGCTGAAACTCCACTATGGCCTGCTGCTGCTCGCACAGTCTTTCCAGCATGTGCAAGGTGGAGTTCCACCTTGTGGGCACGTCACATATGAGGCGGTGAGCGGGAAGGCCGAAGTTACGCTGCAGCGCTGCCAGGCGAGCAGCAGCAGGGTGAGAACGCCGAAAGTGCGCACAAACGGCCCGCACTTTCTGCAGCAGCTCTGACATATCGGGGTAGTTTTTAAGGAACCTCTGCACCACCAAATTCAGCACATGCGCCAGGCAAGGGATGTGCGTCAAACCGGCTAGGCCCAGAGCTGCTATGAGATTTCTCCCGTTATCGCACACCACCAGGCCGGGCTTGAGGCTCGCTGGCAGCAACCACTCATTTGTCTGCTGTTCCATGCTCCTCCACAACTCCTGCGCGGTGTGTGGTTTGTCCCCCAAACAGGCAAGTTGTTAAACTGCCTTCTGTCGTTTACCCCTGGCCGTGCTGAAGTTGGTGGTGAAGGTGTTACGCTGTCCGGATGAGGAGGCGGTAGAGGATGAGGAAGCGGAGTAGGAGGAGTTAGGAACAGGAGGCAAACTGAAGCGCCCTGCAATCCTCGGTGGTGGAAGGACATGCGCCAAATTGCTATCCGCCTCAGGCCCATCCGCCACTGCATTTACCCAGTGTGCCGTTAGGGAGATATAACGCCCCTGACCGTGCTTACTGGTCCACCTATCGGTAGTTAGGTGGACCTTGGCACAGATGGCGTTGCGCAGTGCACACCTGATTTTTTCCCCCACTTGGTTGTGCAGGGAAGGGATGGCTTGCCTGGAAAAGTAGTGGCAGCTGGGCACGACGTACTGTGGGACAGCCACCGACATAAGGTTTTTAAAACTGTGCGTCTCCACCAGACGGAATGACAGCATTTCAAAGGCCAATAATTTTGAAATGCTGGCATTCAGGGCCAGGGATCGCGGGTGGGTAGGGGGGTACTTCCTCTTCCTCTCAAGTGTTTGGGAGATGGAAAGCTGAACGCTTCCACGGGACATTGTGGAGATGGTTGTTGGTGACCCAGGTGGTGGTGTTGCTGACAGATCGTCTGTTTGCGGGGTGGCAGGTGCCGGTATCACTACAGATGTGGCTGGAGCGGCCGAGACTGCAGCAGAAGAGGAAGCAGGATGAGCCAGAGACGTTTCTTGGTTTTGAAGGTGTGTACTCCACTGCAGCTCGTGCTTTGCACTTAGATGCCTGATCATGCAGGTTGTGCTCAGGTTGAGAAGGTTTATGCCTCGCTTCAAGCTCTGATTGCACAGGGTGCAAACCACTCGTGTCCTGTCATCAGCACATCTTCTAAAGAACTTCCACGCTAGAGAACTCCTTTGAGCTGACTTTGGTGCGCTCGTTCCCTTGCTGCGTTGGGCAGTAGCGGGCGTAGTGTCTAGGGCACGGCCGCTCCGCTTCTGCACCCTGCTCCCTCTTCTGCTGTGCTGGTGGCTCTGTGCGACCACCGCCTCTTCCTCCAAACTACTCAGGTCACCTGCATGACGTTCATTCCATGTGGGGTCGAGGACCTCATCGTCCTCCACATCATCTTCCACCCAGTCTTCACCCCTGCCCTCCTTGTCGGTCTCCACAATGCTGAACGCCGCAGCAGTTGGCACCTGCGTTTCGTCATCATCGGAGACGTGCTGCGATGATCCTTGCATGTACTCATCTTGAGAAATAAGTGGTTGGGCATCGCTGCACTCAATCTCTTCCACTTCTGGGGCAGGGCTAGGTGGATGGCCCTGGGAAACCCTGCTGACAGAGTCATCAAAAAGAAGAAGAGACTGCTGTATGGCTTGGGGCTCAGACTGCTTGCCTGATTTGCAAGGGGGTGAGGTGAAAGACGGTTGGACATCGGCTGCAGGTGCCAACTGTGACCTTTCTGCAGTAGACTGGGTGGGAGACAATGTGAAAGAACTGGAGGCACTGTCAGCAGCAAACCAATCTACTATCACCTCCACTTGTTCTGGCCTCATCACTTCTAGGGGCGTATGATGCCCTACCAAATACTGATGCAGGTTCTGTCGCCTACTCACACTTGAGGAAGGTGTTTCACTTGTGCGTGTAGCTGGCACAGATCGACCACGTCCTCTCCTTGCAACAGGAGCTCTAGCAGCAGCACCACCACGACCCAGGCCACGGCCCCTATTTGATGCTCTCCTCATATTTCTGAAATTTAAGATCTTGCCCTAGAAAGGTCTTTATTGAATAGCGGAACAAAAGAACAACAGTATCGCACGGGTGTATCTCACAGTCAAATATGCAAACTATGCCGCAATTTAATGTTTTTTACACCAAAAGGGTGTGTATTGAATAGCGGAATAGGATAAAAAACTGTGTATCTCACACGTACAAACACAGACTAGGCCCGATTAAATTTTTTCCTACCCTAAAGGGAGGATGAGGAAGAGGAGTATGGAACAGGCAGCACCCTCAAATCTTCAGAAGTATGAGATGAACCCCAAAAACTTGGAAAGGTGGATCTCACACGTACCGACACAGACTATTCCGCAATTTAATTGAGCCACAAAGGTTTTTATTGAATAGCGGAATAGGAAATATGATCAAAAAAAAGTGTATGTTTTTCACACGTACAGAAGCACACTAGGCCCCAATTACTATTGTTTGTACACCTAAAAGGATGGATGAGGAGGAGGAGGAGGAGGAGTATAGAACAGGCAGCACCCTCAAAGCTTCAGAAGTATGAGATGAACCCCAAAAACTTGGAAAGGTGGATCTCACACGTACCGACACAGACTATTCCGCAATTTAATTGAGCCACAAAGGTTTTTATTGAATAGCGGAATAGGAAATATGATCAAAAAAAAGTGTATGTTTTTCACACGTACAGAAGCACACTAGGCCCCAATTACTATTGTTTGTACACCTAAAAGGATGGATGAGGAGGAGGAGGAGTAGGAGGAGTATAGAACAGGCAGCACCCTCAAAGCTTCAGAAGTATGAGATGAACCCCAAAAACTTGGAAAGGTGGATCTCACACGTACCGACACAGACTATTCCGCAATTTAATTGAGCCCCAAAGGTTTTTATTGAATAGCGGAATAGGAAATATGATCAAAAAAAAGTGTATGTTTTTCACACGTACAGAAGCACACTAGGCCCCAATTACTATTGTTTGTACACCTAAAAGGATGGATGAGGAGGAGGAGGAGTATAGAACAGGCAGCACCCTCAAAGCTTCAGAAGTATGAGATGAACCCCAAAAACTTGGAAAGGTGGATCTCACACGTACCGACACAGACTATTCCGCAATTTAATTGAGCCCCAAAGGTTTTTATTGAATAGCGGAATAGGAAATATGATCAAAAAAAAGTGTATGTTTTTCACACGTACAGAAGCACACTAGGCCCCAATTACTATTGTTTGTACACCTAAAAGGATGGATGAGGAAGAGGAGGAGGAGGAGTATAGAACAGGCAGCACCCTCAAAGCTTCAGAAGTATGAGATGAACCCCAAAAACTTGGAAAGGTGGATCTCACACGTACCGACACAGACTATTCCGCAATTTAATTGAGCCCCAAAGGTTTTTATTGAATAACGGAATAAGAAATATGATCAAAAAAAGTGTATGTTTTTCACACATACAGAAGCACACTAGGCCCCAATTACTATTGTTTGTACACCTAAAAGGATGGATGAGGAGGAGGAGGAGGAGGAGTATAGAACAGGCAGCACCCTCAAAGCTTCAGAAGTATGAGATGAACCCCAAAAACTTGGAAAGGTGGATCTCACACGTACCGACACAGACTATTCCGCAATTTAATTGAGCCCCAAAGGTTTTTATTGAATAGCGGAATAGGAAATATGATCAAAAAAAAGTGTATGTTTTTCACACGTACAGAAGCACACTAGGCCCCAATTACTATTGTTTGTACACCTAAAAGATTGTGTTCACTGCACCCCACAAAGGTTTTGTTCACTGCACCCCACAAAGATTGTGTTCACTGTACCCCCCCAAAGATTTTGTTCACTGCACCCCACAAGGATTGTCTTCTCTGCACCCCACAAAGATTGTGTTCACTGTACCCCCCAAAGATTTTGTTCACTGCACCCCACAAGGATTGTGTTCACTGTACCCCACAAAGGTTTTGTTCACTGCACCCCACAAAGATTGTGTTCACTGTACCCCCCAAAGATTTTGTTCACTGCACCCCACAAGGATTGTCTTCACTGCACCCCACAAAGATTGTGTTCACTGCACCCCACAAAGGTTTTGTTCACTGCACCCCACAAAGATTGTGTTCACTGTACCCCCCCAAAGATTTTGTTCACTGCACCCCACAAGGATTGTCTTCTCTGCACCCCACAAAGATTGTGTTCACTGTACCCCCCAAAGATTTTGTTCACTGCACCCCACAAGGATTGTCTTCACTGCACCCCACAAGGATTGTCTTCACTGCACCCCACAAAGATTGTGTTCACTGTACCCCCACAAAGGTTTTGTTCACTGCACCCCACAAAGATTTTGTTCACTGCACTCCAAAAGGATTGTGTTCACTGCACCCCAAAAAGATTGTGTTCACTGCAGCCCACACACAGAAAAATGGATGTGGATCACTGACACCTGCCTATCTCCTATCCCACACCACACAGCAATATCGATTGTAGTTTGTAGAACACACTTTCCCTAAAATTCAGCAGACTCTGTCCCTAACAGGATTGAGAAGAGATCGTAGATCAGGAGAACTAAGTGCAGACCCCACCCCACACAGCAATATCGATTGCAGTTTGTAGAACACACTGACCCTATAATTCAGCAGACTCTATCCCTAAAATGCCTACAACTCGCCCTGCCTAAACACTCCGACCTGTCCCTCAATTCTATCCGGACACAAATGTTTTTTTCCTGCCTATCTTTCCCTAATCAGCAGCCAGCACGTTGATGTGTGCTCTGTCCCTGATCTAAGCAGCATAATGACGCCGCTGCGGCTGCCTCGAACTTATAAAGACTTGGTCACATGCTTCAGACGGCCAATCACAGCTACTGAGACATTTGCAGGCATGGCTGGGATGGCTTAAGGCACACCAGTTAAACGATTGTTGATTGGCTGTTGAAAGCCCGCCATGAAAAGAGCGCCAAAGCATGCAAAACCCGGAAATAAAACGACCGAACAGGGATTTTTACCCGAATATACAGTAAAGTGTCCGTGTTCGTGTTCGGGTAACAAAAATCCAATTATTCGGTACGAACACGAATAATACAGTCCGTGTTCGCTCAACACTAACAATCAACAATGAATCAAATAGTGCAGCAATTAATTGCATAACTATGTAAAGCGCAAAAAATCAATACAAATATGATCAAAACTAAAGTGCAGTATGATATAACATTAATAATAAAGTATATACAGTATGTATAAAAGAGCAAAAAGTGCCAGTAAAGAGCAAAAAAAAAAGATCTGTATAATCCAGAAAACATATGTTTTACAGTATAAATCCTCCACTGACTACTCAAATTGTTGCCAGACTCTTCCCAATGTAAAGAAGCACCAGCAACTACGTCACGAAATGAACACTCCCCACAAAATATGCTACAAAATGTGTAGCAAGCTTAACATATCATCATAGGTAATCATTTTTAAATACAATTAAAGCTATAAATTACTTATAATTGCCTGCCTCATGGGATTGGTAGGGTAAGTATAAGTAATTTATAGCTTTTATTTTATTCTACCATTTTATACTCTGAACAGAAAACTAACTGAAAAAAACACATCAGAATATATTCATTTTTCTGCAAATGCCCATGATGTTTGGTTCTAGTCTTCTTTATGTATAAATGTAAGATCAGTTTTTTTCATCATTGAAAATAAAGCTTTGTTAGTTAAAAAAAAAAAAAGCTCCTAACCTTTTTAGCTGGCTGCTAGATTTAAAGCAAATTTGTCAAGCCCTGGTATAATATGTGCCAAAAGTGCCTCCTTAGGGAGAGGGTTCGATATATCTATGGCGTTCAAGTAACAAAACATGGGTTCCAGCAGTACCAGGAAAAGATTTTCATAATAGAAATGAATAAAGCAATCAGGGCGAGGACTCTTACTCAGCGGAAAGGCAGAAATTACAGAATTCAGTTCTACGTCGGCAAAGAGTTGTTCTAATTCGTAATATTGGCACCAAAATATCTCTCAAATAATTTCTGATCAACTACCTTTTCTGCTCAGTGTGCAAGGTTGGAGAAGAAGTTGGTAAGTTATACAGTGTATTGTAGTAATTCCTATATTCCTGAACCATGTTAGCAATATCCACCTCAAATTTATCATGCATCAATAGTTTACGAACATGACAAAGAGCTTGGAGTTTCCTCAAGGTTTTGGCTAGCAAGCTACCACACTTATTGGCATGTTCATAAAACCGGTGATCATAACAACAGAGTCTGTTCCTTGCCTTTCTTTTCAAACATTGTGACAATTTTGTGTGTAAGTCAGTCAGTGCTTCATCGTCATTTGGCAAGAAACAGCGCTTATGTTTTTGTTCGAGAGCTCTTATTTTGTCCAAAAGATCTGACATTTCTTTCAATTTTTCCTTTTTAATACCAGAGCCATGAACTATCAACTCCCTTTGTGTAACTGCCTTTTGCTCTTCCCATATAGCCTAAAGAGATACCTCACAAAGTATTTTTTTTTTTTAGAGATTGGGAGATCACGCTCAGCATGCACTGATCGTTTAAGTTTTCATTCAGTCTGAAAGTCCAACCTCTTTGGGTGACATGAAGAGGCAATATGGGTTAACATTACTGGGTAATGGTCCAAAATGGGGATTGGTTTCATCATAATGGCACTTACCAGGAGAGCTGGGCGAACAGTTTGAGCTGAGCAAAAATTCATCTTGAACATCGCCTGCTGGCCCGTTCAGCGAAAACCCAAATTTTAGGGGCGCTCAGTGGGATATTTGCCTGCTGAGTACACCACAATACACTGCGCTGCGCAGTGCATCCTAAGCCCTGATTGGGCATCGCTTTGCCCAATCAGGGCACAATAAATAGATAGTTGTTAAGAAGTGGCTGGGAAGTCGGCCACGGTGTCCTTAAAGAGGTTGTAAACCTGAAAAAAAATTCTCTTCTTTTTGCAACCTGTATGAGAAACACATAATGAGCTAGTATGCATCGCATACTAGCTCATTATGAAATACTTACCTTAGAACGAGCCCCCGCCGTGCCATTCGCTTACCTCTATGACGGACGACATGTCCAGTCGCCCGTCTTCCGGGATCGCGGCATCCGGCCATCTGATCCGCCGGAGCCGCGGTGACGTCACTCCCGCGCACGGGAGCCGATGGTCACGGCACGGGTCTCTGAAGGAATGGCACGAGCGGCCGTTCCTTCAGAGCGCATGCGCCAGTGACGTCACTGGCTGCATGTAAGGTAAATATCTCCTAAACGGTGCATGTTTAGGAGATATTTACAGTACCTATAGGTAAACCTTATCAAAGGCTTACCTATAGGGAAAAGTGTCAGAGGAGGGTTTACTTCCTCTTTAAGAAAGGATGAGTCATCAGCTGTCCACAGGCTTTCCCACAATAGAAAAATATTCAGAAAAGCTATATGGGGGTCCCCCCAATCTATACCAGGCCCTTCAGGTCTGGTATAGATTTTAAGGAGAACCCCACACTAAAATATATAAAAAAAAAAACGATGCCAAAGTTTAAAAAAAATGGCATTGGGTCCATACCAGACCCTTATCCGAGCGTGCAGTCTGGCAGGCCAGGAGAGGGGGGGGGACAATCAAGAGCCCCCCCCCAAAATATACCATGGCCACTTTTTCCCCAACGTGGGGGGAGGGTTGCTTTTGAGCAGGGGGGGTGTCAAAAAGAAAAAAAAACACAGTTTTTGACAATTCCTTTATTAAAATAAAAAAAAAAATGTCCCCGATGTAGATTAATCGTCAATCACGATGCCCGCTACCACCCCCAGACCCGGAAAAAAAGCTCCACCCTCGACAAAGGGTGTGGCCACCTGGGAAAGTCATCCGGTGGCACAGCCCCCTTGTGACATCACCAGCCCAGCATGCACTGGTTGGTGTCATCAGATGGGGCGGGGCCACCAGGTGATGTTGCCAGGTGGCCCACCCCTTATCTATCTGAGGAATGTCAAACAATGGAGCCTGCAGTTGGTGGTTAGCCTTCTTCACAGGTGGAGCTTTTTTTTTTTTTTTTTTGGGTTCGGCGGTGGTGGCGAGCGTCATGATTGGCAATGGAACTACATTGGGAAAGTTTTTTTTTTAAATTTTAATAAAGGAATTGTCAACTGTGTGTGTTTTTATTTATTTTTGATACTTTTTTGGAGAATAGGTAGGACTACTATGTACCCCATACTCATTCACATGGGGGGGGGGCTGAATCTGCAGATCCCCTTGCCCACAGACCCCCACAACCTCAGCCCATGGCACAGCCCAGGGTTGTCAGGATAAAGCCCTTGACCCCATCAACATGAGGACAAGGTGCTTTGGGGTGGGGGGACAGAGCCCCCCACCCCAAAGCACCCCCCCCCCTTGTTGAGGACATGTGGCCTGGTATAGTTCAGGAGGGGTGCTGCTCCCCCCCTTCCTGGCCAGCCAGGCTGCATGCTCAGTAAAGGGCCTGGTATTGATTTTAGAGGAGACCCCACACTGTTTTTTTTTTTGGCACGCCATTTTGTTAAACATTTTTGTATTGCCAGCAATTTAAACGTCATTTTTTTTTCTTTAAAAATGTTTTGCTGCAGCAGGTTCTATACACGGTACAGATGCGCCACTTTACAGGCAGAATAAAGGGACCCCCCAGGCACTATTTAAAGAAAATTTTCATTTTTATTGTTTCACTTTAAGCATCATTAACCACTTGCCGACCGCTAACTGCATATAAACGTCGGCAAAGTGGCACGGACAGGAAGACTCATGCACCGATACGGCGCTCGCTCCCGGGCTCTGGGGCGCCCCTGGTCCCGCCAATGCTCTGATTCGGTACAGAACCGATCAGTCATCAGGTTCAGGCCAATGATTTTTGGTCTGGACCTGCTGATCGGTCCTGACCAATCCCAGACCTAGCTGTGCCTGTGTAATGTAAACACAGGCACAGAAATTACCCTCTCTCCCCTCCCCAAATCCTTTTTGGATTCCAGCATGAGAGGAGAGAGGATCAGGTGAGGTGAGTATTGCACAAATCACACACACACACGTAGATAGGCACATTTAACCCCAAAACACCCCCCCCCCAGTTAACCCCTACACCCCCTGTAACATTGCACACTATACACAGTATATAGCGGTTTTCTATATTTCTGTAATAGTGTGCCTTGTGACATCATTTAGCGCTAGCGACCGTTAGTTTTAGGCTTAGGGTACCCGCCACCTCCCCAATAAAGATTTAACCCCCTGATTCCACCCTGATCACCCCCAGTTAACCCCTTCACCCCCTGTCACATTGCACATTATATACAGGTATATAGCGGTTTTCTGTGTATCTGTAATAGTCTGCCTTGTGACTTAATTTAGCGCTAGCAAGTTAGTTTTTGTCCCAAGAAGGTTTAGGGTACCCGCCACCTCCCCAATAAAGATTTAACCCCCTGATCACCCCCAGTTAACCCCTTCACCCCCTGTCACATTGCACACTATATACAGGTATATAGCGGTTTTCTGTATTTCTGTAATAGTGTACCTTGTGACTTGATTTAGGGCTAGCGACCATTCATTTTAGGCTTAGGGTACCCACCACTCCCCCCAATAAGGATTTAACCCCCTGATCACCCCCTGACCACCTTCAGTTAACCCCGTCATTGCCCTGTCACAGTGTCACTTTTATAGTGTACATTTTTTTTACTGATCACTATTATTAGTGTCACAGGTGACATTAGTTAGCATTAACGCTAGTTAGCATCAGTCTAGGATAGTGCAGATCCCCGCTGCATAGTGAAAGATAATTTAACCCTTTGATTACCAGCAACACACACATACACACACTAAACACCTCCATTACTAGTATAGTATCTGAACGGATCAATATCTTTGATCTGATCAGAACTAAACTAGCGTCCCCAATAGTTTAGGGTTCCCAAAACGCACTGTTAGCAGGATCGGTCAGGACACCTGCCAGCACCTGCGTTTAGCCCCTCCGCCCAACCCACCCCACCCCACCCCACCCCACCCAGGCAAGTGCAGTAATCAATAGATTACTGTCACTTCCAAAAACACAACACACATTAAACCGCAGCGTTAGAAGAGTTAGGCCTGATCCCTGCTAGCACTAGCAGTTTTTTTGTAGCGGTTGAAATAGTCCTCGACAACCAGGTGCTTTTTTACCTGTGAGTCACATTAGTGTACCTATAAATTTAGTGGCTAAAATGACCAAACGGAGGTACACTAGTGAAAAGGCCTACAGCATACTGACCATGTCATATGAGAGCGATCGGGAAGCCTCACTGGCCGAATCAGGGTCAGTATACGAGCCTGTAGGCTCCCTGACAGATAGCTCCGATGACGGAGGGGTCCCTGCTAAGGTCAGGTATACCCGACCCCATTCTGGAGTTGCTGAGGTGCAGAGATCACAGGGTGCTCGTATGCAGCAGAGTGTCGGTACTAGTGCCGCTCAAACTTCTGGTGAACTGGCAAGCACCAGCGGCCTAGTACACCCTGGTCCTAGACATACCAGCACTGCAGTAACACTTGGTGACATGGTGAGTCCCATAAGTGCAGTTGAAGCTGGTGCAGTGGCTAGCACAAGTAGTGGCCCGCAGCCACCGAGAATTCGAAGACAGGCCCGTAGAGCCCATAGTGCCCTCCCTGAAGCGCTGGCATATCCTAATTGGCAGCCCACAGATTCTACAGCGCCCGTACTTCCCCCATTCCCTGCCCAACCCGGAATTCAAGTGGAAACAGCCAACTCTACTCCCCTTAATTTTTTTGAGCTGTTTTTCACGGAAGATCTTTACAGATCTATTGTGGACCAAAGCAATTTATATGCTGGTCAATATATCGCTGCACATCTAAATCCGTCCCTTGCCAGAGAATTCGGCTGGAAACCTATAACGGTTTCCGAGTTTAAAACATTTCTGGGCCTTTCCCTTAACATGGGCATAACTAAAAGGAGTAAACTGCGGTCATATTGGTCCACTAACCCAGTCCTCCATATGCGCGTGTTCTCTGCATGCATAGCCAGGGGGAGATACAAGCAAATTCTGCGGTTCATGAGCTTCAGTGACAATGAACTCTGTCGTCCTCGGGGAGACCCTGGATATGACTGGCTCCACAAAATTCGGCCCGCGTAAACCACTTCAATCAGAAGTTTGCAGCCTTGTTTACCCCCAACAAGTTGTCTGCGTTGATGAGTCCCTGATTAAGTTTACTGGCCGCCTTGCTTTCAAGCAGTTTCTCCCCAGCAAGCATGCCAGATACGGGGTCAAGCTGTATAAGCTGTGTGACAGAGCCACAGGCTATACAGTTAGTTTCCGTGTTTACGAGGGAAAAGATAGCACTGTGGAGCCCCCAACTGCCCAGACTACATAGGGAGCAGCGGTAAGATTGTGTGGGACTTGGTGTCACTCTTATTCGGAAAGGGGTACCATTTTTACGTGGAAAATTTTTATTCAAGCGTGCCACTTTTTAGTCATCTTCTTTGATTACAAATTGGCCGGGGCTTTCCCCAACGGCTTGTAGATTTCCGTCTTAGTCGGGGGGCGAGAGCCTGCTTGAAAACTGACAAATTGCTTGCAGTGAAGTGGAGGGATATACGGAATGTTTTCGTTCTGTCCTCGATTCACGCAGACATGACGGTCCAAATTCATACGCCAACTGGTCTTTTGGAGAAGCCCCTCTGTGTCCACGACTACAACCTTAATATGTTAGGGGTGGACCTCAACGACCAGCTTTTGGCGCCGTACTTAGTTGCCCGTAAAGCCAGATGCTGGTACAAAAAAGTGTCTGTTTATTTATTCCAATTGGCTTTGATGAACGTTTTTGTGCTATACAAAGCGTCAAGACGACCTGGATCCTTCCTACAATTCCAGGTTGAGATCATAAGTGCCTACCTGTATCCAGGAGGTGCTCCTGCCTAAATTTCCCTACCAGATGCAGTGAGCCGGCTGCATGAGAGGCATTTTCCTTATGCCATCCCGAGTACCCCTACCCAAAGACACCCCCAAAAAAGATTTTGTGTCTGTAGCAGGCGCGGATTTAGGTGTGACACCCGTTATTGTTGTCCCGACTGTCCTGACCAACCTGGTCTCTGCATCGGGGAATGTTTCCTTCGCTACCACACACTAGTGGAGTATTAGCGTAGGGTACAGCACGGCACAGTTTAGAGCACCTTAACACAGGGTCTCAAAAGCTGTAATGTTACTTACAGTTGAAGAAAAAACAAAAGTGTAAAAAAAAACAAAAGGTTACAAAGAAAATTACAAAAAAGTTACAATAAAAATAAAAAAAAAACATAAAATAAAAAAGCCAAAAATAGTTGTCGTTTGAGTTATTTTTCTGTTCTTACTCTGCTCTTCTACTTCTACTTCTACTTCTACTCTTTCTACTTTTACTGTACTTTGTTACTGTTTTTCATTGGTAACCATTTTTTACTTTTCAGGTACCAATGTAATGTTTTTATTTCTATTCTATTGGTAACCAGTTTGCCGTGCAGTTACACCCATCAGCTGCCACACTGATTAATATATATTCTAACACAAACAGCATTTGCGCTCAGCATATATGGAAATCTCTGATGGCAGCGCTGTAGGAGCTTTCCGCCTTCCGCGGTTTTATTAAGGCTCTCCAGTACCACCTGGTAACCAGAGAGTGCAGCCAGTGGTTCAGTTATGTAACCATAGAGCTGATTGGAGACGAGAATGGCTCCAATCATCTCTATGGCCTAAGATACTGGAAGCTACGAGCATTTCATGACTTCTGTTTCGCCAGAAATAAACAGCGCCATTGGGAAATTGGGAAAGCATCTTATCACATCAATCTTGGTGTGGTCAGATGCTTTAAGGTAAGAGGAGAGATCTAGAGTCTAAAAGACCCCAATTTAAAAGAAAAAGAGTACCTGTCCCTACAGATTGCTGTCATAGTGGATATTTAAATTCACTGTGATAACAATAAAAATGATTAAAAAAAATGAAAGGGAAGATGTCAAAATAACATAATAATAATAAAAAAAAAAAAAATTCAAGCACCCCTGTCCCCCTGTGCTTGCGCACAAAGGTGCATGCAAGCGTCGGTCTAGTGTCATATGTAAACAGCAATTGCAGCATGCATGTGAGGTATCGCCGCAAACTCCAGGTTGAGGGCAGTAATTCTTGCAGTAGACCTCCTCTGTAAGTCCAAAGTGGTAACCCGTAAAGACTTTTAAAGGCTTTTAAAAATGTACATATTTTTTTGCCACTGCACGGGCGTGTGCAATTTTAAAGCATGTCATGTTTGGTATCTATGTACTTGGCATAAGATAATCTTTTACATTTTACCAAACAATTAGGAATTATATAGTGTATTTGTGCATTAAATTTAAAAAATGTTTTTTTTCGCAAAAATTGCGTTTGGAAAATCTGTGCGTAAATACAGTGTGACGAAAAAAATTGCAACATCCACCATTTTGTTCTGTAGGCCCTCTGCTTTAAAAAAAAATATGTAATGTTTGGGGATTCAAAGTAATTTTCTAGTGGAAAAAATGTTTTTTCATGTAAACAAAAAGTCACAGAAAAGGCTTGGTCTTCAAGTGGTTAGAAGAGTGGGTGATGTGTGGCTAAGATTGAGCATTAAATGCCAGGACAGTTCAAACACCCCCCAAATGACCCCTTTTTGGAAAGTAGGCACCCAAAGCTATTTGCTGAGAGGCATATTGAGTTCATGGAGTATTTTATATTTTTCCCTAAGTTTCAGGAATATGACAATTTGTTTTTTCTTGTTTTTTTTCTTTTACACAAAGTTGTCACTAAATGATATATTGCTCACGCATGCCATGGGTATATGTGAAATGACACCCCAAAATACATTCTGCTGCTTCTCCTGAGTACATTGATACCACATGTGTGAGACTTTTTGGGAGCCTAGCTGTGTACAGAACCCCGAAATCCAATCACCACCTTCAGGTTTTCTAATGGCGTAAATTGCTTATTTTACTTCTTCACTACCTGTCACAGTTTCAGAGGCCCTGAAATTTCAAGATAGCACAAAACCCCCCAAATGACTCAATTTTGCAAATTAGACACTCCAAGCTATTTGCTATTTGGAGAGGCATGGTGAGTTAATGCAATATTTTATATTTTGCCACAAGTTTCGGGAAAATTATTAATATTTTTTTTTCTGTTTTTTTGTCACTAAATGATATATTGCTCACACATGCCATGCCATGGGTTTATGTGAAATGACACCCCAAAATACATTCTGCTGCTTCTCCTGAGTATGGGGATACCCCATGTGTGAGACTTTTTGGCATTCTAGCCACATACAGGACCCCGAAAACGAAACACCGCCTTCAGGCTTTCTAAGGGCGTAAATTTTTGATTTCACTCCTCACTACATATCACAGTTTTGAAGGCCATGAAATGCCAAGATAGCACAAAACCCCTCCAAATTACCCCTTTTCAAAAAGTAGACACCCCAGGGTATTTGCTAAGAGGCATGGTGAGTATTTTGCAGCTCTTTTCGGAAAATGAAGAAAATAAAGGAAAATGCATTTATTTTTCTCTTTTTTCCAATTTCAAAGCTTTGTGACAGAAAGTGTCATTCCACATATACCCATGGCATGTGTGAGCAATGTATCTTTTAGTGACAACTTTGTGTTAAATACAATTTAAAAAAAAAAAGTAATTTTCCCAAAACTTGTGTCAAAATATAAAATATTCCATGGACTCAACATGCCTCTCAGCAAATATCTTGGGGTGTCTACTTTGCAAAATGGTGTCATTTAGGGGGGGTTTGTGCTATCTTTCACACATCTTTCATTACATTTCAGGGCCTCCGAAACCGTGATGGGTAGCGAGAAAGTGCAATGAGAAGTTTACGCCCTTTGAAATTCTAAAGGTGGTGATTGGTTTTCGAGGTCCCGTAACAAGCTAGGCTCCCAAAAAGTCTCACACATGTGGTATCCCTGTACTCAGGAGAAACAGCAGAATATATTTTGGGGTGTAGTTGTACATATACCCATGGCATGCGTGAGCAATATATAATTTCAATGACAATTTTGTGTTTAAAAAAATTTATTTTTTTAGTCATTTTAAAAATACATGTGACAAAAAAAAAAATACTCAATGTGCTCAACATGCCTCTCAGGACATTCCTTAGGGTGTCTACTTTCCAAAAAGTGGTAATTTGGGGGGGGGGGGGTGGGTTGTACTGCCCTGCCATTTTAGCACTTCAAGAAATGAGATAGGCGGTCAGAAAGTAAAAGCTGCATAAATTCCAGTATTTACACCATAGTTTGTAGACACTATAACTTTTGCGCAAACCAATAAAAATACGCTTATTGTTATTTTTTTTTGTCAAAGACATGTAGCTAAATACATTTTGGCCAAAATATATGACAAAAAATTGAGTATATTGGATATTTTGTAAAAGACAAAGTAGAAAATGTCATTTTTTCTAAAAATGTTCACTCTTTTTTTATCGCAAATAAAAAGCACAGAGGTGATCAAATATCACCAAAAGAAAGCTCTATTTGTGGGAAAAAAAGACGTAAATTTCATTAGGGTACAACATTGCATGACCGCGCAATTGTGAGTTAAAGTCACACAGTGCCAAGTTGAAAAAAGTGGCTTGGTCATTAAGGGGGAAAATCCTCCGGTCTGAAAGTGGTTAAAATCACTGCTCTTGTAAAAACAATATTTTTTAAAAAAATGTTTGCATTGATACATGTGCCCCAGGACAGTTCCCAGGCCCCCATGCCCTTTTTATGGCCAATAACTTGCAGATAAGTCTTCAAAATGGGGACTTTTGATCTTTCAAGTTCGGATTCCAAAGACTTTAATAGGGTTCGCGGTTTGGGTACAAACTTTTTACATGTTCAGGAGTTCCGGTGCGAACCATACTAGGGGGTGTTCAGCCCAACTCCATTTACTGACCCCAGAAAGTAGTGGTCTATAAGAAGGAAGTCCAATCTGGAATAGGTAGCATGGGTTTTATAGTAATAGATATAGTCTATAACATTAGCATGCATAGCTCTCCAGCTATTGACTAAGTGTAAGTTTGCAACAGCTTCTGAAAATGTCTCAAAGCGCGATAAGAGAAGGGAGTTTTTTTCTGAGGAAATATCTAATTTTGGGTCAGGGGTTAGATGAATGTCGCCTCCCACAAGCAATAATTCCTCCAAAAAAGTCTGTTAACTTCTTTAAAAGTTGAGAGTAAAAGTGCACAGTACGGATGTTAGGAGTGTTAAAAAATGTATGGTGTTTTTTTTTGTTTTATTCATACTTACCTAGATGTACCCATCTGTCCCCCACGCCTCTAACACCGAGAACCGAGCGAACGAACACCGCCGATCGTTCGGTTATAACAGCTCCCCGAGCAGAGAGCTGGTGACTATCAGTCACTGGAGCACTGGGCTGTGGAGAGGATGGGAGCTGGCTCCAGGCATGGTCGTGATGACGCCCGAGCTTGGACCGACTCTGTGACGTCAGCAGAGAGCGGACTTCAGCCCCCTCTCTGCTGAAGATGGGTCACAGGAGTGCAAAACAAACTGCACTCCTGTGATCCATAGGAGAAGTACAGCCAAACAAGCTTTGGCTGTACTTCTCCTTTAATGCTGACGCCCTTGAATTGTCCCTTTGAGAAAAAGAAATCTACCATCAGGGTCTGTCAGTTGGGTTGTCAATACAGAAGGGAACATTTTATGAATGGCAATCCCTATTTCTGTAGTTTTAGTTAACAGACATGTACACAAAAACTATTGACCATAGGTGGTGGGGTAGATAAACAGTAGATGTACAGCAGTTGTGAAATGAGTGTCCTGGATCATGACTAGATCTGATGTTAACCACTTAGCCCCGGAAGATTTTACCCCCTTCCTGACCAGGGGTTTTTTTGCGATTTTTTACTGTGTGAATTTAACGGACAATTGCGCGGTCGTGCGACGCTGTACCTAAACGAATTTGACGTCCTTTTTTTCCCACAAACAGAGCTTTCTTTTGGTGGTATTTGATCACCTGTGCGATTTTTTGATCATGCGCTATAAACAAAAAAAGAGCGTCAATTTTGCAAAAATAACAATATTTTTCACATTTTTTTATATAAAATTCCCCCAAAAAAATGTAAAAATCAAAATTTTTTAACATTTTCGGCCAATTTGTTTTATGCTACATATGTTTGGTAAAAAAAAATCACAAAAGGCGTATTTTGATTGGTTTGCGCAAAAGTTATCGCGTGTACTAACAAAGGGAAAGATTTTTGTAATTTTTGGTGTTTTTTTTTTAACGAGTAATGACGGCGATCTGCGATTTTTTTTGAGGGACTGCAACATTTCTGCGGACAGATCGGACCCTTGACTGACATTTTTGACACTTTTGGGGTTACCAGTGACATTACTGCAGTAATCAGTGCTATACATATGCACTGTTACTGTAAAAATGACACTGGCAGGGAAGGGGTTAACTGTATTGGAGAGGGAGGGGTTAAGTGTGTCCTAGGGGCGTGTTTCTAACTGTGATGGGACATGGCTACTAGTGTAAAAACAGAGATCAACGGTCCTACATAGTAGAACCGTCTGATCTCCATTTTTACACAGGGGAGAATGACAGGCGGCTTGTTTACATTAGCCGGCGAACGATCGCGAGTGACCGGCGGACATCGGGTCCGCCGGTCACACGCACTGACTTGTTAGGGAACGAGCCGCGGCGGGTGCTCGCCCGCTATTGGCTCACAAGCCAGTGACAGGCTAGTGATGTACCGGTACGTCACTTTGCCTGGCCGGGGCTGACCGCCGCAGTATATGTACTTGCGGCGGTCGGCAAGTGGTTAAATGAGTTCTTGCTAGAGCTTTCCACTTTAAGGCTCCATAAACATCTGGGCGATTTGAATCGCTGGCCGAATCACTGCTATTCTGCCAGCAATTCAGAATTGCAGCAAAATGCGGGATGCATTTGCGATTCCATTATTTCCCAATGGCACCCTAAACACGGTACAATTTTGCCGCGATTGTCACGCGACTAATCGACTAAGTGCAAACAAAATTGTGGGATGGGTGTCTCCCATAATAAGTTCCGGGACTTCGCATCCTGTGCTTTTGTTTGCGTGATTTTGCCACAATTTGTCGCGTGACAATTGCAGCAAAATCACATTGCGTTTGGGGTGCCAATGGGAAATAATGATCACAAACACTTCTCACATTTTGCCGCAATTCTAAATCAATGTACAGAGGCCGCTTACATTGTACAAGACAATTTTCAGTGTTCATTTTGTCAGCAAATTTTGTTTTAGTTTTAGGCCCCATGCACACGGGGCGTTAGAAAAAACATGCGTCAGAGCTAGTTCTTACGCCGGAAAAAGCAGCTGTAAAAACGTGCTTCCAGTAGCTTTTTCCATTTGCGTTATTGCACGTTTTGCCACGTTGCTTTTAGCAGCGTTTTTTTCTGCCTCCATTCAAAATCAATGGTTCCCTATGGGAGCCTATTGATTTGAATGGAAGTCGCACCGCAAGTCGGATCAGGATGATCCGACTTGCGGCGCGACTTGCGCTGTGAGAATCTTGAGGGGGAACTCCACGCCAAAATGGGGAAAAAAACCACGTGGGGGTCCCCCCAGGTTCCAAACCAGGCCCTTCGGGTCTGGTATGGAATTTGAGGGTAGCCCCACGCCGAAAAAACGGCGTGGGGTCCCCCCCAAAATCCATACCAGACCCTTATCCGAGCATGCAGCCCGGCAGGCCAGGAAAGGGGAGGGGACGAGCGAGCAGTCCCACCCCCCCCTGGACCACACCAGGCCACATGCCCTCAACATGGGGGGTGTGTGGGTGCTTTGGGGCAGGGGGAGCTCTGCACCCCCCACCCCAAAGCACCTTGCTCCCATTTTGGCGTGGAGTTCCCCCTCAAGATTCTCACAGCGCAAGCCGCGTCGCAAGTCGGATCATCCTGATCCGACTTGCGGTGCGACTTCCATTTAAATCAATAGACTCCCATAGGGAACCATTGATTTTGAATGGAGGCAGAAAAAACGTATAACATGGCTTAACGCACGTCAAGCAACGTTATAGCAACGTTATTCAGCCTTTAGCAGCGTCAGACGTTTTTACAGCTGTAACGCTGGTCCTCAGAATGCGCAGGCCGTGGGTTCTTCTTGCAGCTTAAAAACGCCTAGGCCACTTACAGCTCAAAAATGTCTGTGTGTGCATGAGGCCATAGAATAACATGGAGGTGCATTTTTAGGCTGCAAAAAGAAAACGCCTGACGCTACTTACAGCGGCGTTAAAAACATCCCGTGTGCATGGGGCCTTAGCCTTTTGATTAAAATGTCATTTTAGTTTTAGTCGCATTTTAGTCATCTGCAATTGTTTTAGTTTCAGTCATATTTAGTCAACTAAAATCTCCAGTACATTTTAAGCTGGATACACACCATCCAACTTTTGTGGTTAGATTTCCTTCAGATTTACCTTTTCTATGTAGTGCAAGGGCCTGCCAGATTGCATACAAATTGAAAGTGTCTAGGTTTTACCTCATATTATATGGTTTTGGTAAGTGTAAAGGAAAAAGTCTTCAGAAAATCTTATAGTGTGTATGGCCCATTAGTCTACTAAAATTTCCTATATTTTAGTTGACTAAAATAATTTTAGTCGACTAAAATCTAATGTGCTTAGTCTTATGCCCCATACACACATGCAGATTATCTGCAGACTTTTGTCTGCAGACTTACCAAAACCATATAATATGAGGTCAAACCTAAACATTTTCAATTTGTATGCAATCCGGCAGGCCCTTGTACTACATAGAAAAGGTAAGTCTGCAGACAAAAGTCTGCAGATAATCTGCACGTGTGTATGGGGCATTAGTTAAATTGTAACATGTTATTTAAGCATTTCTCTAGAATTTCAAAACTCATTATACACTCGTGGTATTAAAAAAAAAAAACGTAATATGTTATTATTTATGGTAAGGTTTAACAAACTACACAGACAGATTTAGTCGTTATACAGTATAACGTCTTTACTCTGTTAAACCAAATTTCATTACAAAAAAGCTATATTTTTGTCACAGCTTCATTCCTTGCGCAAGTCGCAAGTTTCTGTTGTTGATTGAACAAAATAAACCTAATAAAATACAGTATGTATATATATATATATATATATATATATATATATATATATATATATATAAATATTTATATATATATATATACATACACTCGGCATGTAACTCCATCATACAGATGCAGAGCAGGCAATGGAGATCAGCCAGTCTCTGGTATATAGAAAAAGAAAAAAGTCCAATCTGCAGCACCATGTAAATTTATTAAGAGAGTAAAAAACTCATCAAGGAGAAATCCAAATGACAAAAATCACATTGTTTCGGATCTATCAAGATCATTCATCAGGTAAAGGAAGCAAGAAAATTAGGTTCTGATCACATTCATTATATAGCAACTTCTCTCATCAACTGGAAATTAGCATAACCCGGATAATCTTCACTTAAAGCAAGATAGAGACTAGCATTACAGCTAATATTGAGGAGAAACACAATTTAACAGTGTTTCTGGTTATCCATAAAAATATCTGAAAAAAAGAAAAGAAGGAAACAAAATATTTAACATATTTAAACAAAATATTTATAAAAAGAGATGTAAAGTATAATCCTAATTCAAACCTCTGGGATAAATAGTATCAAATTGTGAAATCCAATTTACTTTTCTCTGTTTTAAC
Source organism: Pelophylax lessonae (assembly GCF_965119305.1). NCBI lineage: Eukaryota > Metazoa > Chordata > Amphibia > Anura > Ranidae > Pelophylax > Pelophylax lessonae. The sequence continues at coordinate 229,411,266 of NC_138773.1, forward strand.
TCCCTATTTCCCCCTCTCTTCAGTCATGGTATGTGGTCTATAACTTGAATTTTCTCAAAAATATAGGTAGTAGGACTTTATGAATACCCCTCCAGTGAACATAAAAGAATGCAAAAAAATTGTAAAAATATAAATCATATTTCTAATAGAAAAACGTATCTAAGTGTAGAAAATACAAATATTATATGCAACATCCTAATAAAGTATATAATACATATATAAACCGATAATGACTAACCCCAGAGGTAGCGAAGAAGGCCCTTTTTAACAAATAATCATATATGTGAATATATACAAGTATAATATACTGCATCATCGCTAGCCCTATATACTTATTAGTGAATAGAATATAGAAAGATACAATTACCCTATGAAGTTGTTGCATATAATATTTTTATTTTCTACTCTAAGATACATTTTCCTGTTGATTACTCAATCTTGTTTAAGAGATGAGAGGTCCTAAGGAAGCGGAAACTCCTGCATAGTTATGCGTCAACCTCATCTCCAAAGTTTTATTAACAACTGTTCATGCTGACAGTGGATGCTGACTTTTGGTACTCCTATGCAAACAGCCACATGGAATATGTGATCTGATAAATGTTTTACTATTTGAAATAAAAACAGAAAGTTTCCTACCAAATACTTGCTGTAATTTTCCTTTCCTTTCCTAATGGCCTCCATGACAGCCTATGTGTCGGTTAATCCCGCCTCATCTCCAGTGCTGTAGGACCCCACTCCCATAAATTTCAGCTTCTGGCCAGAGACTGTGTTCCGTAACTAGCTGAATCTTAAACCAAAAAGAAGGGTGTAACTCTGTCTGCCATTGAAGCCATCAGGAAAGGAAAATTACGGTAAGTATTTGGTAGGAAATTTTTCCTTACGGCCTCCATGGCAGCCTATGTGTGGGAAATAACTAGCCGCCACCACACGGGCGGGAATGCAGAACAAAGAAGAATTTTAATTTGCCCCATTCACTGACAGGACTTTCAAACCGAAATTTAAAGATGATAAGGAAGCATGTTCCACATAGTAATAATTCATGAAAGTATTATTAGAAGCCCAGGATGCCACTCTGCAAATGACTTTCTGGGCAACGTGTTGTGCTGCCACCCAGGTGGTCGAGACATCTCGAGTGGAGTGAGCTGTCACCGCCTCCAGAGGAGTCAAGCCCTTAGCCATATAAGCCTGTTGGACGACCTGGACAATCCAAGACGTGATAGATCTGGATGAGGCACGATTTCACCTGTTTTTGCCAGAGAAGAGAATGAACAGATGGTCAGATCTCCTAAAGGAATCAGTAGCCCGGAGATACTCCTTCAGTGTTTCTCCCAAGTCCAAGGGATGAGCCTCAGCAGGGTCCGGGCCTTAAAGATAGGCAGGACAATCTCCTGGTTCTCTTGGAAGATCGAGGTAACTTTAAGATTTGCGTCGAGCATGGGTATGAGTACCAACATGGTCTGGAAAAAAGATCAAGAATGGCTCCTTGTAACCGAGGGCACCAATCTCAAAAACTATTTTGGCTGAGGTAATGGCCATGACAAAGGCAGATTTGGCAGAGAGATTCCTAATAGAGGCCAGGCCGACCCCATTCACTCCGATAGTGAGTCGAGGACTAGGGGAAGGTCCCATTTAGGGAATCTTGGTTTCCTCTGGGGCCTGAGTCTAGAGGATGACCAGGCAACCGGACTCCGGAGAAGGCCGATAGGTCCGAGACTTGGACCCTGAGGGATCCGACCAAAAGAGATAGATCTAGGCCTGACTGAAGGTAGCCGTGGATGTCCCGCACCCCTGGGTCCCTATAAGACCTTCCCATGGAGTAAGAATAGTCCACAAACTCAAATTCTCCCATAGACCATATTCATGCTTGACCTCCTCGAACTCATGAGGGTAGAGGTGACTCCTGATGTGCAGCCAAGGGCTTCCAGCCTCTCCCTCTCAAGAACCAAACCATCAGCATCAGACGTGCTGGGCATGGGTGCAGCACTGCCCTCTGGGACAGAAGGTCCAGGCTGAGGGGAAGGGGAACTGGGGCCCGGAAGTTGAGCTGTGTTAGCAGGGGGACCCATGGCCTGTTTGGCCAGTATGGCGCCATGACCGTTGACTGGGATTGGAGGGAAGGCGTACACCCTGCTGAAGTTCCACTGATCCGTTAGGGCATCCACCCCCAAGGCCTGGCTGCAACAAGCCCGAGTGTAAAACTTCCCGAGCTTGAAATTGCAGGGGGATGCAAACTGGTCGACCTCGGGATCGACCCCCAGAGACAGAATCCAGCCGAAGATCTCCATGTGCAGGGACCACTCGTTGTCCATCCGGAACCAGGACAGAAAGTCTGCTTGGATGTTTTGGGCTCTGGGGACTCTGGGGACTGCCGAGATGTTGGCCAGATTCTTCTGGGCCCATGCCATGATTGGCTCCACCTCCTGAAGAAGCTGAAGACTGCGAGTACCACCCTGTCTCTTGATGTACGAGACCGCTGTGGTATGTTCCATCCTCAACAGCACTGACTTCCCCTTTACCAGATGGTGGAAGGCCCAAAAGGGTGCAAAAGGCGGCTTAGAGTTCCAGGACGTTCGAGACTGGGGTGCAGGAGTTGAGGATCCAGCTGCCTTAGGCGACTTCCGACCCGAAAAGGGCTCCCCAACCTGTGCTGCTTGCATCAGTCGTGACTATGACCCAGGAGACAGGGGCAATGGAGTGACAATTGAGCAGGTTCCCACGATGCAGTCACCTGAAGAGGCTGTCCATCTTGCTCGGAGTTATATAACTGAGCTGGTTGCTCCTGTCTGGGTCCCATTGCTGAATAAACCCCTTCTGAAATGGGCACATCCTCCAAAGGGCCCATTTGACCATGGGGGCCATGGAGACCATCCTGCCAATAATTCTAAGGCATTGTGACGCCCTTAGGCATACGGAAGACAGGGCCGAGCATATCCTTTGCCGAACCACTGGGATTTTCTCCAGGGGCAGGGAGATAGTAGTTTCAACATTGTCGAATTGGGCCCTCAGGTGTTGTGCTGGTTCCAGGTGGCTCTTCTCTAGATTCAGAAGCCATCTAAATTCCTGAAGAGTGGAAATTACTAGAATCCTGTGACGCAGCAGTGGATCCCTGTCTTCTGACAGCAGGAGAAGGTCATCAAGGTAATGATGAAGACAAATGCCTCTCATCCTGATAACAGCTACCGCAGCCAAAAGAATCTTCAAAAATACCTGAGGCCAAAAGGGAGGCAGGTAAACTGAACATGAACCGACCGTATTGCGAACCGGAGAAACTTGCGGTACTCTTCTGTGCCACAAGCCGTTCTTCTTTTGAACCAGAAAAAGAGGTGAGTACATGCCCTGGCATTCTTCATCCTATGGAAAGGGCACTGCAGTGCCCTGAGCCACCAGCGATTCCACGTAGGATAGAAGGATCCGTTTCTTCTGTTCCGACTGAGGCAACAGAGTAGGGACAAACTTGAGCAGGGGGGGCTTGTGAAGGACCATGCGTGGCCTGCAGAGACCGTCTTGATGGTCCAGAAGTCCAAGATTGAGGCCGTCCAGACATGCCCAAAATGGAGCGGCCGTGCCCCCACCAGACATGCCTGAGCAGGCCCAATCTGCAAAGGACTTAGAGGGTTCTCATCCACCAGTTGACGAGTTCTATTTAGCCTTCTGGAAAGAAGACTCAACCCTCTTTCAATTTCTTCTGAAACTCTGCCTGGCCTATAGAAACGAGCATCCCTTGACCGTTCTGTGCTTTGCCTCCTCAACTGAGGCCTCTTCTAACCGAATAGGCGTCTGTTCTGAGGTAGGAAACCCAACTTCCTGCCTGTGGCCCGGGCTATGGAGCTATCAAGCTTATTACCGAACAGCGAGGACCCTTCAAAAGGGATCCTACACCAGGCCTGCTTAGAGGCCAAATCAGCTAACCAAGGACGCAACCACAGCGTCCGCTTGGCTGTAACCGACGGGAGCATAGACCGAGCCAACAGGTGGATGATGGTGATAGCGGCCTCCCCCAGGAAGGCTGATGCCAACTTCAGCTTTGAATGGCTGACCCACTGGCCACCTCTTCAAAGATGCCCCTGAGGACCATGTTGACATTATCCGACCACACCTCCATCGCCTTTGACATGGCCGCCAAGGTGGGTTTGCAAGCCATACCAGCCATCACATAAAACCTCTTGAGATCTAGGTCAATCCTTCTTTTCAAACCATCCCTAAAGAATACAGCATCCTCAAGAGGCAGGGTGACATTTTTAGCTAGATGCATTACTGCTGTGTCAACTAGCAGGGCGGCTTCCAAGTGCTTCACATCTTCCTCTTTGAAGGGATAGAGCCTCATTGCCTTGTTTGGCAGGGAGGTTCTCTTGTCCACCTTCCCCCATTCCTCTGAGATGATATCCCTAAGTTCCACCAGACGTGGAAAGTTGGAGTGTTCCTTCCCCAAGTGCTTAAAGAATTTTCTCTGCTTTTCCGGAGATTTCGCTGATTCTGTAATGTTCTGGTACCTTTGGGTACCCTAATTACTCTTTCATAAGTGTATGCGCCCCACCATTCTCTTTTGGTAAGGTGCGCATACACCTTTAAGACTGATGCTGTCATCACTGAGCGCCGGACTGGATGGCTATTTAGATCGCCGGCTCTCACTCACATGTGTTCGTTCAAACTGCTTTGTGCCTTGATGCTAACCTGTCTTGAAGCTCTCATGCTTGCAAGCATACCTCACTGTCGGAACCACGCTGCGCTGATCCCTGTATCCCGCTACCGGATCATCCGCTCTTGCCGAACCTCTCCTCTGCTACATTGCTATTAGTGATAAGTACCCCACAGGGGAAACCTCTATAACCTTTATACTAAAGCTTACACTATCTAGCTCTGCATACTAAGGACTATTACTACATCTGCATTATCTAAGATTGCTAGCTCTTGAGCCTACTACCACCTGTTCTTGCACTGGGTTGATCTCTCTTGTATGTCCACCTGCTACTCTGTCATCTGCTACCATACATGATTGCTAAACCTATCTGCATCCCATCTGCTACTATCTTACTTTCAAGAACATTTCCTTTCAAGTGTCTGTTATCTACCATCTCTACCCAACCTGTCTCTTCGGCCTATCATCACTGTGTTACTATATACATAAGTCACTCTAGGAAACATCTTATTGAGTGTGTGTATTTACTTGCTGAATTGAGATTATCCACACATGATGAGTCATTGAGAGTTGGGATTGGTGTCTCAGCGTTTCTCTACATGACTACTGAAGTGGAATATTTCTGCAGCTGAAAATCCACATCATACGTAAAACGCAGGAGCATTACAGATTGAACGAACCACAAATGGATTCAGCAGAAATAACCACTCAGATGACACAATTAAAACAGCAAGTAACTGCGTTAATACACGCACTTGCTGAATTAAAAGAAGACAATCAGGCTCTGTCGCAGCAGGTAATTAGACTGACACAACTTACCACTGCTCAGTCCCCTGAACCCAAAATAAATCCTCCTTTGGTATTTACAGGCGATCGCAAAAAATTTCGCGAATTTAAAAACGCATGTGAGTTACTTTTCTTGCTAAAACCCCGTACCTACCTTACTGATCACATTAAGGTTTGTACTATTATTTCTTACCTAACAGGCGATCCTCGGGCCTGGGCAGACTCTCTTTTTGAGAAAAGAGATCAGCTTCTCAACTCCTATGCCTTGTTCCTAGCAGAACTCACTAGCCTATATGATGATCCCAATAGGCAGAGTACTGCCGATCTTCAATTAAGATCCTTGAAACAAGGTGGGAGACCTGTAGAAGACTTTGTCGCAGAATTCAAGAGATGGACCCTTGATTCAGAATGGAATGATGCATCTCTGAAAACCCAATTTAGGCTTGGCCTATCAGAGGCCGTTAAAGACGAGCTCGCCCGAGCGGATCTGCCAAAAACCCTGGATGCATTGATACAACTCAGTATCACCATAGATAGAAGACTACGAGAAAGAAAGGCTGAGAAAATGGGAATGCCATTATCCAGTTCTTCTCGGATTTCGGCCGTTGACCCCGTTCCTATGAAGGTAGGAACCATACGCCCACCTCTATCAATTGTGGAAAGAGCCAGAAGACGATCTGGTAATCTCTGCTTGTACTGTGCATCCCCGGATCACAAGATAAACGTCTGTCCCCTAGTCTACAAAAAGAAGGGTGAGTGTTCACATGTCCTCCTAGGGGGATTGACAACTTCAATCACTAACCCTTATCTTTCTGTTTGCTTAACATTACAGTGGGACCAGAACAGGATTACTACTAAGGCCATGATTGACACAGGATCTTGTGGAAATTATATTGACATACGTTTTGCTGCTTTAAATAAAGTTCCTATTATTTCTAAACTTAAACCTGTCTCAGTGAGTCTTATTAATGGTGTTCCTTTATCCTCTGGTCCGATCACTGATCAGACACAGGCACTCCTAGTCACTACTAACGGGTCTCATATGGAGACCACTACCTTCGATCTAGGAGAAGAAAGGGGGTTCCCCTGGGATTGGGACTTTTTAGGCACCAATAGATAAAGTTTGCAACAAGTAAGAATTATTAATAAATGTTTTAATGAAAAAAAATAATATATACAAAAAAAGAGAAAACATTGGAACATGCAAATATATACATAAAAACAATTGCAAGCTCAGATGTATGTGCAATGTAACCAGAGAAACACAACCAAAAGGACCAGAAGATCCGACGCGTTTCGGGGTTCTTGAGACCCCTTCGTCAGGGATAACGCTAATGTCCTATCTGTAAGTATTCAAAAAGATAAAATGTATAATGTTCTAACAATATCATATCTGTTTATACAATATATATGCACAACATATTTTGACAGATGGTTTTTACTTACAGGGTTGGTTTACACATAAGTTTAAGGCTTGCAGATTAAAAACAGGAAGAAAACTGTGATCCAAGTACTGCCAAATGCCTGAAAGGTTTTTTTTCTCCTTTTTCCTTTTGCTTTAAGATGTTATGCAACCATCATAAGATGGAGAAAGGGGGGATGGGTTTGTGATCCTCAAAAATATCCTGATTCAGGGCAGCTGGAGTCCAATAATAGCTTGGCTTAGCGGGACGGGTCAGACATGAGCCTGTCCATACTGCAAAAGACCATGTAAAGAAAAAAGATGTAATTGCTAAAAAAATTAGTCTCCTTTCTTAATAACAATGATATGTCACTGATAAGAAAAGAGGAACTGCCAGAACAATAATGTATCTCCATTTAAGAGTCTCGTGAATATCGCCATGTTTATCTTTTAACAATTGAAATTGTATATAAAGAAAAACGACAAAAATGAATAAAAAAGAAAAAAAGTTGTCAGTGAAAAACACACCATACAACCAAAAATATACACTGAGTACATGTAAACCCAGTGTGGCTGTATGGCTGTGGGCAAAAGAGATACACAAGGCTGAGAAAATGGGAATGCCATTATCCAGTTCTTCCCAGTTGGGATTGACAACTTCAATCACTAACCCTTATCTTTCTGTTTGCTTAACATTACAGTGGGACCAGAACAGGATTACTACTAAGACCATGATTGACACAGGATCTTGTGGAAATTATATTGACATACGTTTTGCTGCTTTAAATAAAGTTCCTATTATTTCTAAACTTAAACCTGTCTCAGTGAGTCTTATTAACGGTGTTCCTTTATCCTCTGGTCCGATCACTGATCAGACACAGGCACTCCTAGTCACTACTAACGGGTCTCATATGGAGACCACTACCTTCGATCTAATACCTTCACCCCACTTTCCTATTGTTTTGGGACTTCCCTGGTTGCACACACATCAACCAACCATAGATTGGAAGGAACGGACCCTGACCTTCCTCTCTTGCTATTGCGAGGGTACGTGTAACCTCCCGTCTTTCGGGAAGATCCTGTCTGTGGTGACAGATGAGATTGCACCACTATGTTATCAGGATCTCTCTGAGGTTTTTCTTGAGAAAAATGCTCAAGCACTACCTCCCCATCGAGACTATGATTGTAGCATTGATCTACTCCCAAATAGCAAATTGCCGTTCGGTCATGTTTATCCTCTTTCACAGGATGAACTTTCCCATCTCAAATACTATTTGGATGAGAATTTGGAAAAAGGTTTTATTAGACCTTCCACTTCTTCCACAGCAGCAGGACTCTTTTTTGTCCGCAATAAGGACTCAAGTCTCAGGCCTATCATCGACTATAGGCAATTGAATGCTATTACAATAAAAGATCGCTATCCTCTACCGCTTATCCCTGAGCTCATTGAGCAGGTGCGTGGAGCTACCTATTTTTCAAAATTGGACCTGAAAGGAGCATACAATCTCATTCGAATCCGTGCTGGACACGAGTGGAAGACTGCATTCAGAACCAGATACGGATTGTTCGAATATCTTGTAATGCCATTCGGGCTATGCAACGCCCCTGCAGTTTTTCAACGATTTATAAACAATATTTTCAGAGACTTACTAGATGTCTGTGTTGTGGTATATCTGGACGATATACTCATATATTCACGATCCCTGTCTGAACACATAAGACATGTAAGACTAGTATTATCGAGATTGCTTGCACACAACCTTTATGTGAAACTGAAAAAATGCTTGTTTCATAAAGAAGAGGTACTCTTTCTAGGCTACATCATATCCAAAACAGGAATCGAGATGGACATGAGTAAGATATCCTGCATTCAGGACTGGCCTACACCAACCACACGCAAGGCGCTACAGCGATTCCTTGGATTTTCGAATTTCTACAGGAAGTTCATTAGAAACTTCTCTGCCATTGTGAGACCCCTCACACAGCTCACTAGCATTAAAAAAACATTCAAATGGTCAGATGAAGCAAATAAAGCTTTTCACCTGTTAAAGACAAGGTTTACTTCTGCTCCCATACTACGCCATCCAGACCCATCCCTCCAATACATTCTGGAAGTAGATGCGTCAAACATGGCAGTAGGAGCAATACTCTCCCAACGACCAACTCACACTTCACCACTTCATCCAGTCGCCTTTTTTTCTAAATCCCTAAGCAGTCCCGAGATAAATTACCCCGTGGGTGAAAAGGAACTGCTTGCTATAAAATTGGCTCTGGAGAATTGGCGACATCTACTCGAAGGCACCCAATTACCAATACTTATATACACGGACCATAAAAATCTCCAATATCTTCAGACTAACAAAACTCTCTCGCACCGACAGGTACGATGGTCACTATTCTTTCTAAGGTTTAACTTCCTATTGACCTACACACCTGCAGATAAGAACAAAAAGGCGGATGCACTATCACGACTAACTGAAGAAAACTACTTCGAAATCCCTTCCGTTCCTATAATACCTCACAAACGCATTATTGGAGTTGTCCGTTCCTTGAAGGAAGAGGTTTTGCATGGTATAAGTTTGGATTCACCCCCACCACAACTAAATACTGATGCAGAAGGCTTCCTCTACTACAACGACAAACTTTACATACCACCTACCATACGCACCAAGATCTTGGAATTATCGCATGATGTGCCTATGGCAGGACATATGGGTATGACAAAGACTCTTAATCTGATTACCAGGCAATTCTGGTGGCCTGACATGAAAACATCTATACAAAAATTCGTCTCTTCATGCAATGTCTGTGCCAGGTCCAAAATTGACACTACGAGACCATCCGGTCTACTATGCAGTCTACCAATACCCCAAACTCCATGGGAAGTTGTGTCCTTGGACTTTATAGTGGAATTGCCTCCTTCCAAAGGATTTAATACCATCTTAGTGTCAGTGGACCATCTGACAAAAATGGCACATTTCATTGCTATTCGCAGACTACCTTCGTCCAAACAAACGGCAGAACTCCTGATGAAACATGTCTTTAAGTTACATGGTATCCCAAAAACTCTTCTGTCTGACCGTGGATCACAATTTATTTCCAAGTTCTGGCAAGAACTATGTCACATACTACGGATCGAGCGGAAGCTCACTTCTCCTTACCATCCGCAGACCAACGGACAGACTGAAAGAGTCAACCAATGCATCGAGCAATATTTACGTTGTTACACTTCTTACCAACAGGATGATTGGGTGGATCTTCTCCCTCTGGCAGAATTTGCCTACAACAACGCAACCCACAGTACGACCAAGCAGAGTCCGTTCTACTTGAACTATGGGTTTCATCCCTCTATTCTTCCACCACGCATCTTTCCTTCAAATAACCCAGTAGCTTCAGACTATCCTACCCAAATAAAGGACTCTCTGGGTTTGCTTAATACTACCATTGCACACGCTTATAGTCAACAAAAGAAGTACTATGATCTTCGCAGAAGACCTTCTCCTCAGTACGTTATCGGGGACCTCGTTTGGCTCTCAACAAAAAATTTAAGACTGAAAATCCCCAGCAAAAAGCTTGGACCTCTGTTCTTGGGACCTTTCCCAATCAAGAAACTTATTGGAAAAGCTGCAGTACAGCTTACATTGCCAATAGACCTCAAAATACATCCCATTTTCCATGTGTCGCTACTGAAGCCCCATGTTCCTGACCAAGGAATAAGGCCTACTATCCCACCTCCTCCTCCTGTACAAGTTGAAGGTGGAGAAGAATACGAGATAAAAGAGATTCTGGATTCTCGTATCCACAGAGGAAGACTTCAGTACTTGGTTCAATGGAAGAACTATGGGCCCCAAGACGACACCTGGCTAAACACCTCTGACATACATGCCTCTAGATTAATCCGCAATTTTCATGCGAAGTACCCAGACAAACCAGCTCCAGAGGCCTTCAGGAGCCGGCCTTAAGGGGGGGGTACTGTAATGTTCTGGTACCTTTGGGTACCCTAATTACTCTTTCATAAGTGTATGCGCCCCACCATTCTCTTTTGGTAAGGTGCGCATACACCTTTAAGACTGATGCTGTCATCACTGAGCGCCGGACTGGATGGCTATTTAGATCGCCGGCTCTCACTCACATGTGTTCGTTCAAACTGCTTTGTGCCTTGATGCTAACCTGTCTTGAAGCTCTCATGCTTGCAAGCATACCTCGCTGTCGGAACCACGCTGCGCTGATCCCTGTATCCCGCTACCGGATCATCCGCTCTTGCCGAACCTCTCCTCTGCTACATTGCTATTAGTGATAAGTACCCCACAGGGGAAACCTCTATAACCTTTATACTAAAGCTTACACTATCTAGCTCTGCATACTAAGGACTATTACTACATCTGCATTATCTAAGATTGCTAGCTCTTGAGCCTACTACCACCTGTTCTTGCACTGGGTTGATCTCTCTTGTATGTCCACCTGCTACTCTGTCATCTGCTACCATACATGATTGCTAAACCTATCTGCATCCCATCTGCTACTATCTTACTTTCAAGAACATTTCCTTTCAAGTGTCTGTTATCTACCATCTCTACCCAACCTGTCTCTTCAGCCTATCATCACTGTGTTACTATATACATAAGTCACTCTAGGAAACATCTTATTGAGTGTGTGTATTTACTTGCTGAATTGAGATTATCCACACATGATGAGTCATTGAGAGTTGGGATTGGTGTCTCAGCGTTTCTCTACATGACTACTGAAGTGGAATATTTCTGCAGCTGAAAATCCACATCATACGTAAAACGCAGGAGCGTTACAGATTCCTCCCTCTTCAGGGCTTTCTTGATTGCCTTAATTAAGGGAGAGACCAAGGTGAAGTCTCACTATGCAATGACACTGTGGCGGCATAACTTGGCTGTCAAGGGCCCAGGTCTTCCTGAGCATCCCTGGCAGGAGAGCCCGATGAGCAGGGCGTCTGCCATTCCCTCAGAGATTGTTGCATCACACGTTTCAGTAGAGACTCCATCTGCTGGCCGCTCGTCTCTTTCCCCAACCGCCCAGGCATAGCATGGCTCACACAGCGATCTGCCCTCGGGGACCTGGGCCCCACATCCCCAGCAGGCTCTTAGATCAGTGCGGCTGTTATGACAGTGGGAGCAGTGTCTGGAGGAGGAATTAGAACTTCTTCTCTGGTGCTGGATCCTTGCTGGAGAGCCATGGCGTCTGGATCTAGATGAAGATTAACGTCCTGGCGAGGTCTTTGTCATCTTGTGAGGTCTGGCGATCTGACCTAGCAGGACAAGAAAACAAAAAAGAGAGAAAGAAGAAACGACATACCGTTAGACTCCATAGGCTCGTGCATGCTGCGCGCTGTTGCAGAGTGATTGCCCCAATCTCAGCCTACCTAAGGCGTAAGGGCTGACCACAGGGTGGCGGCGATTTATCCATGCTTGATAGAGAGGGAATAGAGAGGGACCAGACTGCGGGGAGGAAGCAGAGTTTAGGGAATGCAGGTATAGAAAACAAAAACACCAAAAACCAAAATGCCCCTTTAAGAACGCCCCTCCGCCCACAGTAGCAGGTATCTGTGGAAAGGCACCCAGGGCCTGGGGACACTGCTGCACCTTACCGGCAGGATTTCCCACTAAGCAAGGGCTTTGACAGCTATTTAAATTCCTGCCCTGTGATGTCAAGGCTGCCTATTTCAGTGCGCATGCGCCGGAGGGGTCAGTAAACCACGCACGTGCAAACATGGGAGCCCAAAGCAACCACACATGCGTGAAACCAGGCCTGCATGCACAGAAGCTGGTTGCGGCCAAACAGCCAGAAGAGCCGTAGCGGCTTGGAACACAGAAGCATTCCTGCCGCCATGAGAGGCTGTTTACACTAGAGCCAATGAAAAGAGAATAAAGATAGAGGACAAATAAACACAGATAGATGCCATGGAAGCCAAACATCCTGCCTGACCGCTACTTGCCCGCCCGTGGCTGGGCCCTTGGCTGATAGACACCGCACCATCAGAAAAGCCCGATCCAACCCAAGTAGGGGTACATCAAATAGAAATAGGATGTCACCATCTTCCGGGTAGGTGCCTAGGCTCCACAAGAGGAGGAAAAAAAAGGAATGCAGTCTCTGGCCAGGAGCTGAAATTTATGGAAGTTGGGTCCTACAGCACTGGAGGGGAGATGGGATTAACCCACACATAGGCTGCCATGGAGGCCGTCAGGAAATTTGTATTTTTACAATATTTCTGTATTCTTTTATGTTCACTGAAGTGATATACATAAAGTCTTACTACCTATATTTTTTAAATACTTTTAAATTAAGGATGATACCCTCCACTGACACTCACTAATAATAGAAACCTCCCCCAAACACACATTTACTCAAAAAATCTTTTTGCCACAATTATTTGAATTCAATGGTAATTGACCACATACCATGACTGAAGAGAGAGGGAAATAGGGAGTTAAACTTACAACAAAGGGAAGTAAATTGGATTTCACAACTTGATACTATTTATCCCAGAGGTTTGAATAAAGGTTATGATTTACATCTCTTTTTATGAATATTTTGAATATTTTGTTTAAATATGTTAACTATTTGGGTTTTCTTTTTTTTTCATAGGTTTATATGGATATGGGTTTCTTTCTGTAAATTGTGTATCTCCTGAATATTAGCTGTAATGTTAGTGGAAGAACTGGAAGGAGGGATGGCGCATAGCGATGATATATTAGACAAATACCTTTGGATAAGGAACAGGCAGTAAATAATAACGACTGAAAAGTTTATTAAAAATGTCAATAAATGCACAAACCAACCACCGGTGTGTTGGTCCTTGGCATCACATGAGGTCACCGTGGGGGTCCCGCTCGGTCTAATAAATACCACTTGGCCAAATCCTGGAAGGAACAGGGAGTGGATCCCGATGGAACACATAGACAGAGAAGAAAGACCGCCCGGCGTGTGTGTAGGCCGTTGCACACGCTGGACCTCGTGTCCCTTCCGAATCGCCGTACCTGTACTCGCACTCGTGCGCGCCCACTCACCAGCAGGGAAGCTGATCCACGGGGCCAGCGACCTCGATCACCGCTGGATACCTGCGATTGCTCCCCGTGAAGAGAGAACAGCGGTCTGCTGTTGTAAACACAGCAGACTGTTGTTCTCTCAGGAATCAGTACAGAGCACCTGTGTTCCTCCTATTTAGGAACATAGATCTCTGTATTGATTTCACAAGACCATCCACAGTTTGAAAACACCCCCTAGGCTCACATTTAACCCTTTGATCGCACCTGGGTTAACCCCTTCCTTTCCAGTGTCATTATTACAGTAACAGTGCATATGTTTAGCACTGATTACTGTAGTACTTTCACTGGTCCCCCCAAAAGTTTCAAAAAAGTCAGTTAGGGGTCCAATCTGTCACAGTCCAGCTAAATGCAATGTCACAGTCCAGCTAAAAATTGCTAACCGCCGCCATTACTAGTTAAAAAAAAAAAAATGACATAAATCTTTCCCCTAGTTTGTAAATGTGATAACTTTTCCGCAAACCAATCAAAATACGCTTATTGGGATTTTTTTACCAAAAAAAAATATGTAGCAGAATTTGTATTTTGGGAATCTTATATAACAGAAAGTGAAAAAAAAAAGTTTTTTTCTCAGAATTGACGCTCTTTTTTTGTTTATAATGCAAAAAATAAAAATCGCACAGGTGATCAAATACCACCAAAAGAAAGCTCTATTTGTGGGAAAAAAAGGACATCAATTTTATTTGGGCATAGCGTCGTATGACTGCGCAATTGTCTGTTAAAATAACGCAGTGCCGAATCACAAAAAATGGCATAGCCATTAAGGGGGAAAATCTTCCGGTCCAGAAGTGGTTAAGGCCCCTTTCACACTAGTGCGACTTGTCCAGCTATTTTGGACCGCAAAATCGCATGACAAGTCATTTTCCATTATTTTCAATGAGCCCCATTCATATCAGTGCGTTTTGAAGTCGCACCGACTTCAAAGTAGTTCCTGCACTACTTTGGCACGATTTTAATGCGTTTTGAGGTATATAGCCTTGCCATTGCTTTCAAAATCGCGGCAAAATCGTGGCAAAGTCGCGGCAAAATCGCGGTAAAATCGCGTCGCATAAGTGTGAAAGGGGTCTAAGTGAGAAACTAATGCCCCATACACACGTGCAGATTATCTGCAGACTTTTGTCTGCAGACTTACCAAAACCATATAATATGAGGTCACACCTAAACACTTTCAATTTGTATGCAATCCGGCAGGCCCTTGCACTACATAGAAAAGGTAAGTCTGCAGACAAAAGTCTGCAGATAATCTGCACGTGTGTATGGGGCATTAAACAGCACAGAGTAAGCAATCCTAAAAGTATGTCTCATACTGTTCATTAGTGATGGGCTAAACGTTCGAGTCAACTGGAACATCGACAATGAGCGTCACATAATGCCCTGCGCGACTGCAGTGCATTAACTGCTTTTGATTGGCCAAAGCATGCACCTGACCTGTATGCTTTGGCTAATCACAGTACAATGTCCTGTCAGAGCCATTATTGGCAAAAGGCAGGCTAAGTCCATGCTCCACACTATATAAGGCTGCTTGGAGATTAGGCAGGGTAGTTAGTGGATTGTGCTTTGATGTTTAATGCAGTCAGTGCAGTGTAGTGTAGGGCTGATTCATCTTGTGTAACACAGTGTAGTGCAGTCAGTGTAGTGTAGTGCTGTGCGGATTCATCTTGTATAACAAAGTGTATTGCAGTCAGTTTAGTGTAGAACCGTGCTGATTCTTGTGTAACACAGTGTAGTGCAGTCAGTGTAGTGCTGTGATTCTTGTGTAACACAGTGTAGTGGGGCCACTAAAGTGTATACAACATGTCTGTGTCCCCCCACTGATCCCATTTTTTTTTCCATTGATATATATTTTTTATTCTTTAAATGTATTTATTTTTGCAGCATCAGGTTCTGTTGCTGCAATATTAGTACTCCCCCTTCTGTATTGCAGGAGCTATTATGTCTACGTCAGCAGTGATTTTTTATTTTTTTGTTGCTGGTGCAGCAGTACTAGTTTTATTTAGAGCATAATTGCTGTCCTGCCTTTTGCATTGCAGGTGCTATTCCTTCTGCATCAGCAGGGTTTTTTTTTTTGTGGCACAGCGGCACTAATTTTATTTAGGGCATAATTGCTGTCCCATCTTTATCCCAAACTGATCAACATCTTGCTCCCTTTTTCGTTTCCCCCCTCCTCTTGTTTCCCCCTTCACCCTCCCTTCCTCCCACCCTTTTTCCCCCTCCCCCCCTCCCCTTTTTTCCTTCCCCTTCCCCTTCCCTCCTCCCCTCTTTATCCTCTTTCTTTCCTTACCTTTCTTTCTTTCTTCTCCTCACTTCTTTGGGATGGTGGTGACAAATTTTCTAAATTGCACATTAGTTGACAGAATATGCATACTTTCTATAATCAATTTGTATATAGTGTCCCCGATGTCAGCCGGTGAGAGGCACATGATGGCTGGGTCCTCTGATCTGTGATCTACCTGGGCTCCTAATATTGGGTAAGATGGCTCCTCCCATATCTGAGTTGTATTATTTATGCTATATTGTTATTGTGAATGTTATTATTAATCATTATATTATTATTATTAGATGCAAGTATTAATGTGTGTAACATCCTCCTGAAGAAGTGGGTATACCACGAAACATGTCGAGGTTGCGCATTTATTGAAGTTTGAAAATCCACTCCAGGATTGCAAAACTCATACTGTATATGTATTACATTATTCGGAGTACATGGTAACACTGATCATATCCACATTATTGTCATATGATTTTAATATTTTGTTTTTTCAAATAAAAATTGTAGATTTTACCATTGTCTATTGTTAAATACGGTACCTTGAAAGTCCCACACACATTCCCCTTCTTCATCCCTGTCCTCCCCTCCCCCTTCCCTCTCCCCTCCCCCCATTGACCAATTGGGAGATTGGCCCTGGGTACTCCTGAATTCCCCATATTTCATATCTATTCGGGATGCTGGTACTATAGACATTCTAAATACTTCAGGCGTCCATATCTATATAATTTCTGTCCCTCCTTTTGCGTCGTAGGTGCTTTTCCTTCTGCATTAGCAGGGTTTTTTTTGTGGCACAGCAGCACTAATTTTATTTAAGGCATAATTGCTGTCCCCCCTTTTGCATCGTAGGTGCTATTTCTTCTGCATTAGCAGGGGTTTTCTTTTTTTTTTGGCTTTATTAAATTTCTTTATTTTAAAAAACACTATAATAAAACGGTTTATAGTGCACCAAGTACAAAAGTATTGCGCTCAAGCACCATATTCCCTTCCCACACTCTATAATAAAAAGTTATTAAAAAAAACCCCCAAAAAATCCCCATCATGTCCGAAAGGCCAACAAGGAGAGGCAAACGTTCACAGGCCACTAAAAGAGGGCAAGCAGCCTCTGTGTCCACAGTGAAAAGTGGTGGTCGCGGACATGGTCCATCCTCTGCAGGCGGGGCACACTTGTCATTTTTATCCGGTGCTGGCCGGGTTATTGAGCCACAACATGCAGAAGAGTTGGTGGAGTGGATAACTAAGCAGTCCTCATCCTCCTCATCCTCTGTCACCCAGGCTCATACTAGTTTGCCTTCCACCACAGCTGCAAAAGCAGCCCATTTCACAGGCTCCTTGTCCACAGCTACTCCTTCCGTAGCCTCACCATCATGTACGGAGGAGTCACCTGAATTATTCAATCATAGTGTCAGTTACATGATGTTGAAGGATGCGCAGCAATTTGAATGCTCCGATGTTGGTTTCCAGGTTGAGGAAGGGAATAACATGAGCCTGGAGAGAGGGGGGGGGGTGACAAGGAGGGACAAGAAACAAGCAGTCATGTTCCCCCAGCTGCAGCATACTGCCAAGTTTGATCGAGTTATGAAGAGGGAGGGGATGATGAGGTCACTGACCGTACTTGGGTGCCTGAGAGAATAGAGGAGGAAAGTGAGGAGGAGGCGGCACAGCTCCAATGAGGCAGGATGTCCTCCAAGGGACAGCTTAAGGGCAGCCTACCCGTTGCATCACACCACAGAGCTCCACAGGGGCAGGGCACGGCTAACTCCCCACTGACTTCCAAATGTTCATTGGTGTGGGCTTTTTTCAACACATGTGCAGCAGACCACAGCGTTGCTGTTTGCAATCTCTGTTTGAAGTGGATCAAGCATGGCCAGAAAACTAGCCACTTGGCCACCACATGCTTGACAAGACATATGATGGCCTGCCATGCAGTCCATTGGCAACAGCATCTGAAAGACCCACATCATAATAAAATGTAGACTTTTCCTGCCTCCTCATCAGGGATCTCTAAAGCTACTATACCTCAAGTCCTCCCAAAAACCTGCACTGAGAGGGATGATGGTATAGCAATGTGTGCCACAGGTACTTGCACCCAATCTGCTAGCAATACCCCACCTGTTGATATGACCAACAGGCAAATTTTGCTACCCTAGTTGCTGAACCATAAAAAAAATACTGTCCCAGCCTTCCACATTCTCAGCGTCTAAATGCTATCTTGGCCAAATTGCTAGCACTACAACTGCTGCCTTTTCATCTGGTAGACTCTGCCCCCTTTCGTGAATTTGCTGAATGTGCTGTACCCCAGTGGAAGGTTGCAGAAATAAATTTCTTTTCACGTAAGACCAATCCAGCTCTGTACCATCATGTGGAAGGCAATGTTGTGGCCTCGTTGGACAGAGCGGTCAGCAGGAAGGTTCACATTACTGCTGACTCATAGTCCAGCAGGCATGGTTGGGGACGTTACGTTACCTTCACGGCACACTGGGTAACTCTGCTGGCAGCTGGGAAGGATGCTGGACAGGGTTCAGTGCTGGAGCTTGTTCCGCTACCACACCTCCAAAAAGCATTGGTGGTGATTCAGCCACATATGCCTGTTCCACCCACTCCTCTTCTTCCTCTATGGCCTCTTCTGCTGAATTGTCCTCTGAACCAGCAGTGCTCCCTAAGCGTTCAAGGGGTTATACAAGCAGTCAGGCTAAAAGATGTCATGTAGTGCTTCAGTTGGTCTGTCTAGGGGAGAGGAGCCACACCAGTTCAGAGATTCTGTCAGCTCTGCAGGGGCAGTTTAAGAGGTTGTTGAAGCCACGGCAGCTTGAGCCAGGAATGGTTGTGCAAAAATGGCACCAACCTTCTCTCTGCCCTCCGATAGGGACACTTGACACATGTTCCATGCTTGGCACATGTCCTGAATTTGGTGGTGCACCATTTCTTGAACATTTACCCAGGCTTACCCGATCTTCTGAGGCAGTTCAGAAAATTCTGTGGCCATTTCTGGTGGTCCTACAATGCCAGTGGTTGGCTGGCTAACATTCAACGGGAATTCAACCTGCCCACCAACCGCCTCATTTGTGACATGCCCACCAGGGCAGCTGCAGAGGGCCATCAATGAGTACCTGTGTGAGTACAGCACAAGGACAGGCTCGGGGAAGCTTGGCTTCTTTTCGCCACGCCAGTGGCTGCTGATAAAGGATGTATGCACTGTCCTGTCATCATTTGAGGAGGCCACAAGGATGGTGAGCCGTGACGATGCATGCCTTAGTGACACTGTCCCTCTAGTCTTCCTGCTGGAGCACACGCTTTGTGGAATCATGGAGGCAGAACAGCGGGAGGAAGAGGTGGACTTCCTTTCCTCACAAGGCCCCCTTTATGCAGCTAACATCCGTGTGGGGCCACAAAACACACAGGAGGAAGAGGAGGAGGATTGTGGCAGCATGGATGTAGAGGATAAAATTGTGGTGGATGTGGGTGCCTCAAACCCAGGTAAGGGGACTTTAAGGGCAAGAGTAGGTTAGAAAATAACGTTGAAAAAGAAGATACACAAGTAATAATACAAAAATACTTTTCGAAATATACACCCTAAAAATTAATACTGTCACTATTGATTACTTTTAAATACAATAGCTGACCAAGAAATTATTATATACCATATATTTTCTTAGAAACGTACTCAGTCAATGGATTGAAGCCTCTGATGACACATTATGCAAACTGTGAAGAAATCCACCAGGATCACACAGTTCTTTGCAAAAGTAAAGTAATTTTTTTTATTTTTTTTTTATTATCACTTCTTTTTTCTAAATCAACCCTACTCAATTCCCATAAACATTCTGTTTTCGTTCACAACACAGGAGGGTGACGCCGCCTGTTAGCAGCATACGGTTCCCGCTGCAGTTTGAGTATCAAAGAAAGGTGCATTGACATGCAACATTCGGGCTTAAAAACATGTATGTTATTAATCTTCATTATTATCATTTTCATTGTTTTGCATAAATTTCCCTTTATGAGTTTATGCATCAAATGATAACACTTCTATTATTGCTTTGTAGAATTGGTGATTTTTCCTTGAGAAAGGCCCTCATCGGGCCGAAACGCGTAGGACTTACTAGGATCATACCCAAGATCCTTTTCCCTTATTTTGCTTTGGATTCTGTTTATCCCCAACCTGGAAAATAGAAACAGCAAAATAGGTGGATCTCTATCACCGTTTTCAAGTCACAATTTTTCCATACTTTATCTGACTTCACACTATGGGCTTTACCCATACACCAATTGTCTATGGGTCATCCCATCTTTAATATGTAATCTGTTATTATTATTATTATCAATAAATTTTCTTCTTTTTCAACGTTATTTTCTAACCTACTCTTGCCCTTAAAGTCCCCTTACCTGGGTTTGAGGCACCCACATCCACCACAATTTTAGAATCTTCTGGGACGGTGGCAAAAACCTACTACAGGGTCCAACTGAGACTTAAACTCCCCTCCAATATATGGATGTAGAGGATAACATACAACAGTCTTCAAGAGATGGTTTTCATTTCCCAGAAACCCCAGGAGTTGTATGTGGCTGAGGAGAGGTTGCTCCTGACAATGTTATCCTTGGTGACCGAGAGGACTCAGAATCTCATGCCTCCTCAAACTTATGCTGCATGGGCTCCTTGATGCTGCAAAACCTGCGAAAGTACCCGAGGATTCGTGGTATAAAGGATCGAGAGGGATCATTACTGGTTGGCAACCCTTCTTGCTCCATGTACAAGGGTAAAGCTCATACTTCCTTTGCAGAGGATGAAACATCTTGAGGACGTCTTGAAGAAAAATGTATGTAACATCTTTCCAGACACTGGGAGGTTACCATTTCCTGGACAACGTGTTTCTGAGGCTTCGTTCAGTGGGGAAGGTGGCCGGCTGAGCAATGCCTTTAAACAAGTCTTTAGTCCTCAGTGCCCAGAGCTGTTAGGTTTAGGCAACAATCAGCAGCGTCTACAGCATATGGTGCAGGATTATCAAGGGGAAAGATCAGACTTGGAGACCTGACTCCAACTGAGCATCCACTGAGTTACTGGGTCTTGAAGATGGACCACTGGCCAGAATGTGCTCAATATGCAATTGAGCTACTAGCCTGTCCTGCTTCCAGCGTGCTTTCCGAATTGACATTCAGTGCTGCTGGAGGTTTTGTGATGGATAAAAGTGTGCGTCTGTCCACAGACCCCGTTGACCGGCTGACATTTATCAAACTGAATCAGTCCTGGATCAACAGCAGCTATCAAACCCCTGATGCTGATGTAACTAATTTAATTTGCTAGGGATCTGGGATCTGCCTATGCTGCCTATCCTATTCCTGAATCTTGATTATGCTAGCTTCCAAGAATGTTTTTGGTTTACAGCACCACTAACACCGGAGGACCAATTTTTCTGCACCTGTATGACAAGTAGAAGTAATTTCAATTTTTTTTCTAATTTTTAACAGCAGGGCCTGTTCCTGTGCCCAGCAAGAGTAACTGTGAGGGGTTACAGTGTTCAGGCACCACCAACACCCAAGGCCTAATCTTTCTGCACCTGTATGACCGGTGCATGTAATTTCAATTTTTGTTTCTAATTTTTACCAGCAGGGCCCGTTGTTGACACCACCAACAACAAATACCTCTTATAAACAAACCAGTAGTGCATCAGTAGTGAATAATTTGTACCTGTGAAATACAATGCAAGTGACAAATAGACATTTTACAAGTGCACATTCAATGTGTGAAACAAATCATTAGTAAAAGCACAAAATAATAGTCCATAAGAATACATTAATAAACCATAGTAATACACACAAAGATCGACCGGTGTGCAATGACCCCTGCTCCACTGGAGAAAGGTACTGCATGCAAAGCAGTCCCACGGCATCTGGACCCACATGGACCCACATGGTATATAAATATTTACATTAAATTTTGAGTGAATGAGGCTGTTCAATTTCACATTTGGTAACTGGCACTAAGTGCAGATTTTTACTTTAAATGGCCTTTACACAATAAATACCTGCAAGCACATGGTGCTTCAAGACCCTTTACACGTTTTCAATTTCCTTCTTTTACTCCTTTTGTAGAAAGTCTGTTGTTTACAAAGTTGAATAGCTCAAGCTGACATTAAGGGTCCATTCACACCAGATGCATTGTGACATTTCAGCCATTCTGTAGACTCTTTGCATGCTCAAGGAAGTGAGGAGAAATTTGTATGTTAAAATGCAGCTTAACACAGCATGCCAACACACATCAACTCACATGATTTTACCTACACTCGACATATGCTTTGCAGTGTGAATGGACCCTTAAACACAACTGAATATGTCTAAATCAGGGACTCATTCACCCTCACTCACGCTCTTTTCTCTGCCACTCGAATCTTGCCTGAAAAGAGATGAAGCAGCTCTGGCAAAGTTTAAGTGCCACTAGGGTATATTTAGTGGGAACTTTATAAGCTTATAACCAGTAAGTTTGCTGTTGTTTGGTATCGTTATCTGCATTTGTTGGATTTGTCCTAAACTCAGAATATTGTATATTTTGTCTTTTGTCTAACAGGTGTCCTCCAGTAGATATAAGAAGAAACAATGCTATGTTTTATTCCAGTACTGTGTGCTAGGGAAGGAGATAAATATTAATGGAGCTCTTCTAAAAGGGTTGTTGCTTCCAAGACTTTGTCTGGAGAGGATATGAGTACAGGGACCTGAAAACCACACACACACAGTATAACCGCTTGCCGACCGCCGCTCGACTATTTACTGCGGCAGTCAGCCCCGTACAGGCAAACCGACGTAGGCCTACGTCGCTCACCTACGAGCCTCTAGGCGGTCACTCGCGATCTCCCGCTGGAGAGGGAGAAAGGCAGGCGGCTACTGTAAACAAAGCCGCCTGTCATTCTCCCTGATGTAACTGCAGAGATCATACGATCCGTCTCTGTGGTTACATCACAAGCCACGCCCCCCACAGTTAGAATCACGCCCCTAGGGATACATTTAACCCACTGATCACCAATAAAGTTAACCCCTTCCCTGCCAGTGTCATTTTTACAGTAACAGTGCATATTTATAGCATTGATTACTGTAGTAATGTCACGGTACCCCCAAATGTGTCAAAAATGTCAGTCAAGGGTCCGATCTGTCCGCCGCAATGTCACAAAAAAACAATAAAAATGACATAAATCTTTCCTGTAGTTAGTAGATGCAATAACTTTTGCGCAAACCAATCAAAATACATTTATTGCGATTTTTTTACCAAACATATGTAGCAGAAAACAAATTGGCCTAAAATGTTAAAAAATTTTGATTTTTACATTTTTTTGGGGAATTTCATATAAAAAAATTTGAAAAATATTGTTACTTTTTCAAAACTGTCGCTCTTTTTTTGTTTATAGCGCAAAAAGTAAAAATCGCACAGGTGATCAAATACCACCAAAAGAAAGCTCTGTTTGTGGGAAAAAAGGACATCAATTTAATCTAGGTACAGCACCGCACGACCACGCAATTGTCTGTTAAAGTCACGCAGTGCCGAATCGCAAAATAGGAAAATCCTCCGGGGCTTAAGTGGATAAATACATAATATATACTAACACATCAAGGTGTACGTTTAGTAACCGGTGTTAATTCTTGCATTATCACCTTTCTCTTAACACGCTCTAACACCGCAAATTTTTACACTGGCCGTGAGGCTGTTTAGTAAACCGTGTTGTGTTGACTCCAGCTCGGTGATAAGCGGTGTTAGCTATCAGTGTGTTAGCACCGTGTTAGAGAGTGGGGAAGGTTTAACTAGCTGCACAGCAGACATCCTGTGTGTGAAAACCTATGATCCACAGTAAAGGAACATTGAATGTTTCTCAGAGCTGTTGAAAAATAAAAAATAAACACAAGCACATACACACCCTGACTAATATTCTATAATATATTGTATAAATTTACATATATCATTTTTTTAAAACTACTATTCCTCTACCATCCTCCACCCTAAAGGATCATAAGTTAATCCTTAGAAATGACTTATGGGGTTAAAATATAGCTAATAAAAAAAAAACACACATTTAAAACCTATACACACTTTTATTAAAATAATAAAGATTTTTTTTAATATTACCCTGCCATCCCTCCCACCTTAGCTAACTGCATTCATTTCCAGACACATTTCTTTTTCTCTTTTAGGGCTGGTTCACACAATGCCACACATGAATCGCACAGAAATATACTGTGCATTCCTATGCGATTAAGACTGGATGCAAAATGTACTCCATTTGCGATTTGCAGTGGGTGTCAATAGAAAGTTAATGACACCCCAAAAGCAGGTTGCAAACGCATTGCATTTTCCCACACCTGCCCGCACTGGACTGCATGGTACAAAAGATCTGATTACAGTGCGGT
This sequence comes from Pelophylax lessonae, assembly GCF_965119305.1. NCBI lineage: Eukaryota > Metazoa > Chordata > Amphibia > Anura > Ranidae > Pelophylax > Pelophylax lessonae. The sequence goes on from NC_138773.1 coordinate 229,435,811, forward strand.
TTAAAAAGTAGTGAATGCACTACTTTTGGTGCAGCGTGGTGTGATTTTAGCCCATTCAAAACAAATTGGCTGAAATCGCACTGCATAGAACCACATGTAAATCGCACAGGAATGCACAGCTCATTTCTGTGCGATGCATGTGTAGGCATAGTATGAACCAGCCCTGAATGGGCTAAAATCGCACTACGCTGCACCAAAAGTAGTGCATGCACTACTTGTTAAACCGCACTGTAACCAGATCGCATGGTACAAAAGTACTATGCTATCCAGTGCGGACAAATGCATTGCATTTCCAACCTGCATTTGGGGTGTCATTACCTTTCTATTGACACCCACTGCAGATCACAAATGGAATGCATTTTGCATGCCTTCTGATCGCACAGGAACTCACAGTGCATTTCTATGTGATTCATGTGCTGGCATGGTGTGAATCGACCCTTAGAAAAAGTACATATCAATCCTATGTGTCAGCTGCCAAACATCAGACATGCTAAGGCATACATTAATATATATTTTTTTTTTCAACTTCCGAGTTAAACAAAAAAAATTACTTGATTCACCCATTCACACATTCCATTTATGTGGACAGGGGAATCATTTCCCCTGAGCTATTGTGTTCTGACCACAGGGATACTTCCCCTCTGTCAGAATACTGATCAGTACTGCAGGCTATAGCTGGCAGCACTAATTGATCGGGGAAACCCCAGACAGGCTGGTTGTACAGAAGTCCATCTAACTTCTGTACAACTAGCCTGCCCATACATTGATGGAATTTCAGTTGGTCCGTGCTGAACCAGCCAAATTTCTGTCCATGTATGACTGGTTTAAGTGGTCTCATGCAGTAGGAAATATACACCTCTATCATTGAGGTCTACTGCTCTCCTTTCTCAGTGTAGATGTCCCCTCTGCTCTGCCATTATATATGCGTGATATGTGAGTGCTGCAGACACAGGGTTCTAGATGAACACATACCCTGCAGTCTACAATAGTGTTGTCCTGAAGCACTTACTGACCAAAATGAGCAGTAAAATTCCTGATCTACACTGACAAAAATGCCTTAACACCTGGTCTAACGAGGTGTTACATTCAGGAGATTAAACACCAAGTTTACACTGGTTTTAGGAGTCTTCTGAGCAAACATGGGTTACTAAACAGGTGCATTCCTATACTAACACTGTAGTTATCACAGAGAGGTGAAGAGACGTGATATTTGGTTCCTACCTTGGTTAACACGGTTTACTAAACACGTCTTAGGAAATTATCACCTTGATTCTCTGTGATAAAGCCTAACACCACTTAACACCCATTTAACACCGGTTACTAAACGTACCAAATGCTTAGAATCCTCACCTGATTTAGAGGCTTTCTTTGAACGCAGTTAATTCCGCCTATAAAGACCATATTGGGCATCACCGGCTTTGGATAATCAAAAGCAAAATCAAGTCTTATTAGCCAGATGGCTGAATGACCCCAAATTTCATGTAAACTGACTTCTCTCTGAAGGAACTCAGAAGCCAGTTGCTGGTATGGAGAGTAAACTACGTCACACAGAAAATGTGAAGCTATTTCAAAAAAGAAGTTCTGCAGTCTTTGAGGGAAAGTCATATGATCAGTAAGGCCTGAAAACTGCTGTGGTACATAAGAAAGTGGTATTGGACACTGAGAAGATATTGCATCTTTTTGACAGAATATGGAACGCAAAAAGTACACCGAGGGTACTGCCAGATACTCTGCAAGGATCTGGCCACATGGAAGTACGGGATCTGTGAAAACAACATCAAAAGTGGTATCTTCCAGGGTCCGTATTAACTCTTTGTTGTTCAGTAGTCTAGCACAAGTATCAAACATCATGGCTGCTCCTTGTTTCATCCTCTCATGCATCTTCAGAATCTTCTGCAGAAGAGGTCTTTCTGTGAAAACTTCAGCTGAAAAAGTTTTAAAATGACTCTGTAGATCTTCACGGGAATATGACACAGGGTAGAATCTGATTTCATAATTTTCAGAAGCTTGAATATGGATATTGAAGTCTGGCGCTACTACAAAAATCTGGTGTCCATTTTGCCTCAACAAATCCACAACTGGGCGCATACTAAGCCAATGGCTGCCTTCAACAGGTACTACAAGTACGTTACTAGACTCAACAAATGTTATATATCCGAAAGAAAAGAAAATAAGGACAGCCGTGACTTGTACATAGTGAAACATTTTGGCCATGTCTTCTGAAGAAAAGCTTATGTGTAAGCTGCTTTTAAGCATTTGTTATTTAATCTTTAACAGTCTTTATTACATCACTGTGCAAAAACTGGAACAATGAGTTTAGAAAGTTTATCTGTATATTTTTTAGTCTTAAAGGACAAAAATGTTAAATTGATGTACAATATACAGTGGGTACGGAAAGTATTCAGACCCCCTTAAATTTTTCACTCTTTGTTATATTGCAGCCATTTGCTAAAATCATTTAAGTTCATTCTTCTTCCTCATGAATGCACACATAGCACCCCATACTGACAGAAAAACACAGAATTGTTGACATTGTTGCAGATTTATTAAAAAAGAAAAACTGAAATATCACATGGTCCTAAGTATTCAGACCCTTTGCTGTGACACTCATATATTTAACTCAGGTGCTTTCCATTTCTTCTGATCATCCTTGAGATGGTTCTACACCTTCATTTGAGTCCAGCTGTGTTTGATTATACTGATTGGACTTGATTAGGAAAGCCACACACCTGTCTATATAAGACCTTCCAGATCACAATGCATGTCAGAGCAAATGAGAATCATTAGGTCAAAGGAACTGCCTGAAGAGCTCAGAGACAGAATTGTGGCAAGGCACAGATCTGGCCAAGGTTACAAAAAGATTTCTGCTGCACTTAAGGTTCCTAAGAGCACAGTGGCCTCCATAATCCTCAAATGGAAGACGTTTGGGACGACCAGAATCCTTCCTAGAGCTGGCCGTCCGGCCAAACTGAGCTATCGGGGGAGAAGAGCCTTGGTGAGAGAGGTAAAGAAGAACCCAAAGATCACTGTGGCTGAGCTCCAGAGATGCAGTCAGGAGATGGGAGAAAGTTGTAGAAAGTCAACCATCACTGCAGCCCTCCTCCAGTCGGGGCTTTATGGCAGAGTGGCCCGACGGAAGCCTCTCCTCAGTGTAAGACACATGAAAGCCCGCATGGAGTTTGCTAAAAAACACCTGAAGGACTCCAAGATGGTGAGAAATAAGATTCTCTGGTCTGATGAGACCAAAATAGAACTTTTTGGCCTTAATTCTAAGCGGTATGTGTGGAGAAAACCAGGCACTGCTCATCACCTGTCCAATACAGTCCCAACAGTGAAGCATGGTGGTGGCAGCATCATGCTGTGGGGGTGCTTTTCAGCTGCAGGGACAGGGCGACTGGTTGCAATCAAGGGAAAGATGAATGCGGCCAAGTACAGGGATATCCTGGACAAAAACCTTCTCCAGAGTGCTCTGGACCTCAGACTGGGCCGAAGGTTTACCTTCCAACAAGACAATGACCCTAAGCACACAGCTAAAATAACGAAGGAGTGGCTTCACAACAACTCTGTGACTTTTCTTGAATGGCCCAGCCAGAGCCCTGACTTAAACCCAATTGAGCATCTCTGGAGAGACCTAAAAATGGCTGTCCACCAACGTTTACCATCCAACCTGACAGAACTGGAGAGGATCTGCAAGGAGGAATGGCAGAGGATCCCCAAATCCAGGTGTGAAAGACTTGTTGCATCTTTCCCCAAAAGACTCCTGGCTGTATTAGATCAAAAGGGGGCTTCTACTAAATACTGAGCAAAGGGTCTGAATACTTAGGACCATGTGATATTTCAGTTTTTCTTTTTTAATAAATCTGCAACAATGTCAACAATTCTGTGTTTTTCTGTCAGTATGGGGTGCTATGTGTACATTCATGAGGAAGAAGAATGAACTTAAATGATTTTAGCAAATGGCTGCAATATAACAAAGGGTGAAAAATTTAAGGGGGTCTGAATACTTTCCGTACCCACTGTACATTATAATATAGTTTAAACTGAGATTAAAATATGGTTGATCTTCACATGTTGTTATATATTAAAGCAAATAACTTGAAAACTAATATTAAATAAACTGTATATAAAGCAAAATAAACGGCTGGTTCTACCCATTTATCCTTCACATCTGCCGATTGTTTGTACTCCCCGGAAGCATGCAGCAGCGCGATCTGTGCCCAATGTGTCCGGTACACTGCTTACACACTGTGATCGGTCATAGAGATCACGCGATACAAGGCTACTCACAGCAGCACTGTACCATGTGATAGCTGTGACCAATCACAGCTATCACAGTATTTCTCTATGGCTGCCGGAATGCAGCCAGGAAGAGTGGCAAAATTATTGCTTTTACAGCCATCATGGCTTTAACCACTTTACCATCGGAGGATTTTGCTGTCTTCCGTCCAGGCCACTTTTTGCGATTCGGCGCTGTGCGACTTCAACTGACAATTGCGCGGTCGTGCGACGCCGTACCCAAACGAAATTTACGTCCTTTTTTTCCCACAAACAGAGCTTTCTTTTGGTGGTATTTGATCACCTGTGCGATTTTTACTTTTTGCGCTATAAACAAAAAAAGAGCGTTTATTTTGAAAAAATAACAATATTTTTAACATTTTTTTATATGAAATTCCCCCCAAAAAAGATGTAAAAACCAATTTTTAAAAAAATTTTTGGCCAATTTGTTTTCTGCTACCTATGTTTGGTAAAAAAAATCGCAATAAGCGTATTTTGATTGGTTTGCGCAAAAGTTATTGCGTTTACTAACAAAGGGAAAGATTTCTGTCATTTTTGGTGTTTTTTTTTTTAACGCGTAATGGCGGCGATCTGCGATTTTTTTTGTGGGTCTGCGACATTGCGGCGGACAGATCGGACCCTTGACTGACATTTTTGACACTTTTGGGGTTACCAGTGACATTACTGCAGTAATCAGTGCTATATATATGCACTGTTACTGTAAAAATGACACTGGCAGGGAAGGGGTTAATTTTATTGGAGAGGGAGGGGTTAATGTATGCCTGGTGCTTACTGACGTGTAGGGGGGGAGGTGACTGAGTGAGTCATGGACAGATCGGATGTCCAGCTATGCTGAACAGTCCGATCTGTCACTCCCTGTCACTATGGAGATCCGCCAGCTGTGTTTACACACAGCGGGCGGATCTCCACACTAGATCCCCGGCGATCGGGGCAGAGCAGCGGCGATCGCCGCTGCTCCTCCCCTGGCCCGACTCCCGCTGTGAATGAAAACAGCGGGAGCGAGCCTCCGGCGGCGCGCAAGCGCCGCCCAGAAGGGGGAGTGTCTGACGACGTTAATACTACGTCGTCAGACGATAACTAACCACTTTGCCGCAGTACTATTACCGTACTCGGTCGGCAAGTGGTTAAAAGCAGTCACCATGTAAAGTGTCCCTGATTAGCGCCACACCGGTTAGGGTGTCCATGATCACCGCTACACCAGTTACGGAGTTCGTGATCACCATCGCACCAGTCCCAGTATTCCTGATCACCACCACATGCTCATATTTTCCCAAATAACTATCACTCACTCACAGTGTCACTAATCACCACCTCACCACTCACAGTGTAAGTGATCACCACCACTGCATCAGTCATATTGTCCCTGATCACCGCCTTACCAGTTACAGTTTCCCTGATCACTGCCACACCAGTCCCAGTGTCCCTTATCACTGCTACGCCACTCATATCGTCCCTAATCTCCACCACACCAGTTATTCACTTGCCTCCCAAGCCTATTTTGACAATTCTCATATATATGTAAAAATCAGCATTTTTTACTAGATAAATTCTTAGAACTCCCAAACATTATATATTTTCTGAAATGCAAGGCCTATGTGTTGAAAAAATGTTGGTTGTTGCAATTTATGTAACATGATATTTGCGCAGAAGTTTTTTAAACGCACATTTTTAAAAAAAAATACACTTTACTGAATTTTAGTGCACACAAAAACAATATAATACCCCATTGTTTGGTAAAATCTAAAAGATATTTTGCTGAGTAAATACATACCTAACATGCTTTAAAATTGTGTACGTCCATGGAATGGCCACAAATTGTGGTGTTTAAAAACCTCCATAGGCGATATAGGTTACCAGTTTAGCGATACACAGCATGTTTGAAGCTAGAATTGCTGCTCTCTCTCTGACATTTGTGGCGATACCTCACATGCGTGCTGCGATCGCCGTTTACATATGTGCACAGGACCAACATACACAATTGCATTTGCACATGAGGACAAAAGGCAATTTCATTTTTTCAAACTTGATTTATTTTATTTAGATTTATGTTGCACAACATCCCTTGTGATAGCAATAAACAAGACACCCCTCTTTATTGAGAGACCTGAGGTCTATTAGACCCCAAGTCTACTGTATCTTCTGCCCTCAAAAGCATCTAAACAAGCTGAGATCAGTCTGATCAAATACTTTCACAGTACCGGCTTATAAACAACAAACCGAAACCAGAAGTGACAATATGCTTGTCGCTTAGAGTTTCAAAGACCACAGTGAGGATCGAGGAACTTCCGTTCCTTCCTCATTTCTATGGTAAGACAGCATCCCGGGCTTTCTGGTGGAACAGGAGAGCCCGGGAAAGTACACCAAATTCCTCCATATGTAAAAGCGATCCAATTGCTATTTAGACATTCAGATTACTTTTCCATTATTTAACATCACCTGCTAAAAAAAAAAAAGATATCAGGGTCATGACTGCAGTTGCAGCCATGACCCTGGTAAAACCACTTAAACCAGAGAATGTACAGATATGTCCATATAGGAAAAGTGGCTTAAGTGTCCCTGACCACCACCACACCAGTCATATTGGGAACTCTTTTGTTCTTCCTTTCTTCAGCCTGTGCTCAAAGTAAAAAAACAGCAAAGTTGCATGAAAGTTGCATTTGCAGCAAGTCACAACGCAAAATCGCACTGAAAGTTCCACATCTTTGGGTCACAGCAGTGTGAACTGAGCCTTAATTTTAAAGCGTCTGAAATAACATAACGAATGAATCTGAATCTTCGAAAATAACTTCTGAAAATACAAATCAATTCGGAACAACGAATATACAAAGCGAATCTGAATATACAAAACAAATTCCAAAAGCTAATTATTTAGCCTAACGAATATGCTAAAACAAAATGATTAACAAATTAATCCGAAACTAAACACATTTTTTCGTCGTGGACATCTCTAGTTTTGACACAATTGGTTAATTTGTGTGATAAGATGTCTAATGCATAATCAGTCCAGACAGTGAAAAGGTCTAACACATATTGTTTTTCCATATTTAGAAGGAGTAGCAGAACGTGTTTTGGGGTGTAATTCTTAGTATGCCCATGCTGTGTGTGAAAAATTACTTGTCATTTTCTTTCTGCAGTTTCCAAAAACTTGTGGGAAAATAACAATTTCAAAAGACTAACTATGCCCTTCATAAAATACTTTGGCGTGCTTGCTTTCCAAAATAGGATAATTTTGTGGGTGTTTCCACTGTCTGGGTGCTCCAGTGCCTCCAAAAATGTGATAGGTAGTCAGGAAATTAGATGCGTAGTTGTAACAGTAGCACTATCACTTAAATCTTAACCGGGTTACTAGAATCTATAGACATACCAACCAGATTAGAGGAATCAAAAAAGGTTCTGATGTACACTGTGTGCATACAATTCCAGCAGTGGGCAAATGTATGTGTAGCGCTACCCCCGCAGGGGCCGCTGGTGAATGTGGTTGTCTCCCACCCTGCACAGTCAGGCACACAAATTTCTAGTCACTTAGAGACAAGAAGCATTCCTTGCAGCTTTGTTTGTTTTTTTTTATTTTTATTTAGGGGAATTGAACTTGAATGGGGAAGGGTGCATATGGGATTCCCATTTGATCAATGAAACTCTGTAGGGACTTGAACTATATACACTACAGTATATTGTGACAGGAAGTCAGGTAAATCTGTGGATGTAGTCACAGACAGGAGATACATTTCCACCTGGTTTAATAAATTCACCAATTACTATAGGGTGTGGGCTGCAGAGATAGCCAGCAGGAAGTTGAAAACCATGAGGAAATGAAGGCCTCTATAATTTGTCCAAAGGAAGTCTAAGGATTGCTGCCTCCTGACGCTGTGTGAGCTGGGAAGAGGAGGACAGTCAGATGTGTGCCTCCCGACGCCGTGTGGGCATGGGAGAAGGACTGCTGCCTCCTGACGCCGTGTGGGTAGAGGAGGAAAGTCAGATGTGTGCCTCCCGACAAGCTGTGTGAGCATGGGAGAAGACCTCCTGGAGCGATGTGCGCTAAGGAGGGTAAAAAGTGTGAAGACTTCTCAAGGTAAAGAAAATGAACTATTTCTATGTGGAAGAAATAAATGAACTGTTTGCTATGTGAAGAGACAAGCAAAGGGACACGTTCAATGTGAAGAGACAAACAAAGGAATGTGTTCTAGGTGAAGAGAAAAGCAAAGGGACATGTTCAATGTGAAGAGGAAAAGGGACATGTTCAATGGACATTTGTTGTGTGAAGAGATAAAACATGGACTATTGAGAGTCTGCTGTAGGATCAGCAAGTCTGCCCAACAGTAGGTTGGGGACAGACTTCATTAGATAGGTTCCTGTGTGTGAGAAGGTAGCCGCCCACAGTGGCAAGGATTTATTTTGTGTTTTATTTTTATTTCAATGTTTTTGAGGCTTGCACTTGTGTGAAGTAAACTGCAAGAATAAACCAAACTGTTGTTTGCAACCACTTCTTGGCTATCTCCCTGTGTAAACGCACCCCCCAAAGGGGTCGTCCACGCCCACCACCGAGCTAATCTCCCACAATATACATTCTCTCCTCTTCTACCTCCAGCACATACTTTCTTGCAGACTATCACTCCCTGGACCAGCTATCACAGGTTTCAAACTCAGCACAATCTCAGCTGGACGAATCTCAGCTTTCAGACTATTCTGGATAAATGTCCTTTGCAGGCAGGGACTGCAGACCCCTATGGTGTAGCAAACAAATGGAAGCGTTTAGTGCTAGCTGTCCTGTCTGTGGCTACTGCTCCCAGTACCACCTCTTCAGGCACTGCCAGCCCTCCTAACTGCAGCTGCCCCTTTCCACTGCTCATGCCATCACAGTCCTCCTCACTGGCTCTGCACCCATCCCAGACTGCTCTATCCCAGTCCTCTCAGGTGTGCCTCCCAGTCCTCCTGACAGTGTGTTCCTCACCAGCCCTTTTGCCCAGCTGTGTTCTCCCACTGTCCTCCTTGCTCCCATGCCTCCTGGACTCTGTGGGTTTGAAGAGGGTCCTGTCCACACCAAAGCCCAGGCTCAGGGTCACCCCTCCCCAGGCTGGGGAGCTCTCTCAAAGGCCACAACAGCCTAACACACCATCTCCACTCTCAACTTCCACCTGAACTCTCCTGCCCAGCTGAGCTGACCCAGAGTATTTGAGGAGGCCTGCCCCCTGCCAACCCATGTTGGGGATTGGTCAGGGTCCTCAGAAAACTCCGGCCAGCTTCTCCTGAAACCTTCCTTACTGCTTCTGAAACCTTCCAGGTTCCCAGATAGCAGGGGGAGTTTGTGCACTGTCCCTTTAAAAGTGTTAATCAATCATCAAAGGCTAAGCCGCTAAGTGGGAACCATCTCTGCTTTGGCTAGCCATGTGTGGATATGTGCGGATATGACATGTAGTTCAGCTCTCTACTTCCTTGCAGGCAGCTACTCTGGTCCCAACAACTTGGCAACTTGCGATTCCCAAAGACCAGGTTCCAGATCCTCACACAGGCCGCAGTCTCTCCACTTGGATCCTGAAGCTTCAGCAATTCTCTCTCTCTCTCAAATCAGTCTCTCAAGGCAGTTTCAGCAGACTCAGATGCAAGTCTGTCCCCTCTCCCTGATGTGGGGGGAACAGACGCAGCAACAGGTCCTCTTAACTCCTCTTTAATTGCTCTGGTCCATTAGCTCTCCCCAGGACTGCTCAGATCTCAATCAGTTTACCCAGGATAGACTGGGAAGCTCTCCTTCACTAGCAGCAAGTATTTGTAGGAACTGAAATCCAGTAGCCATAAGTCTCTATTAACAAGTATAACGCAGTGCTTCGTTCCTGGCCTATTGTAAAATGACGGAATTGTCATTCATAATGTGACAGCATTGAAAGCTGAAAATTGGCCTGGGCAGGAAGGAGATGAAAGTGCATGGTATTGAAGTGGTTAAGAACCACAACTCCCATGCAGCACAGCCAGTTTTCCTTCTCATCCTCCAATTGGCTCAGATTCTCCTGCCCCTCCGATCGGCTCAAGCTCTCTACCAGGAGGAAGGCTGAAAGGTGAAGGAGGAAAGGAACTTGTGGAATTCTCTACCACAAGAGGTGGTTTCTGCGGGAGGTATGGTGGCTTTCAAAAGACTCTTAGACGTACATCTCAAGGAGAAAAACATTCAGGGGTATGAGAGATGATTACGGCCACACACACCTACACAGGTTGAACTGGATGTAACTATGTAACTAGGGGGATTTCATACAAATTATCCCTATGAGTTGCAGTAAGACAGGGAAGAGAAGCTCACTGCAGCACTCAGCTACACATACACCAGTTCCTTCATATGCAAACCATGTGGCAATTTACATATAAATGAGCTGTGGAAACAGTGTACAGGGGCAGAGCCTGTACATATGACAGTGGGAGTAGGGTCTAAACTTGGGATAGATGTAACTTACAGAGATACAAGGTTGCTTCTCCTCCAGAGCCACAGCCCACATGGCCCAAGATGGCTATGAATGCAGCCCAACACAAAATTGTTGATTTTTGGGGGGAATTATTTGTAAAAATGTGTTTAAACTTAGCAAGCACACAAGGCCAAAGAAAGATTTGACAGTGTCTTTTTACTGGACTTCTATAGGTTTGATGTTCCCAAAGAAAAATCCCCCACTCTTCACATTCGTGCCTTATTCATGTCATTCGTTTTCGGCAGCACCTATATATGTCAGCAACTATTTTCAAGGATGAAGCACACAAAGGGCAAAATAAATTCAAAATATCTAATGAGCACCTTGAGATTTCATTGAGAATTGCTACTATATCCATCCAGATATTGATGCATTGGTTTATCAAAAACAGTGTCAAATATTGTACTAATTTATGTTGCCCTCTTTTAATTTTATATTAAAAAATATTTAAAAAACAAAGTTTTATTACTCAGACAGGTACACTATCTATTATCAGTGATCGTTAACTTGTGACCTGCCCAACTTTTTCTGCTCATCAGCTATCCTGTAGCTACCAATGTAGTCATATAGTAAGTAGGGAGGATTGATAATTATTATTATAATTATTATTGTTGAGGCAAGAGTTCACTAGCCGTTATGGAATGCGTTATGGAATCCTGCATCAACTCGGTTCAGGTAGATGACAGGATGCTTGTAGTATTTATGCAACAATAAGACACCTTCAGTCTATTGTTAGTGTTTTTTAAGTGTGGCTCAAGACAATTCCTCTCCTTGCAATGTGGCCCAGCAAGCTCAAATGGTTGGACACCCCTGCAGTAAAACAAAAGATATGCATTACTCTGGATATTGTGTTATTGCTTACTAAGGGGTACATCCCCTGGAACTTTCTTGTGCACTTCAGGGATGTGGGGACCCTAGCAGCAGACACAGGGTCGGAAAAGCCATGGGATCCTGGCAAAGCCAGGCCAGATAGCTTTTAGGGGCTCCTATAGGGGAAAGAGCGAGTGAAGGGCCATCTGCAAAGTGGAACCCCAGAATGCCCAATGTTAAAGGATTTGCAGAGGCCATTCGGCACCACCCACAGCCTAGTTCCACAGAGTTTAAATGCATGTGTGCTGCCCAGAACCCTAACATCAGTTTACCAGCATCTAAAAAGTTCAAAATTCTTAAAAACATCAGCCATACCCTAAAGAATTAAAATAAACTCATGCTGTAGAACTTCATCGAAATTATGATGTGAAAGTTACCACAATCAGTTTAAAGCAAAACCAAACTCTCTCAATCAACAGTAACAATTTATAATCCTTATGCTGCTAGCATTAGTAAATGGGTAGAAACGTATGTTATATTTTCTTGTTTTCATATTTTTTTTTTACATTTCTTTAGTTGCTTTATACATCCCAGGATTCTTCATGGACATTTTTTTTCATCTGGAGGAGGCAGGAGGGGATTTTTCACCTCAGCATTCCCTCCTGCCTACATCTCTGAGCTAAGGGCAGATGGATTCCAAGAATTAAATGCTACATGTGTCATCTGCCCTTACTTAAGATGGCCAAGGTTAGAATACCAGAGGGTTCAAAGTGATTTGTTAACAAAATAAAGTTCCTCCTTAAATATGTCTGCATTTATCTACCACTCTTGCATATAAGACATGGCATTAAAGTCACAATAGTTCAATGAACATTGTCTCGCTCAAAATAACATCCAAGAACACATGACATTTGGGCATATTTGCAGTTTGTAGAAACATGGCAAATAGCATTTTAGAAGTGCAACGAAGTAAAATTTGCTAATTTTGCATTTCTAATCTAACATAAACGTCCTGACTCCTGAACTATATATAAAATACACAAACTACAGAATCAATTGTGCCTCTGCAGTCCGATGATATTACTTTAAGCTGGGGGCACACTATAGTAAAAATTAAAAGAAAAAATTTGTACCAGGAGCGATCGTTTGAATTCGTATAGTGTGTACACAACTTTCGACATCCAATTTAGACTTTCCAAACAAACATTTCCAAAGGCACAAGCTCCAACATTTTTATTGTACATAAACAGCACTAATGATTTTAAATAATAAAAAAAAAACCTTTGTCATTTGAGAATTGTCATACAATTAGTATCCTTGGGTTTGACTCGCTGTGAAACATTGAGGAAAACCGGATGATCGTTCACCCGATTTTTTTATAGTGTGTACCCAGCTTTAATTGAATTTCATTGGTATGTAACTCACATAATTTAATGCAACACATTACGCATACATTGTAGATGCCAAGCCACCATATGAGTATTCTTTTCCATGTAAGCAGGTGTGACCACATCTGTATAGCTGCATAAAGGAGACTAGAACTAAGTGTAATTAAGTAACAAAGTTTTTTTGGGAGCACAAGTGACAAAACCATACAAAACCAAGTGACAGAACCATACAAAACTACATATGTATACAAGTAATAAGTAAGCAAAAGATAGTGAAACCTAGTGAAACACAACCTTACTAACTAACTTTATACAATCAGGGGGAGAGATCTGGTAGGACTGAGTCAGGTGGGAGGTGTACAGGAGAACATATGTAAGGGGTCAGGAAGGAGGCCAGGACAGGGATTAGGTACAAGGAGAAGAATTAGAGACAGCAGGATCATGATAACATGTATAAACAGTAGTAACAAGATGAACGGTTGAATGCAGCTGGGTCAGGGTGGCAGGTACAAGACATACTGGGTCAGGATAAGAGGTACAAATCCTGGGTCAGAAGCAGGCATATAAGACACAGAGAACAAACACTAAGACACTGGAAAAACCTAGAGGAGGAGCTAAATACATTTTTCAGCAGCTTACATCAGGTGTAGTCTAATTCCTGGGTCTGTCAGGTACTGAACGATACCTGCTGGACACTAGGACCATGGATGTTCCCAGACTCAGGTCAGGGAACCAAAGTGTCACCAGCAGGCTATCCAGTTCCTAACAGTGCCCTTTCCTCAGAATGGCTCGGCCTCTCAGACACAACTTTTCCCCTAAAACACCCATGGCTTCTCTCAGTCGTTGTAAAATCTATACTGTGGTCTTTTACATAAGGCGCCATAGACTGGACAGCACCTAGATTTTGCCAACCATCACCCCTGAGGTGCTTTTTGGCCATCAGTCAGAAACACATAACAGAAAATAATCAGAAAATCATCTTTTAGTGAAAAAAAAAAAAAAAACAGTAATATTGCAGAGTTGTCCAGTGTGATATGTTGTTCCTAAACCAAAATAATAATAATTGTGTACTGAATGCTATAACAATTCTTGTTTTTAACGTATCATGTGCCAATTGTTTGCAACATTATGACAAAAATGGTTAATGCAATGGACAAAGGGGGGGGGGGGGACAATATACGTTACAGAGTAATCCCAGAGCATTTGTCATTACAGCTAATCATTCCATTTCTATTAATTCTGTTAAAAGAAATTATTCTGAACAAATATCGAGTGAAATAAAGAACAAATTGCATTTAAAATTCATCAAGAGATTGACTATTGTTGTAGGAATGGGCATATTTCTACTGTCAATATGACATTTGCTCATCTTTAGAATACCCACTGACCACCTGACAGCTATAGTAGTGGTATCAAAGAAATGTCCCCCCTTCAGCTTGAACTCCATAAGGTACATGACAGGTAAATAGGACAAATAAAGAGGGTGAATCTCCCAACAGGGGGCATGGACAGCATTAAAAACCTGATAGGTGTTCTAATCCCTCTCCACTCTATACAAAACGAAAAAAAAAAGTTTTGCCTTTCGTTATAGTTTAGGAAACAGTGATAAAAAACATAAAAATATCTTAACTATACTTACTTTAGGCAGAACCTTCCCTTCCTTGCAATGGACACCACCAATGAATACCATGTTAGGCATTATAGGTCTTGGATACTCAAAAACAAAATCATATCTCAAGAGCCATACAGAGCTTCTACTTAGAAGTTGCACAGGGGTGATTTCCCTTTTGAGGATCTTTGATGCCAGCTGCACATATGGTTCATACGTTGGCCCACAATAATTTGGTTCAAGCACATTGACCATGACATTTTTCACACGTTCCATAAAGGTCATCTTGTCCCCATTCTTACTGAACACTCTTGGTACATAGGAATATGGAGTTTCACACTGTGCACTTACATAGTCATAAAAGCAGGGCAACCCTCTTAAGAAATTCACAGAGGGTATGTTAAGATGTTCTGCTAGTATCGTCCCGCACAGTAAAAATGGATCTGTAAGGACAACATCAAACTTTTCTTCCCGAAGTTCATGTATTAAGTCTTCATTGAGTAACATTCTCTCACATATGTTGTAGAACATCTTAAATGCAACCATCATGCTGTTGAGCATTGTAATAGCAGTCCCAGGAAAATAATTGGGAGCAGTAAAATGTTCACTGGCCATTTTCTGAAATATTGCATCAATCTCTTCATTGGTGTATGGGACAGGGAATGTCTTTATATTGTATAGTTCAGACCTTCTCATTGACAAGCTGCTTTCTGGCATGACCACCACAACATGATGGCCATTTTGACCCAGCTTTGCTACCAATGAACTCATGCTAAGCCAGTGACTGCCATCCATAGGAACAACAAGCAGCCTACCCCCATCGCCTTGACTAAAAGCACCCAAAAAGAACAAAAAGAAAGCAAATCTGTGTGGCAGCATCGCTAAAGATGATCGAACAAAAACAAAATGCTCTTTTTAATAGGTCATGTTGGTAACCTTGATAGCTTCCTTTTATCTTGTGGAGGAATTTGGAATTTTGTCAGGAAAAGTTGCTGGTTAACCTGCTGTTTAGTTTGTGACTTGTCAGTATTTAGATCTAAAATATCAAAAGCTAATCAAGTATAGGTCTAGGGCTAGAAATGATGAAACTAACCTACGGTGTTGCACAATGCAGAAATACTTAAAGCGGTATTAAAAACTTTAAGACCGGAGGATTTTCCTGCTACCGTCCAGGCCACTTTCTTCAACTTGGCACTGCACAAATTTAACGGACAATTGCGCGGTCGTGCGACGATGTACCCAAAAAAACCCTAAACCCTGAACCCTAAAAAAAGAGCGATAATTTTGAAAAAAAAAAAAACAATGTTTTTCACATTCTGATATATAACATTCCCCCCAAAAAATTTACAAATCAAAATGTTTTAACATTTTAGGCCAATTTGTTTTCTGCTACATATTTTTGGTAAAAAAATCACATTAAGCTTATTTTGATTGGCTTGCGCAAAAGTTAACGCGTTTACTAACTACGGGAAAGATTTGTCATTTTTATTGTTTATTTTTTTTTACTAGTAATGGCGGCGATCTACAATTTTCTTTGCAGGACAGCGACATTGCGGCAGACAGATCGGACCCCTAACTGACATTTTTGACAATTTTGGGGGGACCAGTGACATTACTACTGTAATCAGTGCTATAAATATTCACTGTTACTATATTAATGACACTGGCAGGGAAGGGGTTAACACTGTTGGTGATCAAGGGGTTAAATGTGTGCCTCATGCTTACTGACGTGTGTGGGGGGAGGGGGTTGTGTGACACAGACACAGATCGCAGGTTCAGCTATGCTGAATCCTGTGATCTGTCCCTGCCTGGGCGGATTTACTCAGTCTTTCCCCGATGATCAGGGAAGAGCAGCGGTGATCACCGCCTCTCCTCCCCTGGCCCGACTCCCGCTGTGTCTAAACATAGCGGGAGCAAGCCTCCGCCGAGAAAGGGAGATATCTGGCGACGTAGGTCTTCGTCGCCAAACCCAGCCGAACCGCTCTGCTGCAGTAGCAGCAACGTGAGCGGTTGGCAAGTGGTTAAACCCCAAAACTAAAATGTAATATATTGCAGCATACCAAGGTATAGTATATATTTACATAGTTACATTGGTCCAGTGTTCTATTATTGGATGAAGTCAAGAGGCGGGGTGGTGACATCACACTCTCCACCTTATCCAATCAGATAACGCTTTGCATTTATTCAGAAAAATGCAAAGAATTTTCTGAGTGGCGTCCATGCTGAGCAGTCCACCTCCTGTGTTCACAATACCTCAGGCTGGCCAGCACAGGACTTTGAAGCAAGTGGAGATCGTGCGTGTAGAAGTGTCTGTGTATACTTCAGTGATTTCCAGCTTCCAGGGAAAATGGCCAGAACTGGCAGTTTTGTCAGTCTGGGAAGATGGTAGTGTTAGATGCACTAACAGATTTTGATGGACTTGACAAACAAATTAAAGCTAAGCTTCAGCTAGCACTTTTAATGAAGTTACATCAATAGTTTTTTCCTTCTGGGATAAAGGTCTTACATAATTAAAGCTGACCTTTGTAAAAATCTCTGTCAGTGTTAAATGGTTTGTCCCAACCCTGACCCTTGAACTGCCACTTTTGCTGCACAATTTGCTTTTTTAAAAGAAATTGAAAAATAACTAAAAATTAAAAAAGAAAACAAATTCAACCACCACATCTAAAAATCGGTAAGCTGCAACATATTATGCTTTTGTTTTTGGGTTAACCAATTGCTGACCGCAAGATGTATATACACATTGCAGTTTGCAAGTGGTGCACCAGGACTATGGCTGAAGAAATCAACCATAACCCCAGTCCCATTTTTTCATCAGACGGCTGGCTTTCTCATGCAACAGGTCTGAGCGGCTCATAAACCGATGTAATTGTTTCCGAAGTGGAGGGAGGGGACGTCCCCCTCTCCCACTGCTGGACGGTGTTTCTCTGGTCCTTTTGTCCTTAGTAAATCAAAGCCTTAACCTGCAGCCTGTTTCAGTGTCTCCCTGTAAACTACCAGTCTGCTTCCTGCTCCCTGTCCCCATGCAATTATGCCTGCTTCTAGTAATTCATATGTGTTTTTGTGCACTACCAGTGTGTCGGTGTGTTTCTATGCACTCATGCCAGCTTGGGCTGTACCACCTACTGATTTGTGATCCCAGCC
Organism: Pelophylax lessonae; assembly: GCF_965119305.1. Taxonomy (NCBI): domain Eukaryota; kingdom Metazoa; phylum Chordata; class Amphibia; order Anura; family Ranidae; genus Pelophylax; species Pelophylax lessonae. Next base: position 229,453,504 of record NC_138773.1, read on the forward strand.
TCTCAGCACTGCAAGGGACTGTTACCATTATCTGAACCCTTAGTCCCCAGTTGCTGTCTATTCTAGTGAGTCAGAGGGCCACAACCTGGAAATCATCTGCAGTAAAACTCATTGCAACTTCAGGATCTCTGGTAAAGACAAGGCAGCCCCCTTTTAATCTGCTTTTCAGTCCTTCTAATGGCTCTCATCTTGGATGTATGTGCAGGCAGTCTAGGTGCCTCCACTGGTGCCAACAGGTATTCTGCCTATCCTAGAATCCTTGTGCACTCCAACTCAATCCATCAGACCTCCTTGTACATCCCATCATTCCTCTGTTCTAATGATTTCCAGCATCCCAGGTGCTACAAGATTCTCCTGCCATACCTGCAAGTCCAGCGTCTGTGCTTTTCCAGATCTTTGTCTTCAGTGCTTCTCTGGACCCAGTCAGCTGTAGCCTGTATGGGTGTACTCTCTTTAGGCACACCACCATGGCGCCATCAAGCGTGCATACTGCACAGAGGGTCCACAATCCCCAGCCATATGTGACACCAACTTTTACACATGTAGCACACCCCCGTGAGGACTGCTGATTAACTTGGATCCCCCCACTCTCCTGCACAGCCAAGCACATCATATCTTCACAAGCACCCAGAGACAGAGAACAGTCTGTGACTTTTTTTTTGTTATTTATTGAGGGTTAATAACTTGGATTGTGATATGATGTTATGGGATGCCCTCTTGACTTCCGCAAAACCTTCAGCAACAACTTCAGGGATATCTTCCTATATACAGTCCTCCTGCACAGCGCATGCTTGCTCCAGCTGAATCACTTTGGTTTATCTGAAAGGCTCCCAGTCAGATTAGCAATAGCCATTTAAAGGCAGGAACTCATAGCCCCTTTTTCTTTTGTGTAGCACAGTGTAATAAAACAGCTTCTTCCTCTGAGGCTACTGATTCCAGCACCACTACTTCAGGCATGACCAGCCCACCTGGCTGAAGCTGCCCCTTTCACTAGCCTTCCAGGCTAACTCTCCACACCAGCCCACCCGGTGGACTCAGGAGATCTCTAAGGAGAAGGCTAAAGACTTAAGTACACCTCTATCTTCAAGGAGGACTGGCTACTTTTGGCAGTCTCCCCCCTTTGTAGGTCCCCACAGTGTTGATCTACTCACTCTGGCATCTCTTGTGCTTCTGGGAAGGGCCTTCTCCCGTGTGTTATGGCAGGATCCTTCCAGCACCCAAGCCCCAGGCCAAAGCAAGGCACTTCCCCCAGACGAGGGGGTACCCCTAAGGGCCACCAACAGCTTCCTCAATACTGTATCTCCATCTTCCACCTGACTGCCTCTGCTGGCGTGGCCAGTGTCTATTTATGGAGTGGTCTCAGCCCCCTGCCAGCCTACCTCTGAGGATTGGCTGAGGCTCCATAAATATCCAAGGTAGCTCCTACTAACCTCCACCCACTAATTCTAGAAGATGCTCCAACCTTCCACACCAGGGGGAGGCACCAGAGAGCTGCCAGGTTGAGTCACCCAGCCCTGAACATTAGTAAACCCTGATCCAGATTCCATAGCTCAGGCTTAGACCTGAGCTAAACTATCTTTTTCCTACTGTAACTTCTAGCACACACTAGAGTGTGCTACACACAAACCAGTTCATTCAGTAAATTGGCCTAAACTAGTTCACTCCAGGCACAGCAGATTGGTTAGTGGGGCCTCAATTGCCCAGTCACCCAGTGGGATTCACTGGAGGTTCTGCTTATAACATTGTAATGGTAATGGAAATAGTACTAACATAAAATAAACATAATAAAAATGTATAATACTACCTCATAATATCTAATATCAGTGACCACCCAGCATTATGGAAGTTTTTTTTTTATGTGAAACATGTGGCCTCTGATGACATCATTTGTTATGAAACGGGTAGAGTGGAGCATAGCACGCTGACGTCATCATGCCCAACGGCGTGATAACAATCATCCATCTGAATGCATTCTGCAGTTGCATAAACCTTTAGGTGCAATTCGGGGCAGTGCACTGCGATTAAATGCTGCATGTCTGCATTTTATTGCAGCGTGCTGCAGTACAGCGCTAGGCTGCATTGCAGTGTGAATGGGACACAAAGGGAACAATTGTTTCTTGTGTGTCCCTTCGATGACAGAAGATTTACCATGCTGTAAAATGTCTGTCACCGCACATATTGTGAATTGGCCCTTATGGTTCATGGCTAAGGGATGTATTTTCATTTGACAGCTACACTATATTTTCAAAAGTATTGGGACGCCTGTCTTTACACACACATGAACTTTAATGGCAACCCAGTCTTAGTCCGTAGGGTTCAATATTGAGTTGGCCAACCCTTTGCAGCTGTACAAGCTATAACTCTTTTGGGAATGTTGTCCACAAGGTTTAGGAGTGTGTCTATGGGGATGTTTGACCATTTTTCCATAAGCGGATTTGTGAGGTCCGGCAATGATCTTAGACAAGAAGGCCTGGCTCACAGTCTCCGCTCTAATTCATCCCAAAGGTGTTTTATCGGGTTGAGGTTAGGACTCTGTGCAGGCCAGTCAAGTTCATCCACCCCAAACTTGCTCATCCATGTCTTTATGGACATTTATGGAAGAATGGTCAAACATTCCTATAGACTCACTCCTAAACTTTGTGGACAGCCTTCCCAGAAGAGTTGAAGCTGTTATAGCGGCAAAGGGTGGTCCAACTCAATTTTGAACCCTACGGACTAAGACTGGGATACCATTAAAGTTCATGTGCATGTAAAGGCTGGCGTCTGAATACTTTTGAAAATATAGTGTATGTCCAGAAAGAAGGCGGGGTTCCTATGTGCTACCATGAATAATCGCAATCTAAATAAATTAAATGGTAATGAGTGTAGCAGCTGCTCACATCTACTAAATGTGTCCCCACATGAAGTCACGTGTGTGGTGACGCAACGCATCGGGAGGAGTTTGGGTGAAGCTAATCCACTGCATTCTCATGGAATAAAAGCCACTGCATCCTCATGGAATAAAAGGCAGCTCCAGCTGCACAAACACACCACTCATTCATACTATATGGGCCAAAGAACCCATGTAAATGAACCCTTATATTTTTATTTTATATTTTTTACAAGTTTTAAATGCGTTTTTTTTTTTTTTTTTTTTTACAACACTATTTGGTGGGGCTTTGGTTGTCTCACTTTTGAGACAGAGAAAAGATTCGGGACATGGATCCCCAATTCTTTTCTCTGTAGCCTCATCTGCACTGCAGATAAATGAACAGGAGATGCTCCACACTCTACGCTCTTCATCTACAAAGGCTTCCTGTTCATTGACAAGCTAATGCATAGTAAACAATGTTTACTATGCTTAAGTTAAAAATACAGTGAATGGTCACTACTGATCAATGACTGTGTTCATTCAGAAAAGAAAGGGCCCAGTAAATATGACATATTTACCGGCCCCATTTAGCTTTCCATCCTAAAATGATCTCCTGTGTCCCCTAGCAGCCTGTAGGAGGGAGAGGAGGAGGGGCCTAGGGAGGGGGATCTTGGACAGGAATGGTTGATCCGTGCAGCGGGAGGTGATTTACTGGAAACAATCTCCTGTATTTCCCCTCCTGCAGCAGCTGAAAGCCACCAGGAGGGAGAGGAGAAGTTTGTCGGCTGTTGAACTGATGAGGCCCATATAACTGGGGCAGTGGTTTCCCCTTATCAGTGGGGCCCTGAGTATGCCCCAGTGGCGTAGCGTGGAGGGGGCTGTCCGACAGTAAAATCCAACTCCCCAGCCACTTGCTGGGAATTTAGTTTTTTAAAATTATGTATCAGGTGCAGCGCCACCAACAATTAAATCACAGTGTTAATTATTTGAAAATAAAGTCCCACATGTCCAAAATAAATCTGTGCGTGAATATGAAAAAATCTGGTGTGACCACTCCAGTAACTATAGGTGCAGTATTCAAAATCATGTCCACGTAACTGTCCACCACCACCTGTCCCCTTGGACCACTTGATAAAGTCCTATTGGATGAAAGAGATGCAATACTGCAATGCTTACAGAGGGATTTCCATGTATGTTTAATGGCGCACATGCTGCTGTCGTGACAGCCATTATTTCTGGTGAGTTCACGCTTCATCAGAGGGTGGTGGACAGTTACTTGGACATGGTTTTGAATACTTCACCTGTACTTACTGGAGTAGTCACACTAGATTTTTCATATTCACACACAGATTTACAAGCCCGATTGCAAAAAAGTTGGGACACTGTGCAAGTTGTGAATAAAAACAGAATGCAACGATGTGGAAGTTTCAAATTTCAATATTTTATTCAGAATACAACATAGATGACATATCAAATTTTTAAACTGAGAAAATGTATAATTTTAAGGGAAAAATAAGTTGATTTTAAATTTCATGGCATCAACACATCTCAAAAAAGTTGGGACAATGCCATGTTTACCACTGTGTGGCATCCCCTCTTCTTTTTATAACAGTCTGCAAACGTCTGGGGACTGAGGAGACAAGTTGCTCAAGTTTAGGAATAGGAATGTTGTCCCATTCTTGTCTAATACAGGCTTCTAGTTGCTCAACTTTCTTAGGTCTTCTTTTTCGCATCTTCCTCTTTATGATGCATCAAATGTTTTCTATGGATGAAAGATCTGGACTGCAGGCTGGCCATTTAAGTACCCAGATCTTCTACGCAGCCATGATGTTGTAATTGATGCAGGATGTGGTCTGGCATTGTCATGTTGGAAAATGCAAGGTCTTCCCTGAAATAGACGACATCTGGATGGGAGCATATGTTGTTCTAGAACTTGGATATATCTTTAAGCATTGATGTAGCCTTTCCAGATGTGTAAGCTGCCCATGCCACATGCACTCATGCAACCCCATACCATCAGAGATGCAGGCTTCTGAACTGAGCGCTGATAACAACTTGTGTTGTGCTTGTTCTCTTTAGTCCGGATGACATGGCGTCCTAGTTTTCCAAAAAGAACTCCAAATTTTGATTTGTCTGACCACAGAACAGTTTTCCATTTTGCCACAGTTCCTTTTTAAATGAGCCTTGACCCAGAGAAAACGCCTGCACTTCTGGATCATGTTTAGATATGGCTTCTTTTTTGGCCTATAGAGTTTTAGCCGGCAACGGCTAATGGCACGGTGGATTGTGTTCACCGACAATGTTTTCTGGAAGTATTCCTTAGCCCATGTTGTGATTTCCATTACAGTAGCATTCCTGTAAGTGATGCAGTGCCGTCTAAGGACCCGAAGATCACGGGCATCCAGTATGGTTTTCCGGCCTTGACCCTTACGCACAGAGATTGTTTTAGATTCTCTGAATCTTTGGATGATATTATGCACTGTAGATGATGATAACTTCAAACTCTTTGTAATTTTTCTCTGAGAAACTCCTTTCTGGTATTACTCCACTATTTTTTGCCGCAGCATTGGGGGAATTGGTGATCCTTTGCCCATCTTGACTTCTGAGAGACACTGCCACTCCGAGAGGCTCTTTTATACCCAATCATGTTGCCAATTGTTCCTTATATGTGCATTTATCTTTTCCAGCCTCTTATTGCTACCTGTCCCAACTTTTTTGGAATGTGTAGCTCTCATGAAATCCACAATGAGCCAATATTTGGCATGACATTTAAAAATGTCTCACTTTTAACATTTGATATGTTATCTATATTATATTGTGAATAAAAACAAAGTTTATGAGATTTGTAAATTAGTCCATTCCTTTTTTACTCACAATTTGTACAGTGTCCCAACTTTTTTGGAATTGGGTTGTATTTTGGACATTGTGGGACTATATTTTCAAATCATTAACACTGTGATTTAATTGTCACTTTATATTTGCTGGTGCTGCACCTGATACAGGAGCTTATTTAAGGTCCGCTATACTGCCTTTAGTGCTAGCTACCTCTTACTTTTATTGTTTAAGCACAGCGCAGATTTTGTTACTTATTTAGATTTTTAAAATCCCTGTCCCCCCAGCGGGCAAACTAAAACCTCCACACTGAACCTGGTAGGAGAGAGGGCCCCGACCTCCTCTGCATGCTTGGATCTATTCTCCCTGCTTTCTCATTGACAGCAAATAAAAAGCAGGTAAACTAAAACCTCCACGCTGCGCCTGGTAGTAGAGAGGGCGAAGCGTGGAGGTTTTAGCTTACCTGCTGTTTAGCTGCTTTCAGCGAGAAAGCAGGAAGAACGGATCCAAGTATGCAGAGGAGGGAGGAGCAGTGGGTGGATCCTGTTCCTGAGTGTGTGCAGGCAGTGAGCACCACGTTGTGTGTCAGACCGGGGCTGCCGTGAAAGAGGAGGTTAGGGTGCAGGAAGCTCCCCGCTTGTTGCTGCGGCCGCCACCACTGCCAGAAATTAATTTGAAGATATTCTCCTGCCTGCACAAGACACAGCTAACCCTCATGTCCCTAGTACTGCAGGACTGATGAGATGTGGGGGGATTGTGTGTGTGATAGGGGAGGGGGGAATCTGGGGGGTGTGATCAGATTGGAGGGATCTGGTGGGATATATGGAGGGTGACCAGAGTGGAGGGATCTGGGGGAATATGGAGGTGTGATCAGAGTTGAAGGATGGGGGGATCTGGGGGTGTGGTCAGAGTGGAGGGATCTGGTGGGGGATCTGGGGGGTGTGGTGAGAGTTAAGGTATGGAGGTTAATAAGAGAGAAGGGATGGGGGGATCTGGGTGTGTGATCAGAGTGGAGGGATATGGGGGTGGGTTCTGGGGGGTGTAATCAGAGTGGAAGGATCTGGTGGGGTATCTGGAGGTGTTATCAGAGTGGAGGGATCTGTGGGGATCTGTAGGTGTGATCAGAGTTGAGGGATGGGGGGATCTGGGGGTGTGGTCAGAGTGGAGGGATCTGGTGGGGGATCTGGGGGGTGTGGTGAGAGTTAAGGTATGGAGTTTAATAAGAGAGAAGGGATGGGGGGATCTGGGTGTGTGATCAGAGTGGAGGGATATGGGGGTGGGTTCTGGGGGGTGTAATCAGAGTGGAAGGATCTGGTGGGGTATCTGGAGGTGTTATCAGAGTGGAGGGATCTGTGGGGATCTGTAGGTGTCATCAGAGTTGAGGGATCTGGAGGTGTGATCAGAGTGGAGGGATGGGGGGTATCTTGAAGTGTAATCAGAGTGGAAGAGTTGGGGGGGATATATGGGTGTGATCAGAGTAAAGGGATCTGGTGGGGGATCAGGGAATGTTATCAGAATGAAGGGAATCTGGAGGTGGGATCAGAGTGGAGGGAATCTGGACACATGAAAGAGAAAAGGAGGCGCAAGCACCTAGTGCATTACCCATGGACACCTTTAAAATGTTTAATAAAATGCCACAAACATACTCACAGACATGAAGAGCTCTGAGCTCTGAGGAAGGAAGCATGTCTCCCGAAACGCGTCAGTGGTCCAAATACAGGGACATGTTTATTTCCACATGTGATGGACTCATTCTATGCGATTTTTGCTCTTCGTGTCTGTGAGTATGTTTTTGGTATTTTAATAAACATTTTAAAGGTGTCCAAGGGTAATGCACTAGGTGCTTGTGCCTCCTTTTCTCTTTCATGTGTGTAGTCTTTGGAGTTCCCCGCCTGAGGAGAGTGGCATGCCCATCATTCCCATCAGAGTGAGCGCTTGGGTGATTTAGTTGTTTGAAGAATTGTGGAGGGAATCTGGGGTGTGTGACCAGAGTGGAAGAATCTGGGGGGAAGGGAGTTATCTGGGGGGTCTGATCAAAGTGGGAGGTATCTGGGGGTAGAATCAGGGTGGGGGTATCTTGGGGTGTGATCAGGGTGGGGGAATCAGGGTTTTGGTACCTGGGGTGTGTAATCAAAGCAGTGGGGTATCTGGGGGGTGTAATTAGAGTGGGGTTATCTGGGGGGGTGTGATTAGAGTGGGGAGGTATCTGGGGGGGTGTGATCCGGGTGGGGGGTACCTAAAAGTCCAACGGGTTGGGGAGCGCAAATTGCCTTGCCTTGCCCTGGGCGGTGACAACCCACACTGCGCCACTATGTCATTTACATTGGTGATCAAAGGGAAGTATGCCAACCTTACAGACAGGTAAAAAGATCATTGGTGTCAGTATTTACTTACCTGATTTATGAGAGGAGAAGCTCTACTTGTGGCATGCTACTGGCTATACCAAGTGACATTTGTGCAGGAACTGTGCAAGCACTGTCAAGCTCAGCCACTGTTTCCTGCTCAAAAATCCCTAGAAACCTTTGAAGTTTTGAGGAACCATAGAATTTGATGTAACCCTGCTTGAGAAAGGCAAATGCATTAAAATATTATAGGAATGTTTCTAATAAATTACTGACCTAACCCTTAAGCAGAGGCATAACTAGAACCTTTAGGGCACTGGTGCAAGAAACCATGAAGGGCCCCCCTGGACCCCTTGCCAATGCCCTTCCCTTCAAACCTGGGGCTCTTCCCACTGATCCTTGGGCCCTTTACTCTCATTGCGGGGCCCTTTATTACGGTCCCGCAGCGGAACCCTTTCACAAGTTCTGCAGTGGGCCCCCTTCCTGCCATCTTAGAAACTCCTCACAAGTGAACTGTATAGGAGGAGTGGAGGGGGCAGCATACAGAGGAACCAATCTCCTCCATTTTCCTCCTGCAGCTACAGGAGGAAAAAGGAGGACAGTGATTTCTCTATAGGCTGCCCCCGCTGCCCCTCCTATCCAGGTGTACAGGGGAGCCGCACAGGCCCCCTGGAGCATGGGGCCCGGTTGCAATTGCAAACCCCTGCAACCCCTGTAGTTACGCCCCTGCCCTTAAGCATTCCTAACTGGAAAGGGGGGGGGGGGTAATTTATTAGAAAATAATTTAAGCTTTTAGGAGTTTTAAATATACTTTAATATTGGATTGCTTTGTTTATGTGTGGTTTTCCCTCCTTTACATACAACTGACACTTACCTTTTGGTTTGTTAAATGTAACTTTCCATTCTCATATACATGAGATCAAATAAAGATTTATTCTAATAAAAAGGGAAAAAGAACATATATGGTGGCAACATAGTTGTACACGGGCAAGTAGTCCATCTAACATTCCATATTACAGAGTGAAGAGTGTATAGAATGACTTGAACTACAGTTTAGTAGTGAGCAGCCACGTTGATTCATGAATCGTTTGTACATAATATGTCTCAGTTACATAATATAAAATAATATAAATATAAAATAAATGTAATTTATTTATGTAAAAAAAAAAAAAATTAGAAGAAAATGATCAAGGCAAAAGAAAAGTAAGAAAAGAAAAACAAAGACATCCTGGAATACATCTGATCAACGTGTGAGAACAATATACTAAAAGCACACGCCCTCTTTTTTTTTTTTTTTTTTGGCTAAAGATTCATATAAAACATAGCCGATTATTCCAATGTTATGATAAAGATAAGAACTACCAAACTACAGTAAAGAAACTCCAACTCTCCTGATTGCTAAAGTTGCAACAATCTAGTAAGAACCAGCTGTTTGGGCGCCACTCCTGGGGTGTCCAATCAACATTACTAAATATTCATATTATAAGTCTTTTTTTCCCTAACAATAATAGCATTGACCCATTGAATCCACTGCACGCACGCTGGAGATGGATGCTACAACCAAAACCTTGCTATCAATTTTCTAGCTAAATAAAGCAGCCGAGTAAGAGCTGTATATATGGGAATGGAATATAGTGCCTCATCTAGACCTCCCAACAAGCTCGTCAGTAGGTGAAAGGCAAATTAGACTTGATAAATATGGTAAATAGTTGTTCCCACCTGTCCCTAATACCTTACTAGTTTTGGACATTTCCATAGCATGTGTATGAAGTCACGATTATGGGCTTGGCATTTAGGGCAAATGGGAGTCTCATGCCTACCCTGAGCATGCAGCTGTGCTGGAGTTCTTTACGTACTATGCAGAATAAAAAGGTGGGAAAGCTTCTGAGTTGCTGATACTGATAATAGGGGGCAAGCAGCCAATATCTGCTCCCTTCTCTCCCCATCTATTCGTCCAACATTCCTCTCCCACTTTCTTCGGCAGGGCAGAAGATCAGTTGCCTGAATACATGCCAATAATTGTACATAAGTCAGAGATATAATATCTTTTTTCTCTTTCTCTATAAAAATCAATTCTAAGAAATTGGATTCGAACAATCCCATGGAAGAGTGTCTACCTTGTACAGATACAGCATGACGTAGCTGCAAATATAGAAAATAAGAATTGCGTGGCAACTGAAACTCCTCCCGCAATTGGTTAAATTGCTTTAACCCATAATTAGTAAACAATTGAGAAATATATTTGACCCAGGCATTTATTCCCATAGAATAATTCTTAAGCTTTGCCATTTCCACATAAAATGGTTATGCCAAACAGGTGTAAAAGAGATAAAAACTGCCAAACCTAGTCTTTGCTTAACAGTGGTCCAAAGTTTCATCAATAATTGGATTGTAGGGCAGGTGGAAGGGGCAGTAGAAAATTCAATTTCCATATGGGGCAAAGCTGAATAATCAGTAAATGGACTAATTAGTAATTCGCTGGAGGAATCAGTTATCGAGGGTAGATCCCAGCCTGTAAAATGCTGTAACTGGGCAGTTAGAAAATTACTTTGTGAGTGCGGTACCGTCATATCACCTTGATCTCTGGGATATTGTAGGATTGTAAGCTTGATATGGGCTACCCCATTTTTCCAAATAAGGGCTTGAAATTGTGAGTCTGTATGTTTGAACCTATAGCTAGGTATCCATATTGGGGAATTATGTAGGACATATAATAATTTAGGTGCCCATACCATCTTAATATGATTTTCATGTCCTGTTACAGATAAAGGCAGCTTGCACCAGCTAGCACACGTATGTTTAAATTTCTGCAGGATTGGTTTGAGATTGAGAGACATAATCCCTTACTACTATACCTAAATATTTAAAATAGATAACAACCTGCACTTGAGCCACACTGTCTGGTAGAGCATTAGGTAGTGGATCCAAGGGAAGAAGGACTGATTTGTGTCAATTAATGGAGAAACCAGAATACCTACTGAATGGATCTATAATCTGCATCACTGAGGACAATGAACCTGCTGTGTCACCCAGATATAATAAGGTGTCATCATCAGCATACAGTGAAATTTTGCCTTCTCTATGCCCTCTTCTAAACCCAATGACATCAGGTGAAGCTCTAACTATTGCTGCTAACGGTTCCAATGCTAAGGCAAACAGCAGGGGTGACAAAGGGCATACCTGCCTTGTGCCGCGGTATAAGGGAAAAGCCTCTGATAAAAAAATATTTATTCTGATTCTTGCCCTAAGTTCTGCATATAACAATTGTATCTATGATATGAAGGAGCTCCAGAGTTAAATGTATGTAGGACCACCCACAAGTATTGCCACTCTACGCTGTCGAGGGCTTTGGCAGCATCAAGGGAGAAAATGGCTTGGTTCCCAGGATTATCCACTGAAAGTTGAATATTTACAAAAGGCCTCTGTATATTTAATGCCAAGGACCTTGTTGGGATGAACCAAGATTGTTCCCAATTAACCATTTTGGAGATTACCCCTGCCAGTCTAGTAGTCAAAACCCTGGCCAGCAACTTAACATCAGAGTTAGGTAAGGAAAAGGGGCCTATAAGAATCAGGGTATAAGGGATCCTTACCCGTTTTTGGGAGTACTTCCACTATAGCTTCATTCATATACATGCTTTGACCAAAAAAACAAATTTCTAATGTTGACTCCTACCTTGGGTAGACTCTTCTGTTTTGCACAATTAATTCCTCCTACAAAGATCATATTGGGCATTATTGGTCTTGGATACTCAAAGATAAAGTCATATCTCAAAAGCCAAACTGAGGATTTGCTGTAGAGATCCAGTACATTAACTTTTCTGTTTAGGAAATTTGATGCAAGGCTCTCAAATGGCTGCAATGTTAAGTCACAATAGTAAGGTTCCACAAGTTTGACCAATGCGTTTTCCACACGTTGAAAAAAAGGCATACTGTCTGAGTTCTTAGTGAAAATTCGAGGGACATAAGAAAGGGGACTATCACACTGTGCACTTACATATTCATAGGCACAAGGCAATCCCCTTAGAAAGCTCACAGAAGGAATGCCTAAATCTTCTGCCACAATTAAACCACAAATCAGGGGCGTAACTACAGGGGTTGCAGGGGTTGCAATCGCTACCGGGCCCCATGCTCCAGGGGGTCGGTAGCAAACCAGTGGGTGAACTTCTAGGATCTCAAAGGTCACACTTGCGACCGGGCCCTGGCATTTCACCACTGTGGGGAGGCCCCAAGATTGCAGGAAGGGGGCCCACTGCAGAACTTGTGAAAGGATCCTGATGCGGGACCATAATAAAAGGCCATGCAATGAGATTAAAGAGCCCCAGGATTAGTGGGAAGAGCCCCGGGCTTGAAGGGAAGGGCCCCGGCCAGGGGTCTGGGGGGCCCTTCATGGTTTCTTGCATCGGGGCCCTGAAGGTTCTAGTTACGCCTCTGCCACAAATCCATATAGGATCAGTGAGCACAGCATCGAATTTCTCTTCTCGAAGGTCACTGATAAGCTGTTTGTTGTTAAGCAGGCTCTCACAAACTTTGTAGAAAAGTAAAGTAATTTCTTGCATGTCCTTAAACATTGTATAGGCAGCACCAAGGAATGGAGGATCAATGAAGTGCTTTCTTCCAAACTTTTCTAAATGGGCCTTCATATTTTTATTTTCATCAAACACCGAGTAAGTTTTAACTGTGTAAAATTCAGATCCACTTATTGATAAGCTACTTTCAGGCATCACCATCACAACCTGATTCCCCTTCTGTGCCAATCTTTCCACCACATGACGCATACTGAGCCAATGACTACCATCCATAGGGACAACTAGCAGTTTACCACCATCTACCAAGTTAAAAATTCCTAAAAACAGCCATATTCTAAAGAATGAAAATAATCCCATGCTGTAGAACTTCTTGGAAAGATTGCTGTGAATATTACCACAATCGGTTTACATTCATCTGTCTTTATCTACCGCTCTTGCATAAAAAATGTCATTAAAATCACAAGGTTATCAATTAACTTTGTTGCAAACAAAATAAAAAAATCTGAACATGTGACATCTGGGCATATTTGCAGTTTGTACATTGTATCTTTGGGGTCAACCTAGGACAGGAAGCGTGTTAGGACTACCAAACCACTACTTCAGAGCCAACAAAGAGAACTCAGGGGTGAACAAAATAGTTTGAGATTTAAGAGCAACTTTGTTAGCTCGTTGCTGTTGTTTTGTCATTGGTTAATATAGCCCATAGGTGTGAAGCCAGCTTCTCATCTGTGTGTATTGCTTGTAAAGTCAACAAAAGTCCATCCCTCACAGGGGGTACAGTAAACCTACCCCCCCCCCTCTTCCCCAAAAAAACAGCAAACTCTCTGTGCCTTTTTCTCAGACGGGCTTTCATTCTGTCTCTCAGTCTGTTCTTCCACTGCAGACAGAACACATCCTCTAAAACACCCACAGCAGATGAAAAGTCTATATTGTAGTATTTTACATAAACCACCACAGCTTGGGCAGCAAAAAGACCAATCAGCTTTTAGGTTTTACTGCAAAAGATTAATTGCACAAGCTGAAATTAGAAGTTGATTGGCTACCATGCACAGCTGCATCAGATTCTGAGTGAACAAGTTTTAGTAAATCCTCCCCTCTAATGTCCTACATTTATACATTTGACAGGTGTTTCTTGAGACTTTGTAAATATATTTTGTACTGCATGCTATATGATCTCCTGGTTTTCACTTAGAAGGTGTCAATTGGTTGAAATATGGGACAGTATTACAGTGACTTACTTCTGCCCTGCATCACTGGGGTCCTTGGTTCCCACCCCAGTCATGACACTACCTGCCAAAGTTTGCAAGTTCTCCACGAACATGCTTGTAGATAAATTGGATTTAGCATGTGTATGTATGGATGTGAGGTTGGGACCTTAGATTGTTAATTCCTTGAGGGCAAATTCCTTGAGGGCAGGGACTGCTGTGAATGTACAATATACTCTCACCGGCCACTTCATTAGATACACCTTGCTAGTACCAGGGGGGGGGGCTTCAGAACTGCCCTAATTCTTCGTGGCATAGATTCAACATGGTGTTGGAAAAATTCCTCAGAGATTTTGGTCCATATTGACATGATAGCATCACATAGTTGCTGCAGATTTGTCAGCTGCACATCCACGCATCTCCTGTTCCACCACATTCCAAAGGTGCTCTATTGGATTGAGATCTGGTGACTGTAGAGGCCATTGGAGTACAGTGAACTCATTGTCATGTGCAATAAACCAGTTGATTTGAGCTTTATGACATGATGCATTATCCTGCCGGAAGGAGCCATCAAAAGATGGGTACAATGTAGTCATCACGGGATGGACATGGTCAGCAACAAGATTCAGGTAGGCCGTGGCGTTTAAACGATAATCAATTGGTACTAAGGGGCCAAAAGTGTACCAAGAAAATATCCACCACACCATTACACCAGCAGCCTGAACTGTTATTACAAGATAGGATGGATCCATGCTTTCATGTTGTTTACACCAAATACTGACCCTACCATATGAATGTTGCATCTGAAATTGAGACTCATCAGACCAGGCCACATTTTTCCAGTCTCCTATTGTCCCATTTTGCTGAGCCTGTGTAAACGGTAGCCTCAGTTTCCTGTTCTTAGCTGACAGGAGTGGCACCCGGTGTGGTCTTCTGCTGCTGTAGCCTATTTGCTTCAAGGTTCAATGTCTTGTGCGTTCAGAGATGGTATTCGAGTGGTTGTAAGAAGTGGTTATTTGAGTTACTGTTACCTTTCTATCATCTTAAACCAGTCTGCCCCATTCTCCTCTGACATCAACAAGGCATTGTAATCCACACAAATACCGCTTACTGGATATTTTCTCTTTTTTGGACCATTCTCTGTAAACCCTAGAGATGGTTGTGTGTGAAAATCCCAGTAGATCAACAGTTTTGTAAATCATTTTTAGAGGTAATAATGCCAGGGGTAGTTAATCCAGTAAAAATCCAATTGCCTACCGGAGGTCAGGAAGGAATTTTTTTCCACCACTGGAGTGAATTGGACCATTTTTTTTTTTTTTTTTTTGGGGGGGGGTTGTTCCTCTGGATCAACTGTGAGTATATGATAGTGTATATGTGGGTTTTCTATTTGCATTTATTAAAATTGGTCTAACTAGATGGGCAAGTGCCTTTTTTGCAACCTGACTAACTATGATTTTAAGCATTGTTTTGATTAAGAAAAAAAAATAGAAATACTGAAAATATTTAGCAAAACAGGCAATATTCAACCAAAAAAATAAATAGGATTGAAAGTGAAAATGGCAAAATTCACCAGGTGATGTTTCAATGCAGAATAAGCCCAATCTGTTATGTAAGAATCTCTGGTTACAGTCAGGTCCATAAATATTGGGACATCGACACAATTCTAATCTTTTTGGCTCTATGCACCACCACAATGGATTTGAAATGAAACAAATAAGATGTATTTCAACTGCAGACTTTCAGCTTTAATTTGAGGGTATTTACATCCAAATCAGGTGAACAGTGTAGGAATTACAACCGTTTGTATATGTGCCTCCCACTTTTTAAGGGAACAAAAGTAATGGGACAGATTAACAATGATAAATCAAACTTTCACTTTTTAATACTTGGTTGCAAATCCTTTGCAGTCAATTACAGCCTGAAGTCTTGAACACACAGACATCACCAGACGCTGGGTTTCATCCCTGGTGATGCTCTGCCAGGCCTCTACTGCAACTGTCTTCAGTTCCTGCTTGTTCTCGGGACATTTTCCCTTCAGTTTTGTCTTCAGCAAGCGAAATACATGCTCAATCGGATTCAGGTCAGGTGATTGACTTGGCCATTGCATAACATTCTACTTTTTTCCCTTAAAAAAACCTTTGGTTGCTTTCGCAGTATGCTTCGGGTCATTGTCCACCTGCACTGTGAAGCGCCGTCCAATGAGTTCTGAAGCATTTGGCTGAATTTGAGCAGATAATATTGCCTGAAACACTTCAGAATTCATCCTGCTCCTTTTGTCAGCAGTCACATCATCAATAAATACAAGAGAACCAGTTTCATTGGCAGCCATACATGCCCACACCATTACACTACCACCACCATGCTTCACTGATGAGGTGGTATGCTTTGGATCATGAGCAGTTCCTTTCCTTCTCCATATTGTTCTCTTCCCATCACTCTGGTACAAGTTGATCTTGGTCTCATCTGTCCATAGGATGTTGTTCCAGAACTGTGAAGGCTTTTTTAGATGTTGTTTGGCAAACTCTAATCTGGCCTTCCTGTTTTTGAGGCTCGTCAATGGTTTACATCTTGTGGTGAACCCTCTGTATTCACTCTGGTGAAGTCTTCTCTTGATTGTTGACTTTGACACACATACACCTACCTCCTGGAAAGTGTTCTTGATCTGGCCAACTGTTGTGAAGGGTGGTTTCTTCACCAGGGAAAGAATTCTTCGGTCATTCACCACAGTTGTTTTCCGTGGTCTTCCGGGTCTTTTGGTGTTGCTGAGCTCACCGGTGCGTTCTTTCTTTTTAAGGATGTTCCAAACAGTTGATTTTGCCACACCTAATGTTTTTGCTATCTCTCTGATGGGTTTGTTTTGTTTTTTCAGCCTAATGATGGCTTGCTTCACTGATAGTGACAGCTCTTTGGATCTCATATTGAGAGTTGACAGCAACAGGTTCCAAATGCAAATAGCACACTTGAAATGAACTCTGGACCTTTTATCAGCTCCTTGTAAATGGGATAATGAGGGAATAACACACACCTGGCCATGGAACAGCTGATCAGCCAATTGTCCCATTACTTTTGGTCCCTTAAAAAGTGGGATGCACATATACAAACTGTTGTAATTCCTACACCTTTCACCTGATTTGGATGTAAATACCCTCAAATTAAAGCTGAGAGTCTGCAGTAAAAGCACATCTTGTTTGTTTTATTTCAAATCCATTGTGGTGGTGTATAGAGCCAAAAAGATTAGAATTGTGTTGATGTCCCAATATTTATGGACCTGACTGTAAATGTTGCTTAGTATTCCTTCATAGTTTTGATGGAAAGCTGGAGCTGGAGCTGCAGCTGCCAGTTGTTGACCCTCTAGAATCAGATGGTGATGCTGAGCCATCTACCACCCAATGGAATGATTGAAGGAATGCTGACTGTTTTAGTATAATTCAGTGGACACTTCCTTAATTACAGTTATTATAACTATTGTGAGGGATTAGCTCGGTGGCGAGTGTGGATGACCCCTTGGGGGGGGGGGGGGGTTCGTTACACAGGGAGATAGCCGAGAAGTGATTGAAAACAACAGTTTGGTTTATTCTTGCAATTTTCTTCACACAAGTGCAAGCATCAAAAACATCAAAAATAAAAATAAAACACAAAATAAATCCTTGCCACTGTGGGCGGCTACCTTCTCACACACAGGAACCTACCTAAGGAGTCTGTCCCCAACCTACTGTTGGGCAGAATTGGCTGATCATACAGCAGACCATCAATAGTCCATTTATTTTCTCTTCACATAGAAAACATCCATTTGATTTTCTCTTCACATAGAAAACATCCATTTGTTTTTCTCTTCACATAGAAAACATCCATTTATTTTTCTCTTCACATAGAAAACAATCCAAGACCTCACCTTGAGAAGTCTTCAGTCTTTTTACCCTCCTCAGCGCACATCGCTTCAGGAGGCATTCCTCTCCTATACTCATACAGCTTCAGGAGGCATACATCTGACTGCCCTCCTCTACCCACACAGCGTCAGGAGGCAGCAATCAATAGACTTCCTCTGGACAAATTATAGAGGCCTTAATTTCCTCATTCTGAATAGCTGAAGGTTTTTCAACTTCCTTAAACCTTCCTGGCTACCTTTACAGCCGACACCCTATAGTAATTGGTGAATTGTCTAAACCAAGCAGAAGTGTATCTCCCATCTGTGACAACACTCACAGATTTACCTGACTTCCTGTCACACTATATACAGTTTGGGGTCTTCAAATGGCCACTTCTTTAATGAACAGATAGTGTAGTAGTGCTGAAGGCTTTCTTTAAAAAACAAAAAAGATGGAAAGGACAGTCAAGCACCCGCAGATTTGCTTTAAGGTCTCAAATTCAGGGGTACAGGCTGATCACAGTCTGTACCCTTTTGGATAAGTTCATTTAGTGGAACAGGCAAAGTGGAGAACCTTTTGTTACAAATCTAAATAAATTAGCAAACCTAAAAAATATTCGGGCTCTATGAGATTAGTTGTCTGTTTCCAAAAAAAACCCTGCCATTGGCGGTATTCATAGTGAGAACATGAGTTTGAAGTTAAATATTGGAGCCATTCTTTTGGGTCAATGCAGGACAACCATCATGTGTACTTGAAACTCTTCCATCTATGCCAAGATCATTGGAGTGAATTATTGTATTTAACATGGTTTTCCACAGTGGTTTTATATACTTTTTTCCAGAGGTGGGGGACTTGAGTCACATGACTTGACTTAAGTCAGACTTAAATCACCAGTTTGAGGACTTGAGACTTGCTTGACTAAAATTAATAAAAGATTCAACTTGATTTTGACTTGGTATTCATGACTTGAGACTTGACTTTGACTTGAGACATATGACTCGAAATTACTTTACTTTTTTAAGTTATTAAATATTTGCATTTTCTCAAGATGTGTTAAAGCAAATTTAATGTGCCTGTTATGTTTCTGACACCACAGTCACTTAAAACACCTCAGTGTGTTCTGATTTTAAGGACGCTGGCTGTTTAAAAATGGAAATACTTAACATGTTTTTAGTGACTGTGGTGTTGAAACATGACCGGATGAAGGATTTTGAGCTGTTTGGGCATTCAAAGTGTTTCTTTAACCGGTTGCCGACCGCCGCAAGCACATATACTGCAGCGGTCAGCCCCAGCCAGGCAAAGTGATGTATGGTTACGTCACTAGCCTGTAAGCCAATAGGGGGCGAGCATGCGCCCCCGGAGGCGCGCTCCTGCCCCGGCTCGTTCACGGACACCTCCGTGCGTGTGACCGGCAGACCCGATGTCCGCCGGTCACTCGCGATTGTCCGCTGTGAAGGGAGAAAGGCAGACGGCTAATGTAAACAAAGCCGCCTGTCATTCTTCCCTGTGTAACAACACAGATCATAAGGTCCTGCTATGTAGGACCGTTGATCTGTGCTGTTACATGTAAAGCCACATCCAATCACAGTTAGAAACACGCCCCCAGGGACACACTTAACCCCTCCTTCCCCAATAAAGTTAACCCCTTCCCTGCCAGTGTAATTTTTACAGTAACATTGCATATGTATAGCACTGATTACTGTAGTGATATCACTGGTAACCCCAAAAGTGTCAAAAATGTCAGTCAAGGGTCCGATCTGTCCGCCTAAATCTTTCCCTTAGTTAGTAAACGCAATAACTTTTGCGCAAATCAATCAAAATACGCTTATTGTGATTTTTTTACCAAACATATGTAGCAGAAAACAAATTGGCCAAAAATGTTAAAAAATTTAGATTTTTACATTTCTTTGGGGGAATTTCATATAAAAAAATGTGAAAAATATTGTTATTTTTGCAAAATTGTCGCTCTTTTTTTGTTTATAGCGCATGATCAAAAAAAATCGCACAGGTGATCAAATACCACCAAAAGAAAGCTCTGTTTGTGGGAAAAAAAGGACGTCACATTTGTTTAGGTACAGCGTCGCACGACCGCGCAATTGTCCGTTAAATTCACGCAGTGCCGAATCGCAAAATAGGCCCTGGTCAGGAAGGGGGTAAAATATTCCGGGGCTTAAGTGGTTAATATGCCAAGAAAAAAGCACCAAGCAGTTTTGTTAATGTTGAAAATAAAACAAAACCTTTCCTGCTCACTGACTTTTAACTGATTTAAAGGTGAAAATTGGGGTAGATCAGTATTTTGACTTGATTTGTGACTTGACCAAAATAAATGACTTAAATTGACTTGCTTGACTTCTAGCAGGGACTCGACTTGACTTGCTTGCTTTTTGCCACAGTAACTTGGGACTTGCTTGAGACTTGCACATGTGTGACTTACTCCCATGTCTGCTTTTTTCTATATTTATCATGGTCATTTAAAAAGTCTGACTTTTAAAACTCAGGTGGTTGAGAAAAATGTCATATTAATGTTTTCTATTCTCATTTTAGACTACCAGTGAAGAGTTTCAGATTTCAATTACTTTTCACCACTTGTTGCAAAAAGCCTGTTTACAGTGCTCAGTAACTCAAGTTAAATTTTAAACACATGCCAATAAATCAAAACAGAGATTTCTCCCCCTCGTCCCACTTTCTTTTGAAGGTTCCTGTGATATTTAACCCCTATAGCCGGCCGCCCGGCGGATGGGCCTTAACGTGGAGTGGCTGCATATATGCGGTCCTGTAAAAACAACTTATTGTGCTGAGAGCGCGCTCCCAACACGGTAGCTGGTGGGCACCGGAGAGCTCCCGATGCACACTAGAGATCGTGAGCTTTCCAATTATGTGACCGATGTGACAGCCAATCATGGCAGAAACCCCACCCTGACTCCTGGTTTCTGATACGCCTTAAAGGGCCGGGAGTCGTCAGTGCCAAAGGGTTCACTTAGAGGGAAAGTGTCCACAAGGTAAGGATTACCGCTGTGCTATCTTTTGTAAACCCATATTACTCTGAGAATACAGTGTTGTAATTGGATCATAATTGTACCTTCTGTTGGTGAAAGAAAGATTTTTATTTTTTTTTTTTACATAAAGGATATTAAGTCTCAGTTTAAAACCTGAAAACGTTAGAAACTAAAATACGTCTGCAGAGAAGGCATTGGGTGCTCACCCTGGCATCCATACCAGGGGTTGCCGACCCTTGTTATTAATTAAGCTTTTATTGGCTGCATCTTAAGAACATGTTATCTGAGGATAGATTAATTAATAACATGTCTTATTTGGACTGGATTAAGAACATTTTGCTGTTTTACTAATTTGTTCGTTCTGGCATACTAAATTTTGCCAACAGAGATTAAAATATACTAAAATTAAAAGTAATGATAAATACAAAGCAATTGTACCAGAGTTGAAAGTACTTTAAGTTCAAAGTGCACTGGAAGAAAAGTGCAGAATGTGAAAGGTACTGGTCAGGTTCATCTAAAACATTAGATCATTTAAGGTTAAACCAGAGCTCAAGCCAAAAATTAGATAAAAATGCACTGCCCAATAAATGATATACAGTAACAAGACCAGCTTTTGCTGTGATATTCACCCTCATTTCAGATAGTTTCCTCACAATATTTTTTCCCATTAGATATCCTCCTTTGATGACAAACATTATTCAACCCACTTCCTTTGAGCCCAGGTCATCCTGGATCTGCCCCAGCCTATGACTGGACAAAAAGAGAAGCAACACAGGGTTGAGCTCATCTCTCTGTCACTCTGCTTTCTCTTCCTGACAGCATGCTTTTGACAGCACATGAACTGATTTGCCCATTGTACTACATATTTCTCTCACGCACACCAGCTGTGTTGTACAGGGACTGCTGGAGGCTGGCACCAAGACAAATTCAGGTACTTACACTGCATTCATTAAAAATACATTTCATTGTGTATTAATATTATAGAGCTGCAATAATCTGCCAGGGGGGCCAGCTCTGACCTTTCTGTGGCAAAGGTTCAACGTTTTTTTTACCTTCATGCATTGCGGAAACCATTGGCTCCCACTGCTGTCAATCACAGCCAGTAATCCAATGAGGAGAGAGGGGCGGGGCTGAGCGGCAGCTCTGTGTGTGAATGGACACACAGAGCCATGGCTTGGGAACAAGCTTTCTTGGGTGCCCCAATGCAAGCTGCTTGCTTTGGGTGCACTTAGCAGAAGGGAACGGCCAAGAGTGCTGACAAGGGACCCGAGAAGAGGATGATCGGGGCTGCTCTGTGCAAAACTATTGCACAGAGCAGGTGAGTATGACCCGAGAAGAGGAGGATTGGGGCTGCTCTGTGAAAAATCCTTGCACAGAACAGGTGAGTATACACCTGGTCTTATCATTTTCCACCTGCCTGGCTGAACATTTACAAGCCTATGGATCTGTCCTACCCATGAAGATCTCAATGCTGGCCTTATTGTTCTTGTTTTTATGATTATTGTCTTCATCTGCAAGAGAGCTATTGTTACTGTTTGCCTTCCCGATGAAGCAGGCTCTTGACCCATGAAATGAGTTGAAGAAATAGCAAGCAACTAATACCCCATTTATGACAAAAGATAATTATTATTATTATTATACAGGATTTATATAGTGCCAACAGTTTACGCAGCGCTTTACAATAAAAAGGGGACAGCACAATTTACAATACAGTTAAATACAAAAGGAACAAGAGGGCCCGGCTCATGGAGCTTACAATCTAAAGGGAGGGGGAGTTGTTACAAAATGTAATGGCTGCGGGGGGATGATCTGAGGGAGGGCACTCAAGTACAGATCTTAAGTGGAGGTGGAGTAGACTTCCCTAAATAAGTGTGGTTTCAAGGATCGCGTAAAGGCGGACAGGGTAGAAGCTGACCGGACATACTGGGGCGGGGATGGATGAGAGGATGGGAGAGAGTCTGCAGAAGTCCTGGAGGTGAGCGTGGGAGGAGGTAACAAGGGAGCTAGAGAGCAGGAGGTCCTGGGAGGAACTGAGAGGGCGATTTTGGCAATATTGGCAGATTAGGTTGGTGATGTAGCTGGGGGTGATGTTGTGGATGGCCTTGTATGTTGTGGTTAGTATTTTGAATTTTATACGATGGGGTAGGGGAAGCCAGTGAAGAGAATAACAGAGAGGGGAAGCAGTCATGGATCGGTTAGTAAGGTATGTTAATCTGGCAGCAGCATTCATGATAAACTGAAGAGGGATAGCTGGTGTAAAGGTAGGCCAGTGAGGAGGGAGTTGCAGTAGTCAAGGCGGCAAATAACCAAGGCGTGAATAAGTTGTTTTGTGGTGTCGTTAGTTTGGAAGAGGCGAATTCTGGAGATGTTACGGAGGTTAAGGTAGCAAGATTTAGGATTTAGTCAGTGATTGGATGTGGGGGCTGAAGAAGAGGTCAGAGTCTAGGATTACACCCAGCACCCTGGCATGTGTGGAAGGACCAATGGTTGTGCAATTGATCTCAATGGTAAAGTTGTGTGCAGGGAATCTGGGAGGAGGAAATATTACAAGCTCAGTCTTAAGAAGGTTAAGTTTGAGTAAGTGGAGTAACATCCATACTGATATGTCACTCAGTAAGTTTGTGATGTGTGAGGCGATTAAGGCGATGAGTTAAGGAGTCAAGAGATAGATCTGGTTGTCGTCAGCATAAAGGTGGTAACAAAAGCTGTGGGAGGTTATCAACTGGCCCAGGGAAGAGGTATAGAGAGAGAATAGGAGGGGCCCTAGGACAGAGCCTTGGGGTACCCAAACAGAAAGAGGAAGAGGAGTGGCGGAGATGTTGTTGTATGTGACACTGAAAGTGCACTGAGCTAGGTAGGAGAAGAACCAGGAAAGAGCAAAGTCGCAGAGGCCAAGGGAGTGGAGTTTATTGGGGAGGAGTGGGTGGTCAACTGTGTCAAAGGCCGCAGAAAGGTCTAAGAATATGAGTATTGTGGGGGGAATTACTCAAATGGGGATCACCTTCCCTGGGAAAAAGGTAGTCTGGGCAGCAAAGTTTCTTTCCAAGCTGCATAGCAGTCAGTTCTTTATTAAAAAAGGTTGCAATAAAACAAAATAAAACAGAAAATAAATCCTTGCCATCTCGGTTCTAACTACACAGGTAGATTTTCTCTCTACCAGGTTGTGAGCTTCTTCCAGCCACCTCATAAAACAAAAGTCCTTTAGCAACCTTTTACTCACAAACGCCCAACTTGTAACTCTCTCAGAATGCTGTCTGAGTCCCAGGCCAGAGTAACATTATGCTTCAGCCTTCCCCTTTTGTCTCACCTGGATAACCAATCATTAAGCAATTAACAATCCAGGTGAGAGACACAAAACCCCAGCTGGATTATTCAGACCCAAAGTCATCTCGAAAACATGGTCTGGGTTCCACTAGTCTTATATACAGGACAGAAAGTGAGGGGAAATATATCGCCCCTCGATGACTTCCCCTTTCCTTATGTCACATTGGTTGAGCAACTGCCATGGAGAGGCAATGGACACGCGAGAGGGCATCTACATTGGTTTGAAGCTTCCCCACTCTATGTTCCACTGTAAATCGAAATGCTTGTAAAGCCAAGAACCACCTTGTAACTCAGCTGTTCCTTTCTTTATTTTCACACATCCACTTGAGGGGGCTATGATCAGTGACCAGTTTGAACTGTCTATCCAAGAGGTAATACTTGAGGAGATCCAGGGCCCATTTGATAGCCAAACATTCTTTCTCAACAATGGCATAATTTATCTTGTGTTTGTTAAGCTTTCTGCTGAGATAGACCACAGGGTGCTCCTCCCCCTCTCTGATTTGGGACAGTACAGCGCCCAGACCCAAATCAGAGGCATCTGTCTGCACTACCAACTCTTTCGTGAAATTTGGGGTCTCAAGCAGTGGTTGAGCACACAAAGCTTGCTTCAACCTCTTAAATGCCTCATCCGCCTCAGAATTCCATGTAATCATGAATGACCCTCTACCCTTCATCAAATCAGTCAGTGGAGCCGCAATGGTGGCAAAATTGGGGATGAAACGCCGATAGTAGCCCGTGATCCCAAGAAATGCTCTCACTTGTTTTTTATTTATAGGTTGGGGCTACTTTTGAATCGCCTCAATCTTATTGATTTGAGGCTTACGGTAACTAAACTCCGACCGATAATATAACCCAAATATTTTTATTCCTCCAACCCCATGGCACATTTTTTTGGGTTGGATGTGAGTCCCGCCTTCCTAAGCGAGTTTACTACCTCTTGCACCCTTGACAAATGAGACTGCCAGTCTGGGCTGTGTATGACTACATTGTCCAAATAAGCCGCTGCGTATTGGCAATGTGGTTTCAGTGTTCTATCTGTCATTCTTTGGAAAGAGGCAAGGGCACCATGCAAACCAAACGGCTTCCTCCTTTACTGCCAGTGCCCCTCAGGAGTGGAAAAAACTGTCTTCTCTTTCGAACGGTCTGTCAGGGGTATCTCAAAGCGTTGTCTCACGTTGTCTACGTAATGTAGGCCGCAGGGACAAGATAGGCAATACACTACGTGTTCCGTAGAGCAAGTATAAAATTATTTTATGGGGTAAGTGCTACCCCTTACAGAAAACTCTTTTTGTCCATAATGGACAAAGCTACAGGTGAGACACAGAGGTTTTCTACACTGATACACTCCAATAATGGAGAAGAATTTTAATGAAGGGGGTGTATGTTTTTTGGAGCGAAGCTTACTCTGGGCTATCTGACTCTTAATATTAGATGCTTTTCTATATGAAAATCTGGGTTGGTTGGATATGACATTTTCCAAGTAAGGATCCTGTTCTAATATTGACCAATGTTTATGCATAATATGTTCCATGTGTTTAAACTTACTATGGAACTGGGTGGTAAAGCGTATAAAGTTCCCGTGATTGAGGCCATGATCGGTCTGCCTGGTGGTGTTTTGTTGTCTTTATGGATCTTTGGCAGGTGGTAAAAGTATGGCGTGTGATGGTACTTTTTTACAAGAAAGGAAGCTTCCTGGGTAGTGATGATGTTATCTTTACGGGCCTGATTCACTAGTGAACTAGCTTCGGTAGTGAATGTTGACAGAGGGTTCTGGTGTAATCTAAGTGTCTTGGTCACCTAATAGTCTGTGGGCTGGCTAAACAATATACCCAAAAGCAAGTTCTGCAGACTACGACGCAATTGTGTCAAACTAACGGATTATCAGGAACAAAGTTTATCCCTAAAGCAGAAGTTTTCAGACAAAGGCTATCCAACTTCTCTGATAGAGGAGGCTTGTGCTTTGCATGATACCTCTGATCCTAAGAAGTCTACAAAAATTAATAATCACGGGAACCTTATACCATGCTCTTATACCATGCGGTTGTCTTATTACTCAGGTGAGTGCTTTTAATCCTTCATTTTAATAAATACACTGCGCCTTGTCTTCTTGTTTTTTTGTCATTTCCAGAGCAGCTTCTCCTCTCAAGTGCTGCCGAGGTGCATTGACTCAGATATAGCCTGCTAAGATTCATGGAAGTGCACTAACACCCCCTTTTTTTATCCTGACTCTAGACATAAATGGCATACGTTGATCCGTTAAAATCTCCTTTGCAAGTAAATAGCTGAACCAGCTCCCTGGCAATTTTAGATGAAGTATTGCGTAAGGGGATAGCTTTAGGATTCTGCTTAGCATAGTCTAGTATTACTAGTATATGTTGGTGCCCCCGGGCGGACTTAACCACTGGACCCACCAGATCTATGCCAATTCTTTCAAAGGGGACCTCAATAATTGCCAAAGGTACCAGCGGACTACAGTAATGGGGTAATGGCGCTAAATACTGACACTCTGGGCATGACTCACAATATTCCTTTATATCTGCATGCAAACTTGCCCAAAAGAATCTCTGGCTTATTCTCTTCTTAGTTTTTTCTACACCCAGGTGCCCCCCCCCCCCCCATTATATGACCATGAGCAAGATCCAATACCTTCCTGCGGTATGGTTTTGGGACTACTAATTGTTCCACCACGTCCTCTCCTTGCTTTACCACCTGATAAAGCAAATCATTTTTTTGCGCCATGTAGGGGAAAGACATCCTCACCTCAGGATCAATGGGTTTCCCCTCTATCATTTTTATGTTTTCCCTGGATCTAGTTAGTGTGGAGTCATTTATTTGTTCTGTACGGAAATCATCCTTCCTGACTTCTAAGTCAGATGTATAATTTGGTCCAGTACTAGAGCCAGGTACAACATCCTGTTCATTATTCACAACCTCTGGGTCAGGCTCCAACTCCTCCAGCACCCCAACTCTCAAGTGTGCTGTCTATCAAAGGAGCCAAACCAGGAGGAGGGACTTTAGGTGACGGCTGGCGCCCAGCGATTCACATTAAAGAGGTAGTATCCCGCTTTTTGACACTTTTACCTACAGGTAAGCCTATAATAAGGCTTACCTGTAGGTACAAATAATATCTCCTAAACCGGCATGGTTTAGGAGATATTTACAGTGCATGCAGCCACTCTCGCGCGGGGCGCTTGCGCTCTGAAGGTCCGGGGGGACCTTCAATTAATTTGCCGGGAGCTTGCGCGGGAGTGACGTCATCGCGGCTCCGGCCAATCATCGCGCCGGAGCCGTCTCTTCCGTCCAATCACTGCGCCGGAGCCTCCGAACCCGGAAGATACGGCGAGGGATCATGGCAGCGCCCGCAGCGATGTCCAGGGGTCCGTGTGGGGGCTTCGTTCTAAGGTAAGTTACACATAATGGGCTAGTACGCTATGCATACTAGCCCATTATGCCTTTGTCTTGCAGGTTTTTTTTTTTTTTTCTTCTAGGGTTTACAACCGCTTTAAAGAGGTGTTCCTCTGCAACTTATAGGGGTTGATAAGGCTTACCTATAGGTACTGTAAATATCTCCTAAACATGTACCGTTTAGGAGATATTTACCTTAGATGCATCCAGTGACGTCTCTGGCGCATGCGCTCTGAAGGAACGGCCGCTCGTGCCGTTCCTTCAGAACTCCGTGCCGTGACCGTCGGCTCCCGCGCGCGTGCGCAGGAGTGACGTCACCGCGGCTCCGGCCAATCAGATGGCCGGATGCCGCGATCCTGGAAGACGGGCAACTGGACGTCGCCTGTCATACAGGTAAGCGGGCGGCACGGCGGGGGCTCGTTCTAAGGTATTTCATAATGAGCTAGTATGCGATGCACACTAGCTCATTATGTGTTTCTCTTTCAGGGTAAAAAGGAACAAAAAAAAGGGTTTACAACCTCTTTAAAGCAGACACAGTGGACGACACCGTTCCTGACTCCTCCCCCCCACCACAAAATGTGTGGCATCTGGGGCAGACTGCCCCCTATTGATATGCCACTGGCTTCGGCATCCCCCTTTGCCTCAGCACCCGCCAATGATCGGCCCTGCACCTAGCGCAATCCCTGCAGTCCGGGGACAGTGTCTTCAATCCGGGGACATCTGGTCACCGTATCTTAGCATATTGTTCCCTTCAAATACATTCCCACACTTTACACCACAGCTTCAACTGTATCCTGACTGCCTACCAAGAGTACGCCCCCGCCCACAGCATAAATGAACAAACTGTGTTACACAGTGCCACGCCCCTTTCCTAATCCTGCGTCTGTGGCGTGAACGGATTGTGTGTGTCCTAATAGGACTTTAAATAAAGCTGTATCATTCTGAATAAAAAAAGCTCCGCTTCCTTCCTGGAGTGCAGCAGAGCATGCCGGTATTTGTAGTTCACTAGACTCTTCGCGTTGATGATTTTTTATTTGCTGAAACTACACACCCCAGCATTCCTCACATCTAGACAGAGTACACAATAAACATGGCGGCTCCCATGTAGTACTTCACCTGGTTAGAAAGCCTTCTGGTGACAGGTAAAGGATGGTCATGTACGCTGTGTGTGGGAAATGTTCAGCTCTGCTCCCCGAGGTGGGCTTGTAGTTGTGTGTGGAATGAAGTATGTGTGTGTGTCTTTGGAGCCATAGCTGCTCGTTGTGTGACAACAGTGATTTCTCCGTTGTGTGTGAGGTGATGAACTGTGAAGGTGTGCTTCCTTTCTGTCTATCTCTATTCACTGCTGGCATCTGTTAGGTCACAGAATGTTCCTAGCAAATAAAGAACATCCCTCCCTGTTTCTTTGTTGTAGCACTGTGTGTATTGATTGGAATTTCTATTAGCAATAAAATTCCCAGAATCCTTCTCACACTGATCATGGCAGCGATCAGTTGGCTTCCCGGCATTCACACTGGTTTGCGCAAAAGTGATCGCGTCTACAAACTAGGGGAAAGATTTCTTATTTATTTATATATATATATTTTTTTTACTAGTAATGGCGGCGATCAGTGATTTTTATAGGGACTTCGACATTGCGGCGGACAGATTGGACCCCTAACTGACATTTTTGGGGGGACCAGTAAAATATGCACTGTTACTGTAATAATGACACTGGCAAGAAAGGGGTTAACCCAGGGGCGATCAAAGGGTTAGATGTATGCCTAGGGGGTGTTTTCTAACTGTGGGGGGGGATAGGCTTGTGGAATCAACGCAGAAACTTGTGTTCCTATACAGGAGGATCACATGCACTCTGTATTGATTCCTGAGAGAACAACGGTCTGCTGTGTTTACAACAGCAGATCGCCGTTCTCTCTTTACGGGAGCGATTGTGGATACCCGGTGGCAATTATGCTTGCCGGCCCCGTGAATCTGCTTCCTTGCTAGCGAATGGGGGCATGCGCATGCCCCCAGGTTCGCTCCCACAGGTACGGCGATTCGTGCAGCCGAGCCAGCCTGCCGCAGTATATATGCGGCAGGCGGTCGGCAAGTAGTTAAAGCTGAACTCCAGACAAATATAAGGCACACAAAATAAAGTATGTTACCCAAAAAGTTTATATTCCCGATGTGTGACTGCTGTACTATGTACTTGTATGGAGAAGTATCCTGTTTTCTTTGTAGTGCTTCCTTTGTGTGAAATCTCCGGTGTTCCTGCCCACGCTAGGCATGAGAGCACATCCATCCTCCCAGTATGTTTTTCTGTCTGTTCGGGGAGATAGCCTGCCTGTCCTCTAGAGCTGCACGGTTATGGATAAAGTGAGAATCAAGATTTTCTTGCTTAAAATAAAGATTCCGAATTCTCGGCATAACATCATCTTTCACGTTATACAAAAAAAAAATGGGCTAATGTTTCTGAACATGTGTAGCCTTTCTTTTCAGATTTTTCTTGTATGAAAATCATATGAAAATGGTATACATTAATCGAAAATCGTTCGTTCTGCTCCCGTACAAGAAAACTTGGAGATTGTCCCTTCGAGAATTTTCATACAAAAAGTCGGAATTGGTTGTAGAAAGTTGTGTACATAGTTACATAGTTAGTGAGGTTGAAAAAAGACATCAGTCCATCCAGTTCAACCTATGATGTGTGTGTGTTTGTTGTTAACCATACATTGTATACCCCTGTATGTTGTGGTCTTTAAGGTGCCCAACTAAAATTTTTTTGAAACTATTGATGCTCCCTGCTGATACCACTTCTTGTGGAAGAGAATTCCACATCCTTGCCGCTCTGACAGTAAAGAACCCCTTAAGCAGTTTAAGGGTAAACCGTTTTTCTTCTAGTTTTAGTGAGTGGCCACGTGTCTTATTGTATTCCCTTTCTCTGAAAAGTTTGTTCCTTATGCTATGGTCACCAGTACAGTATTTATACATTGATATCATATCCCCCCTCAAGTTCTCTTCTCCAGAGAGAATAAGTTCAGTGCTTGTAGTCTTTCCTCATAGCTGATGCCCTCCATTCCCCTAATTATCTTTGTTGCCCTTCTCTGGACTTTCTCCAGTTCCAGTACATCCTTTCTGAGGACCGGTGCCCAGAACTGGACGGCATACTCAAGATGTGGCCGGACCAGAGTCTTGTAGAGTGGGAGAATAATCTCTTTATCTCTGGAGTGAATCCCCTTTTTTTTATACATGCCAGTATTCTGTTGGCTGGGCATTGCATGTCATTGCCAAGCCTGTTGTCCACTAGGACCCCCAAGGTCCTTTTCCATCATAGATTCACTCAGAGGATCACCGCCTACATGCTATACGAAAATCGTACGAAAATTCTTTGGACTAAAATTACCGCCCGATTTTCTTACAATGTGTACAAGCCTTAACTTTACTGTTTTCAGGTTTTTATTTAATTAATTGAAGTGCATTTTTTCCTAAAAAAAATCGAATTTGAATGACGGCTGCGCAAATACAGTGTGACATGAAATATTGCAACGATCGCCATTTTTTTTTTTCTTGAGTCTCTGCTACAAAAAAAAAAAATATATATATATATATATAACGTTTTAACATTTGGGGGTTCTAAGTAATTTGCTAGCAAAAAATACTGATTTTAAAGCGACTGTAAAGTCTCTTGTTTTTTTTTGTTTTTTTTTTTTCCTATAAATATAACAAACAAGTTATACTTACCTGCTCTGTTGCAGTGGATTTGCACAGAGCATCCCATATCCTCCTCTTCTGGGGTCCCTCTTCAGCGCTCCTGGCCCCTTCCTCCTGTTCAGTGTTCCCACAGCAAGCAGCTTGCTATGGGGGCACCTGAGCCAAGTCACAGCTCCCTGTGTCCATTCATAAATGGATCCCTGACCCAGCCCCGCCCCCTCTATTTCCTGATATGCTAGCTGCGTTTGACAGCAGCCAATGGCACTGCTGCAGTGTCTCAGCCAATCAGGAGGGAGAATCTAGGACAAATTAGACACTTGTGGATTTCCCTGGACAGAGATGGACCTCAGGTAAGTGTTAGGGGGCTGCTGCACACAGAAGGTTTTTTTATCTTAATACATTAATAATAAAACCTTCTGACTTTAAAACTCCTTTAACTTGTAAGCAGCCAGTGTCAGAAAAAGGCTTAGTAAGCGATCTGTAAATGAGGTCAGTTTAACCAAAGTTCATCCCTTTGATCTAAAAGAACTAAATGATACAATGTTTCTCTTTATCTCTCAGCGTTAAGCAAGGTTGTGATAAACTTTGCCGGCTGTTTTTTTCTGTTTTTTAACCGCTCTAAGTAGAGAACGGCTCTGCACTTGCATGAATTGTGGAAATGCTGGGTTAAGATTGCGGGGGGTTGAAGTTGATTTTTTTCAACGATTATTCATGCAGCTCCACTGTCTTCCTATGGCCATAACCCCCCCCCTCCACACACACACACCCCCTGCACAGCTCTTCACTGGGAAGATTAGTGTGCTGCTCTTCCCCTCCCCCCAACTCGTAGTACAACTGAGAACAGAAGTCATGAGATCCCTTTAAAAAAAAATAAAAAAACAAAGAAAATTGTATCAAATACCATAATTTTCCTTTCCTGGTGTCAATCCATGTCAGAATTCTGGTGGTAGTACATTCACCTACTTCTGCGCACAGGACCAGTGCATAGCTATAAAGTGTTCTTGTCCACACAACAGTCCATTCCCTGTACATCGCTAGGAATGAACTGGATGGGTTTAGTATGCTGCCATGGATTGGCACCAGGAAAGGAAAATTATTTGATACAATTTTCCTGGTGCCAACATGGCAGCATACATGTGGTAGGCCAATAACTACCTACCAGGGTGGGAAGCTTTTTTTTTTTTTCCTTCAATCTTAATGCATTCTGTGCATTAAGATAAAAAAAAAAACTTCTGTGTGCAGCAGCCTCCCTAATACTTACCTGAGCCCATCTCGATCCAGCGATGTTGCACGAGAGACTTATAGTTAGGTTGAAAATAAGACACCAGACCATCTAGTTCAATCAATAAAAAAAAAAAAAAAATATATATATATATATATATATATATATATATATATATCTCATCCAATCCTATATAAACAATCATATACCCACAGTTGATCCAGGGGAAGGTGAAAAACCCAAGCAAAGCATGATCCAATTTGCTACAGCAGAGGAAAAAAAATTCCTTCCCGATCCCCCAAGAGGCAATCGGATATTCCCTGGA
Source organism: Pelophylax lessonae (assembly GCF_965119305.1). NCBI lineage: Eukaryota > Metazoa > Chordata > Amphibia > Anura > Ranidae > Pelophylax > Pelophylax lessonae. The sequence continues at coordinate 229,486,088 of NC_138773.1, forward strand.
TCAACTTTACCTATAAATGTTAGTACCCAGTTATGTTATGTACATTTAGGAAAGAATCTAGGACTCGGCTGTCCTAGACTTTCTCTCCTCCTTGGCAATGGCACTCGCTGCTGTCAAATAAAGTCAGTGGGCCAATGAGAGAGAAGGGGCCAGGCTGAGCCATAGCTCCATGTCTGAATTGACACATGAAGCTGGGGCTCAGCTTGTGTGCCCTCACAGCAAGCTGCTTGCTGTGGGGGCACTCGGCAGGAGGGAGGGGCCAGGAGTGCTGAAGAGGGACCAGAGAAGAGGAGGATCAGGGCTGTTCTGTGCAAAATCACTGCATAGAGGAGGTAAGTATAACATGTTCATTATTTTTAAACGAAAAAAAAAATGAGACCTTTAGATTCACTTTAAGCAAATACTTATAAAAAAGAGACCAAGCTACCGCCTTCCTGGTCTAAGTCAGCTGTAGTGAGGACTGCTGAGCCCATCTGTAGCGCTGAAGGAATGTGCTATAAAAGGACTTGTTTGACTGTCCTGCCTATTGTATTGGTTGACACCTCTGCGTAAGCTGCCCACAAAGTTTAGATGCTGCTGGTTGAATATGCAGCAATTACTTCTGGTGACTGCAGCCCAGCCATATAATGGGCTCTTTGAAATTGAATTGAATTGAAGGAACCGCAAGGCAATTATACACTGGCACTTTTTACTCTTGTTGGTTTCTAAAGAACTAAGTATAGGTGTTCTGGCTACCTAAATGACTGATGTATTGAGGGAGTTCTTAGCCTTAAGCCCCGTACACACGCACCGATTGTTGGCCGACCGATCGGCCGTCTTTTGTCTAGTGTTGGTTGAAATGTGCTCTAGACTGCACACAAATTTTGTCGGCCAACAACAACCAACTGCAGAAGTGATGTCATGTTCTGGTCTACTTTTCGTTTGTTTTTTCTTCACTGAGCATGCCCAGTCTTGATCATCACATTTTTGTCGGCCGAAATCTGTACTGACTGACGAACAATCGGTCGTTCTGTTGTTGGCCAACAAAAATTTTATAGCCTGCACACCAGATTTTGTTCGGCTGAAAAGTCGCAGTCGGTTGTCGGAAGCATCATACTAACAAGCCGATAATCGGCTGATCGGACGTTGGCCGAAGATTTACGGCCAACAATCGGTGCATGTGTTCGGGCCTTGAGGCTGATCAAGACAATCCCACAGTGTGAATTGACAAACACCCACAGGCTCTTGATGCAAGGAAAACACTAAAGCTGTAAACTGCCTGCAGCTCAAAGAGCCTTCCCAAGGTTTCCTAAATCAGAAGCTGGTATCGGATAAGGCTGAATGTCCAGCTTATAGGAAAAAAAACCATTGAGCACCATCCACGATATCCTCCTTACCCACACCAACATCCAAATCTAAAGGATAAGCACCCCCTCCAAGGGGACAAACCTCAAAAGCCTGCCCTGAAAATTCAGATATTAGCACAAAGAAAAAGGGCACCATAGACAGCACCCAACCGCACCTGTTGCAAGTGCACCAATACGGCTACAATCGCCTCATGAACATTTTAAAAAGTGGCTGAATTCCTAGAATTCAGCTTTAAGCATTCACCTGCTGTGTGACAGAATCGATAATTGCTTCCCAATATGTGCTACACTGCGGTAAAAAAAATGTAGCCTGACCTTTTTTTTTTTTTTTTTCTTTTTTTGGTGCATTGAGGTGTGTGGCAACGTATTTATCTTGAATGAATGAATTGGCTAACACAATATGCTTCAGCCCACACAAATGGCCCTGCTTTCTGGTGTTAATGGATCTTTTAACAGTTCTCCAGGATCCCCATTGGAGATTTTTTTTTTCTCCTCTAGTCCTGTCTTGGTAGCAATTTAAACATTATGGATTTTACTTCACTTTCAGTCCCAGTGATATGGTCAACAGTAGGGATGGGCTCAAGCGTGTTCGGATCCTAATCCTAACCCACCTGAGCAATCCCACCAGGGAGCCTTCACTGCACGCCGCCAATCTTGAGCAGTGTGTGTATGTGCAGCTGTTGGCTGGGAAATGCCTCACTGCCTATGATTGGCAGTATGCAATAACTGCTTCCTGGCAGGATTGCTCAGGTGGGTTGGGACTAGGTTAGGATCCCTACCCATCAACAGTGATGAGTCCCCGTATGTTTGCACCAGGATCCAAAACATTGCAAGCCAGACAGGAAGCAGTTATATCTATACAGGCCTATCGTCGACAGTCGGGGCATTCCCCGCCTCATAGTCCTATGTATAAATGCTCCTTGTATACATGTAGCTGCAGGGTAGGGAGTGCCCTGGTCTCATGATTGGCCCATACAGGTGACCGATTCCTGGTGGCCTTGCACACATGGGTTCAGATCCTAGTCATAGGATGCCCAAACTCATCACTAGTCACCAGGACTAATGGGCTGAATTTCCCCAGCAGGGACAGAGACTGAAGTAAAAGCAAAGGGTCGCCTTACTTCTTTCAAAACTAAAAAAAAAAAGATTGGGCTTTTGATATTTTACCCATTATCTGCTAGAGCTTATTTGGCCATTTGAGATTTAAAGTCTATCAAAAACTGAAATGATAGTTAAATGCTAGCAGTTAGAGAAAGCTATCTAGTGAGACAGAAAGTAGGAGAGTCTTCACTAGCTACTTAAAGCCCAACACCAACCATATCTTTTAACTTTGTTTATTATGCAAGAAACAGAACTTCGCTCCTTCTTCTTTCCTTTTTTTTTTTTCTGTTCAAATCCCAAATGTTGGGCAAAAAACCGCTGTCAAGTGAAAATCCAATACGATGAATGAATAAGGTAATCGCTACTTACCAGCTGGCTGCGAGTAAGCAGCGTTGTATCACCTGACTTCTCAATAGATGAAGTATGATCCTTCTCCGTTGGTGTTCTCTGGCCGGTATCTTGTTCGTAGAAACAGCTGACACGAACACAAACCAGTTGGCTCCTCTGAGTGCAGTCTCAATCTTCAATCTTCCTTCACTCACTGCTTGCAGCTGAGATCATCAGCACATCAGCTGACCGGCTCAAAGGACAGATAGCATACTTTGCTCCTTCCAGTGCCGGATTACCGAGTAGGCACTGCCTGAATGCTGTTTAAGGGCCCTAGGTGATTCTCCCTAGTCTGCAGCTTAGCCTGCAATCCCTGCTTGCCTCCATCACTTCTTTCTGCCTATGATGAAAGGGACACCATTCCAACTGTGAAACAGGGAGGTGATTGCTGATGTTTGGGGGATGTGTGAGCTACAAAGGCACAGGAAATTTAGTCAGAATTGATGGCAAGATGAATGCAGTATGTTATCAAACAATACTAAAGGAAAATTTGCATTCGTCAGCCCAGAAGCTGCACATGGGACGCACTTGAACATTCCAACATGACAATGATTCTAAACACAAAGCTAAGTCAACCTGTCATTGGCTACAGAAGAATAAAGCGAAGGTTCTGGAGTGGCCATCTCAATCTCCTGACCTCAATATCATTGAGCCACTCTGGGGAGATCTCAAACATACAGTTCATGCAAGACAGCCCAAGACAGGAACTGGAGGCTTTTTGCCAAGAAGAATGGGCAGCTTTACCATCTGAGAAGATAAAGAGCCTCATCCACAAATGCCACAAAAGACTTCAAGCCGTCATTGATGTTAAAGGGGGCAATACACGGTATTAAGAACTGGGAATGTAAACTTTTGATCAGGGTCATTTGGGTAATTTGTCATTATGATTTAAAAAGAGTAAACACAGTTGATTGATAATAAATGGCTTCAGCCAAACACTAACCATGAGTGAAAGAAAGGTTTTGGGTTATCATTCATATTCTCTGAAAAATGGCCAATAAATCATACATTCTGCCAGGGTATGTAAACTTATGAGCACAACTGTAAATATGGATCGAAGTGTGTATTTTTTTTTTTTTTTTTTAAAACCTACAAAAACAGAGCCGTTGGGCATACCCTGGCTCAAGACAATAGAACATATATAACAAACACAACTATAAGAAAACAAAAGAAAAACCCCCAAAACAAGGCTGCAGCCATAGTCCATGTAGCGTCATGCTTCACCAGTGAAGGACAGTGTCTGATGGAAAAACCCGGTCACTGTGGGACATTTGAGAACACAAAAAAAGTGGCATGGGCCCACTTCCCCAAAGCAGAAAAAGACAAAATGAGCAAATACTAGGGCTGCGGAGTCACAACATGTGGGCCTTCCCCGTCATTAGTAGTTTCTTTTGCCTCCAACCATATATTCCAAACCTTCAGGAATTTTTGAGGGTATAAGCCACTTTGTACAGAGGGATAACAGAGTTCACCAAAGCCTTCCACAAGGAAAGGGTGGGCGCATCAGGTTTCCGCCATCTGAGAACCACCAGTTTCCTCGCGTAGAAAAACAACACACCAAGTAGAGTGCGGGTCACCACAGAGTGGGCCAGGTCATTTACAAGCCCCAGGATGCAGAACACAAGTTTGAGAGGTACACGTATGGTGGTCACTCGATCAATAAGGCTCAACACCTCGGTCCAGTACGGCAGTAGAGCGGGGCAATGCCAAATCATGTGCGTATATGTGGGGGCGTCAGCACAGCAGCGCCAACAATCCGCAGGGGTGCCAGGGAAGGCTCTGTGTAGTCTAGTAGGCGTCAGATGGAACCTGTGCAGTATTTTAAACTGCACTAGACGATCTCTGGTGGCCACGAGATGTTGGGAAGGGGTAGTCCCAGACATCTTCCCAGTCCTCTGTGTCTAGTTCTGGAACCTCCGCCACCCAGAAGGCATGCAGAGCCTCCAGACCATAGTTAACACTGGGGAGCAAGGTGCTGTAAATAGTAGAAAGAGGCTTCTTGAGCGTCTCATTCCGGAGAATGGTCTCTAAATCCACCTCAGTGAAGTCAGATGGGGAGTCCCCAAACTGCTTATGGAAGGCATGTCGTAGCTGCAGGTAGCGAAAGAAATGTGAGTCGGGCAAAGAGAACTTGGCCTTCAGCTGGTCAAACATCAACAGCGTCTCTCCCTGAGACAAGTGAAGGACTCCCCTGGTGGCCTATACAGAGGGATCCGGAATGGAGAAAAACTCCGGCAACTCCGGATTCATCCATAAGGGGGAGTTCGGGGACCGACGACCGGATCCCATCCTAACATACGGAGTCTGGAGTGCCCATGCTCTAATCACCGCTACCAAAGAAACAGTGAGTGGGTACGGGGCCTTTGCTCCACGAAACAATAGATTACGCAGCGCCTCGTAGGAGCCCACAGGGCCGCCTCCAGAGCCACCGTGGTATTGGAAGTGTCTGAGATCGGCCAATTATGAGCATGGGTCAAAAGTCCCGCTATATAATAATGAAAGAAATCAAGACAAGCCAATCCCCCCTAGTCCAAGGCCGCTGAAGCACCAATGGTCTAATCCTGGGAGGGCGAGAGCCCCACAAGAAAGTGAGAATGTGGGAATTAAACGGTCTAAATACCGTCTTGGGCACCCAAATCGGGGAGTGATGCAGCACATACAAAAGAGGGGGGAGCAGTTTAATTTTGACTAAGTTAATTTGACCAATTAAAGACAGGAAGATTCACCCAGGATTGCAGCTTAGCCTTAAACTTCTGTAATAGGGGAAATAAATTGAGGTCACAAAAATCCCGTATATCAGGGGAAGATAACGATGCCCAGGTATTTGATCTTATCCGTCCAACATAATGGCAGAGAGGGGTCCACCTGAAGGCGGACACTCCTGTTATCGGAAGGATAAGCGACTTGTCCCAGTTCACCCTAAGGCCAGACAGTTTGGTGAAAACCATAAGTAGGTCAAGGGCCGACCTGAGCAACCGGCCAGGGTCCCGGAGGAAAAATCTAAGTGTGTATTTGAAGAGTTTGCATTGATGTGACCTATGTATAAAGGATCCTACTCTTCGTGTGAAACCAAATGTTAGCTAAAGAGATTGAGGTAGCAGTAGTAAGCCATAGCATCTCTCTCTTTTGTTCACCTCAATTTGTTTTTCATGACTTTCAGATTTGCACTCTTAACTAGAGATGTTTGGGGACTTGTTTGAAGAAGAGGAAGATTTCTCATTCCTGTCAAACAGCACAACTAGTAATGGCAAAAAGGCAAAACCCAAAGATTCCGAAGTACTGGAACCACGTGGAGAGACCAAACTAAGTGGCCTTAGGAACCAGGGAGGTACATGCTACCTAAACTCTCTATTACAAACTCTGCTTTTCACCCCAGAATTTAGAGGTAAGGTTGACATGCTCTTTCTTAAAACTTTTCTGACTTACTGTTTCTTCTGGCTGTAAATGTTTTTATATTTGGTGTCTGGACTCTGTGTACATATATTTATATACACACACACACACACACTCTTCTGTATTTCTAAAGAAATGTTATGTTTATTTGGCTTCCTGTTGACTCAGACTATCAGCCCCCATATACAGTTAAAATACCACTTTAGTTGGGCTGGCTGTTGGAAAACTAGAGGTTCCTTTTGTCCTGTCTCACCTTAACCTTATAGGCTGTACAGTTCCCCTGGACTCACAAGCCACTCACCATAAAGCCACATCTTGCACTGATAGAAGCTAAGAAACCTGAAACCGCTGTAGGCCTGTTGGTGATACTGGTTCTATAAAATCATTGCTATAACTGTGCTGTATACCAGTGGTTCTAGATGCTCAGGTGGCTAAAAGTGGCAAAAAGGAATCATTTGAATAACTCCACCCACTTACCCATAAGCTGAGATGGACCGATAAGCTGAGATGGAGTTCCTTGTTTTTGTGTTATTTTGTGTTGGAACTGAGGTTATAAATATCTTCTGTTATTAGAAGGCAGTATTGTATCTCATGAGCAAAAGCAATGAAACTTGTTTAACATTTGTTTTTGTGTAGGTGTAGGAAACATAATATTGATGGCTAGATTGATGTAACAGATTAAAATTATAATATAGGACATAAAAAACTTAATTAGACTAAAGGGATTCTAAAGTCTCTTTTTTTTTTTTCTCTAAAAATAACAAACATGTCATACTGGTGTGACAGGCTAGGTGAAAACCTAGGAGCAAACACAAATGTAAGTAGGAAGGTACAGTAACCTCCATCTTACCCGTGTCCTGCTGGTGCCAAGGGTTCCTGTATCTACCTGAGCTGTAGTCTGCATTGAAGAATCCAAAATGCAGTATTCACTTCTCTACCTGTAGCGTCCTGACAGCCCGTGCTTGAAGGAAACCCTGTTAAAGGCACTAGCCCGGCCTTCTCATTTGCCGACAATGAGGCTTGGAACCAGAGCCTCTGGAGCCTGCAAATGACTTTACCTCTAGCAGGATTATTGCCCCTGCATCATTTGGTGAAACAGGAACTCAGACAGGCCACAAACCCAACACAGCTACTGCTCAAGCCCCCGCCAAAAAGTGCCCTACAGTGCAGACAGTGCATGCACTCAGACACCTGGACTGGGAACTCATGCTGCCTGTGCCACTCCCTGTGAAGGGGGTATGCCGCTTCCAGACATGGCCTTCCCTATGAAGAGAAGCAGAAAGGGAACCAAGCTACCTTCTTCCTTTCTGAGGAGCAGTCTTGAAGGGCAATCTTGCAGAAAAACCTACTACCTTCTTCCAGTGGAGCCAGGTAGGTGAAGGTGTGGGTGGAAGCACAGGATTGCCAGAAAAGCAGAGGCCTCCCTCATCCAGGTTATGCATTCCCTTCAGCCGGAGGAAATCCAAAACCATGACCAGTTTTGCAGAGGGAGTTCTTTTTTAAAGTGTACTTGGTGATGCAATTCCTGTTCCTGCTGGAGGAGGTGCCTATATCTCATGCTCTGTCATGGAAGGCGATTTGGAAAAGAGTAATTACACAACACCCTAATTGCCATGATTAAAGGAACCAGTCAGGTTAGAGTTATATCAGTTGCCCTTTCTGACTTGTTTTTGAATGTGCTATTTCTAGGGCTATTGTGCTTTTTCTGCCTTGAGTACATTTTTGCTCATATGGCCAGTTCAAACTGGTTGTAATGCACCAGCACATGTTGCTTTTATTGAAAACCATGTTGTCATGGTTGGTGTGTCTCTCCATTCTGCTGAAGATTTATTTACATTTGTTTGGATAAATGTCTAACTTAGCCCCATCTCCTCTACTCCAAGCTTCTGCATTGGTCTGTCACTGTGATGTGTAACCTCCCTGAGCAATAGGGATGCTCCAGAGGCAGAGGAGGGCAGGCTTCTAAATCTGCATATAACTCCAGCTGCCTATATGTTTGCATCTACTGATAATTTTTAAGTGTACTTTTCACTGAAAGTAACCTCTGCTAATGCAGTTTTTATCTTTCTATGCCACAGGTTTATTAAAAGTAAAATCTTTAAGCTTAGCAAACCTGGGGGCAAACATTGACACAATTCAAAATGCATAAGTAGATGTTTCAATCAGTAAAATATAGCATCTTAAAGGAATCAACAGATCCTGAGATACATTCATCTGAAATTCTATGCGTTAAAGCTTTTTTCCTGTAAATCCTGACCCTGGCTGTCTTTGGAGCCTTCTTATTAGACTCTGAGACTGGCCATCGCATTGAACAATCAAAAGGGTCATCTTCACTTCAATAAGTCAGTGGGGTTGAGTTACTAAAGGCAGATAGACTGTGCACTTTGCAAGTGCAGTTGCACAGGGTTCGTACGGTCATGAAAAACCTGGAAAAGTCATGGAATTTTAAAATGGCAATTTCCAGGCCTGGAAAAGTTTTGTAAAACTAATTTAACCCACAAAGTTTTGGAAAAGTAATGAAAATTTGTTTCACAATCACTGTATATTTGAATATGCAGAAAAGAGGGAAAGGGGCCAAGGACCGCAGTTCACGCATTCTCCGAAACCGGTTACCGCCCCCCCCCCCACGTCATCGCGTTAGTGCGGCCCTCCAGTGAGGTATGCGCTTCACCGCTGCCTTGATCTGACTGAGTCCCCTGATTGGTTTTCCCCTAGTGTCATCTCCCAGCTGCTGGCCAGCCTCCGGGACGGAAACACAGCGGACCCGGAAGGATGCCGAGCTATGATAGACGCTTACCTCCATGTAAGTTTTTAATATGTGTCAATAAAATTATTTACATCTGCTACACTGAGTGGCACCTTTCTCTCTTCTCTGCCTGTTCGTAGTACTGTTGCTTCGGCCTAACAAAGAGCTGCCCTCGATGTAAGCGCCGCATTTGTGCCATCCATACCAGTCCGGCTGCACCTTATCCATCATGACTGCCTGAACTGAAGCTTTATCCCCAAGCAGGAGCGCCCATCAAATCTTTTTCTTTCTTCAGTATATTCGAATATAGTTGATAATATTGGTTAAATTACAATATTACATAAACATTTAATGAAACATTAGGTCATGAATATTTACTTGAAGTCATGGAAAAGTCATGGAATTTTATTGGTAAAAATGTGTATGAACCCTGGTTGCAATAATTTTACCCAGAACTAAGTAAATGTGATGAAACTCTGCTGATTTCCAACACCCAATCATGAGCAAGCAAAAATGTTTTCCTTGAACGTGATTGGGTATTCTTTACAAAGTGAAGCTTCACCACATTCACCCAAATGACTTGCAAGTACATTATGTAGCCACTGCATTTAGAACTCCAGATTAGTGACTTTAAATGACGTCCTGTCACATGGAAAGGGGGTGCTCAATGTATGACCCTGATGAACGGTAAATGCTGCCTGTAACTAATGCACCTGTCGTTATGTATATTGGCTCTACTGCCAGGGTTTACACAACTTTATTAAAAAGGATTGCTAAGTTCAAAAGCATAGATGGAGCCTAACCAAGGTTTTCAAATTTCACAAGGTCCTAAAAAGGTATGTGCTGCTTTACAAATCGAATATAGAGAAGCAAACAAGTTTCTATCCTCATGTAAGCAGAGATCATATCTATGATGTTGAGTCCAACAAATTCTGCAAGAAAATCGTTTTAGAGGGGGTATGAAAAAATCCCTTTTTTTTTTTTTTTTTTCATTTTGCAGAAGTCCTTTTTGCCTTGAGCCCTGAAGAGCTTGGATCTCTGGAAGATAAAGATGTGCCAAATTCCAAGGTATTTATTTGAAGAACTGGTCCTTTTTCTGTGCAGTCATTGTTATGGGGATATGATTGTATATATACAGTATCTCACAAAATTAAGTACACCCCCACTTTTTTTTTTTTTTTTTATTATAACTTTTCATGTGACAACACTGAAGAAATGACACTTTGCTACAATGAAAAGTAGTGAGTGTACAGTTTGTATAACAGTGTAAATTTGCTGTCCCCTCAAATAACGCAACACACTGGCAACAAAAGTGAACATACCCCTAAGTAAAAATGTCCAAATTGGGCCCAGTTAGCCATTTTCCCTCCCCAGTGTCATGGGACTTGTTAGTTTTACAAGGTCTCTGGTGTGAATGGGGAGTATGTGTGTTAAATTTGGTGTTATCGCTCTCCCTCTCTTATACTGTTTACTGGAAGTTCAACATGGCACCTCATGGCAAAAGACTCTCTGAGGAGTTGAAAAGATAATTTTTGCTTTACATAAAGATGGCCTAGGCTATAAGAAAATTGCCAAGACCCTGAAACTGAGCTGCAGCATGGTGGCCAGGACCATGCAGCGGTTTAACGGGACAGGTTCCACTCAGAACAGGCCCCGCCATGGTCAACCAAAGAAGTTGATTGCACATGCTCCGCGTCATATCCAGAGGTTGTCTTTGGGAAATAGATGTATGAGTGCTGCCAGCATCGCTGCAGAGGTTGAAGGGGTGGGGTGGTCAGCCTGTCAGTGTTCAGACCATATGCCACACACTGCATCAAATTGGTCTGCATGGCTGTCGTCCCAGAAGGAAGCCTCTTCTAAAGGTGATGCACAAGAAAGCCCAAAAACCGTTTGCTGAATACAAGCAGACTAAGGACATGGATTACTGGGACCATGTCCTGTGGTTTGATGAGACAAAGATAAACGTATTTGGTTCAGACGGTGTAAAGCGTGTGTGTCGGCGACCAGGTGAGGAGTACAAAGGAAAGTGTGTCTTGCCTACAGACAAGCATGGTGGTGGAACTGTCATGGTCTGGGGCTGCATGAGTGCTGCCAGCACTGAGGAGCTACAGTTCATTGAGGGAACCATGAATACTAACATGTACTGTGACATACTGAAGCAGAGCATAATCCCCTCCCTTCAGAGACTGGGCCGCAGGGCAGCATTCCAACATAACGACCCCGAACACACCTCCAAAACGACCACTGCCTTGCTAAAGAAGCTAAGGGTAAAGGTGGTGGACTGTCCAAGCATGTCTCCAGACCTAAACCCTATTGAGCATCTGTGGGGCATCCTCAAACAGAAAGTGGAGGAGCACAAGGTTTTTAACATCCACCAGCCATCATCATCATGGAGGAGTGGAAAAGGACTGCAGTGGCAACCTGTAAAGCTCTGGTGAACTCCATGCCCAAGAGGGTTAAGGCAGTGCTGGAAAATATTGGTGGCCACACAAAATATTGATACTTTGAGCCCAATTTGGACATTTCCACTTAGGGGTGTACTCACTTTTCTTGCCAGCGGTTTAGACATTAATGGCTGATGTTGAGTTATTTTGAGGGGACAGCAAATTTACACTGTTATACAAGCTGTACACTCACTAATTTACATTGTAGCAAAGTGTCATTTCAGTGTTGTCACTTGAAAAGATATAATAAAATATTTTCAGAAATCTGAGGGGTGTAACTGCTTTTGTGAGATACTGTATCTATGTTTCTATGGTACCATGGTTTAAAGGGGTTGTAAACCATAATTTTTGGTTTGTTTGCTTTTTTTTTTTTTTTATTTAAAAATAACAAACATGCCTATACTTCCCTGCTCTTTGCAATCGTTTTGCACAGAGCAGCCTCGATCCTCCTTTTCTGGGGTGCCTCGAGGGTACTCCAGGCCCCTCCAGGAGCCAATTGCTCCTGCTATCAATTTGTCCAATGAGGGAAGACACAGCATCCAGATCGGATCGGGCTCAGGTAAGAAAAAGGGGGGAGGGGGTCTTGGGGGAGCCGTAGCACATAAGGTTTTTCATAGAATGCATTAAGGTGAAAAATCTTAAGACTTTACGACCACTTTAAGTATGCATTCTAGATATGACCATCTTTACATAGGTTATATTGGTCCAGCTTAGATGTTGTATGTGCCGTATCTGTGGGATCCCTGTAGAAGCTCAAAAGCACCTTTACTACAGTAATCTCCACTAGCTTCCGCGTCCTGTGTCAAACGGTTGTTCTGCTGTATTGTGAACACAGAAGGTCGCTTGGCACAGGTGCCATTCAGGTAGCACTTTGAATTTTCTTAATGAATGCAAAGCTTTCTCTAAGTGGACAATGGGGTTAGGCGGGGAGATGTCACAATCTCTACATCAGGGATCTTCAAACTACGGCCCTCCAGCTGTTGCGGAACTATACATCCCATGAGGCATTGTGAAACTCTGACATTCACAGACATGACTAGGCATGATGGGAATTGTAGTTCCTGAACAACTGGAGGGCCGTAGTTTGAAGACCCCTGCTCTACATTGTCCAGTCAGAGAACACTGCATTAGATAAGAAAAATAGAAAGTGTTCTCTGAAAGCAGTACAGCTTCTCAATACGGGACCTGGAAGCTAGTGGCAATCAATGTAGTATTAACACCTACTACAATGATTTCCAGCTTCCAGAGGTATGGCTCTGGATCCCACAGGTATGGCTACATGCCTCCATTGGTCCAAGGCGAACTGATGTAACTATGTAAAAATTGCCACATCTGGAATTCAGCGTTTAATAAAATAAGTCCTTGCTTATCCACTTCCCACGATAAGCTGTATCGTTGCATCCTAAAGCAGGGGTCTCCTAACTATGGCCCTCCAGTTATTCAGGAACTACAGTTCCTATCATGTCTGTGAATGTCAGAGTTTTACAATACCTCATGGGATGTGTAGTACCACAACAGCTGGAGGACCATAGTTTGGGGATCCCTGTCCTAGAGTTTAAGTGGTTATACCAGATACCAGAATCATGGCTACAGCCATGATATTGGTGTCAACATTTTTAGGGGCGATCCTGTTTTATATAAATGTGATCTGACCGGCTACACAGCTGTCCCATCACTTTTACAGTGGGAGGAAGGGGTCTCACCCCTATCCCCCCCCCCCCCCTTCATTCCTGCTACCACCCATTGCCTTTCCTTGGCTCTCCTTTTCCACCGGGTAATCTGTGAGCTATGCGTCCTGTTGCATCAGAAGCACTGTGAAGAGTGGAAGGAACTTCCATTCTCTGATCTCTTCTCTAAGAAAGTGGAATAGATGATGATTTTGTCACTTCTGGTTATGGTTTGTTTTTTTTTCAAATTCAATGTTTATTGAGGAGATAAAGGCATACAAGTCATCTATGGCAGTGAAGTGAGATACAGCCAAGTAACAAGAGAACAGCGTAACATGAGGCGGAAAGCATATAAACATAGCCGTATATGAGAAATGATAACATACAATGCATTAAGGTATGTCTCAGGACGGTAGGTTCCCAGACCAACCCACACTCCCTCCGGCATCTGTCACATGGCCGGCACACCGGAGTGCGGGGAGCATCCGACGGGGTCACCAATCCGAGAAACCACAAGAGGTCGTAGTGTCATGCATGCCTTACAAGAACGGGGGAATTTTCCAAAAAGAGAAAAGAGAGAAAAACATGAAAGAAAAAAGAGAACAGGTGAAGGAAGTACAGAGCAAAGAGCAGGAAGAGCTACTGCAGAAGGGGGGGGAAGACGGGAGGAGGGGAGGGGGAGAGGGAAGACAGGACAAACACATGAAGAGAGGACAAAAAAAAAAAAAAAAAAAAAAAAAAAAAGGGGGGGGGGCAGGGGGGCGACTAGGGGAGAAGGCCATCCAGTGTGAGCGGATCAGCTAAGCGACAAGGTCCCGGTATTCCGTGGACGAGCTGAACTCATGCCAATAAAACCAACGCTTGAGGAACCCTTCCCTAGTGCCCCGTTCGGCCGCCACCAGGTCTTCCATCTCATTAATAAACGCAACTTTACGCAACCACATCGCCACGGTAGGAGGGCTTGTTTGCTTCCACAGGAGAGGAATACAGCTCTTTGCTGCTGTCAGCAGTATCGGCAAGATCGACTTCCGATAAGACGCCCTTGGGAAGCTGTGATGGTGAAGAAGGAATAGGGCTGGTTGCAAAGTAAGGGTATGATCTGTGAATTTTTGGACAATACGGAGGACCTCTGACCAAAAAGATTGCAATTTTTTGCAAGACCAAAAGATGTGGAGGAGAGAGCCTACCTCCATACCACATCGCCAGCAAAGATCCGAACAGGAGGGGAACATCTTGCGAAGTTTAACCGGGGTATAGTACCACCTGGTCAAGAGCTTATAACCCATCTCCTGGTATTTAGAGCATGTGGAGGTTTTGAAGGTGAAGAAAAGGATACGTTCCACCTGATAATCCGAAAGGGAAATGTCCAAATCACGCTCCCATCGAGAAATATAGGGGGGCCTGGAGGACTGTCCAGGGGATGTCACGATACGATACAGCAGGGAAATAGCATGGCGCACCGGAGCATCCGACGCACATAGTTCTTCAAATGGCGTGAGGCGTCTGGCAAAAGAGATCGCCGGCGGCAGCGATCGGAGAAAATGGGCAAGTTGTACCTTCTGCCAGAACGACAGGGCGGCAAACACGTCCCTCGATAGTAGCGCCTGGCGAGACATCCAACAGTCCCCGCTAAGAAAATGTCTGGCCTGGTAGACCCCGTTGGCCTGCATCCTGCGGAATGCCGGGTCATGGAGGCCCGGGGAGAAATCCGGGTTTCCCACGATCGGGAGCAAGGGGGACGGCAAAGACGCAACGATGCCCTCCTTACAGAGCTTACGGCCCAGTTGCAACGTGGCTCCAACAGTTGGGTGATCCAATACCTCCCTTGATAGGGGGGATGTTCCCCACAGTAGAGACTCCGGGGGAGGTCCCCCGCAAAGCTGTTCAATCCTCACCCACTGTTTCAAGGGGCCATGCAGATGCCAATCCAGAGTCCTGGCCAGATGGCATGCAGCAGAGTACATGATGGCGTCCGGGAAAGCCATACCGCCGCTGAGCTTGGGCATGCAAAGAAGTTTCAAAGCCAACCGGGGGGGGCCTCGAGTCCACAGGAATTTACGAAATGCCCCATTCACTGCACGGAGGAAGGGCAATGGAATAAGTATCGGAAGGGCCTGAAGCACATAAAGCAAACGGGGCATGACAGTCATTTTAATAATGTTACAGCGCCCAAACCACGAAAACATGCCTTTCTGCCAGCCGTCCAGATCTTTCCGGATGCGGGCAAGAAGAGGAGGAAAGTTGCATTCGAAGATGCGTTTGGGGCAGTTAGGGAGGGATATGCCCAGGTATGTGATGTGGGAGGAGCTCCACTTGAATGGAAAATCGCCTTTGAGAAGCTGCGACATAGCGGGTGGCATCGCAACCGGGAGGGCCTCCGATTTCTGGAAATTGATTTTGTACGAGGACAGAGTTTCAAACGCCTTAAACTCCCGCATAAGATTCGGTAAAGAGATCAGCGGCCTAGTAAGGAAGAAGAGGAGATCATCCGCATAGGCCGCCACCTTAGGGGCGAACGACGCCGAAAGTGGCAGGCCCGTGACATCGGAGCTCGCTCTGATGGAGCGCAGGAAGGGCTCGAGAGTCAACACAAAAATCAGGGGAGAAAGAGGGCACCCCTGTCTCGTACCGTTCCTGATCTCTAACGGTTCAGAGAGGAAGCCATTAACCTTAACACAAGCAGACGGGCGTGAATATATCGCCCTGATCCAGGCCATCATACGCTGTCCCAACCCCACATGCTCCAAGGTTTCCAGGAGGAAGAGCCAATTCACTCGATCGAACGCCTTTTCGGCGTCCGTCGAGAGAAGCAGCATTGGGGTCCCCCGGGAACAGGCCAGGTGAAGGATATCAATCGCTTTCGTGGTATTATCACGAGCCTCCCGAGAGGGTATGAAGCCTACCTGATCGTCATGTATCAACTGTGGGAGGAAGGGGGCTAGACGTGATGCTAAGATTTTCGTAAAAAGCTTCAGATCGATATTGAGGAGCGAGATAGGACGATAATTCTGGCAGAGAAGGGGGTCCTTGCCCTCCTTTGCTATTACCGTGATGTGAGCTCGGAGGGAGTCCAATGGAAAATCTGCACCCAGACCCGCCGCATTATAAGCAGCCAGGAAGTGAGGGGAGAGTACATCCGCAAAGCACTTATAGTATGAGAGCGAATAGCCGTCAGGCCCCGGGGCTTTGCCCCTTTGAGACCCCGCCATCGCGCAGGAAAGTTCGGTCGGCCGAAGCGGTTCGTCCAACTGCTCCAAGGCTGTCGTCGGGAGACACGGGAGGCCCGATGCGCGAATATATTCCTGAATACGTGTCCGAAGAGCATCCTGGGCAGAAGCCGTAGAGTCCGAGGATAGATTGTACAAGGAGGCATAATAGCGGCGAAACACCTCTGCTATACGCTCCGTAGCCTGGACCTTTTGTTGGGAGGGGGAAAGCACAGCAGGGATAAATGCCTGCGCCCTCTGTTGGCGAAGAGCATGTGCCAAGATCTTACCACATTTGTCCCCATGCTCGTAGAAGATACGTTTGCATTTGGATAGAGAGGCCTTCGCTTTAAAGAGGGTCAGAGATCGCAGTTGCTCACGGAGGACCGTCAGCTCCTGCAAGGTAGCCAGTGCTAAAGACCTCTTATGAGCAGCTTCCAGCCTACTGATGCGCGAGATAAGATCCTGCATTTGGCGGATCCTTTCTCTCTTGCGACGCGATCCGATTTTAATCAGAATTCCCCGCATGTAGCTTTTGTGGGCCTCCCACACCATCAAGGGGGGACTGTCCGGGAGGGCATTAGAAGCAAAGAACCCACCCAGTTCTAAGCGTAGCTCAGATAGGATGGAAGGGTCCTGCAAGAGACTGTCATTGAGCCGCCATTGCCATTGGCGTCGCTCTGGGGTCCTCAAATCCAGCTCAAGGACCACCGGAGCGTGGTCCGAGACCGTGATGTTGCCTATTGAAGCCGACATCGTCCTGCTCAGCAGGGCCTGGGGCAACATAAAATAATCGATGCGCGAGTAGGAGTCATGTGGAGGCGAGTAGAAAGTGTAATCTCTGTCCGTCGGATGCATAGCTCGCCATACATCCACAAGCTGAAAAGCTTGAAAGGTCTTCTTAACGCGCCGTAACGCCGCATAGGAGTTGTGGGAGGTACCTCGGGAGGCATCTAGTTCTGGATCTAAGGCCAGATTAAAATCGCCGCCCAGCAGGACCTGTCCTTCCATGAAATCATGCAATTTAGAGGATATCCGTTCAAGGAACGACACCTGGTCAGAGTTGGGTAAGTATAAGTTTGCCAGGGTGACGAGCACCGAGCCAAGACGGCCTTTGACAAAGAGAGCTCGACCCGAGTCATCGGTCCATGAATCCAAAAAAGACCATGGAGTCCGGCCAGCGATCAGGATACTTACGCCTCTAGATTTCGATTCAGAGAAGCAGCCATGGTAGACCGTGGGAAATCGTCTGTTGCCCAGTTTAGGAATATTGGAAGATTTGAAATGGGTTTCCTGAAGGAAGCCAACGTGGGCCCGAAGGCGGTAGAGCTCGGTCAATACGATGGAGCGTTTTTCGGGGGTATTTAGCCCCTTGGCGTTCAGCGTGACCAGGCGGATGGGGTCAGCCCGAGGGATGGCCATCTCCCCACAAGGATCCCGAACAAACAGACAGACGAAAAAAAAAAAAAAAAAAAAAAAAAAAAAAAAAAGGGGGGGGGGGGAAAGAAGGAAGAGTGGCGGGGACTACAAGAAGAAGAAACCGAGATCAGGGAGTAAAAGGCAGCTAGATGGGGAAACCGCCCGTGTAGAGCGGAAGAGTAAGGGCAAGGAATAGACCGGACGGAGTTCGGGAGGAAGAACAGGAGCAGAGAAAGTAGGTAGAGGAAAGAGAGCTGGAAGACACGAAGTTCGTGTGAACAGAAAGAGAGGGGGGAGAGCAACCGTGCGAGAGGTGCACAGGAGAACTAATCAACGTTCGCCCAGAGTTCCAGACCCACCCCCCCGGATCAGGGAGGGGTGAAAGGAACCCCGCGGAAAACAAACCCTACGTGGGGTACGGGGAAGGTCACCACAGGCAGAGGAGGGTGACCGCTCCCCACCTACCCCAACACGGCCCATAGAGAACAAAGCATGTGATGTATAATGAGCGTCTATAAACAAGCATAATCACTAAATACCAAAGAGGGGGAAGGGAACAAGCTAGCCTCGGCCCGTGAAGGAGAGATAGGGGGAACGGGAGGGGGGGAGAGGGAGGGGAAGAAGAGGAAGGGGGAAGAGAAGAGAAGGAAGGAGGGGAGGGAAGAGAAGGAAGGAGGGGAGGGAAGAGAAGGAAGGAGGGGGGGGAAGAGAAGGGAGGAGGGGAGGGAAGAGGAGGGGAGGGAAGAGGAGGGGGGGGAAGAGGAGGGAGGAGAAGGGAGGGGGATAGGAAAATGAAAGGGGGGAGAGGGAGAGGGAGGAGGGGGAGAAGGGGAGGGAGAGGGGGAGGGAGAGGGGGGGAGAAGGGGGGGGAGAAGGGGGGGAAGGGGGGGGAGAAGGGGGGGGAGGGGGGGGGGAGGGGGGGGGGAGGGAGGGGGGGGGGAGAAGGGGGGGGAGGGGGGGGAGAAGGGGGGGGAGGGGGGGGAGAGGGGGAGACGTGAGGGAGGGGAGGAAAAGGTAAAGGGAAACAGAGACTCTGCAAAATGTAGTACAGGCAATAAATGTCGCAGGCGACCCAACAGTTATAGGTTCCGCTGCTGCGCGATGCATGGGGGAGCAGAGCCCCCGGCCCTACGAGGGGTACCTCCGAAATGAGAACTGAAATGGAATGGAGGGCCTAGGCACATCACTGCACCCATGCACCGGAAGCAGGACCAGGCACCCCAACGGAAGCCACACAACACATCCCGGGCAACCGGGCTGCCCCCACCGGTATCTCCCGGGGCGGGCGCCCCCCGATTACCCAGATAAGGTCATAGCACCACCCCCCCCCCACCAGGGACCGGCTATAGAAGCAGGGGGGCTCCGCCAGGTGGGGAACGGCCCGTTCCCTCCTCCACACGTCAGCCCTGAGAGAAATCCAGCAAGATCCCAGACACAGGAGCTGGGTGAAGGAGGCGGGGAGAGGCCGAAACAGGCATTGGGAAGCATAAAAACCATGCAAGGGCAGAGGCACCGGGCCCATAGCGGAGCAACCCCCCACCCCCGCCAGGTGAGCACAGAAGACGGGCCCCCACAGCAGTGTCTCTCCATCCTCAGGCTCGTGGCCTGCGGTCCTTCAGAGCAGCTCCATGGTAGGAAGTCCGTGAGGAGGTCGATCCGCACATGCGGACCACCGATGATGATCGGGACAATCCTCGCAGGGCAACCAAAAGATCAAAGCCATAGCAACATGCAATGAGGAAAGCAGCTACCGTTACCTGGACGAGCAATCAGCAGGGGCAATATAGATACAGATCCAAGGGCTGGGGGCTAAGTCACCAAGGGGGGGGTCGGCACACATGGTGCGAAACACATGCAGGCAGGGGCACCCGCAGGCAGGAGGCAGGAGCGGGCAGTCTAGCAGGGCAGTCCACTAACGGTCAACAGCAGGATAATCACACCGGATCCCAGGAGGATGGACAGAGCAGGGGGGGCACTGCAGGGTCGGGGCTCGGGATCCGTTAGCGACAGCCATGAGAAGGAGTCAGCGGGAGGCAGCGGAGGAGGGAGAGGGAGAGGGAGGGCAAAGGCAGGAGGGATGGATGGAGCTATACTCACGGACCACAGGCTCAGGTCTCAGGAGCCGCTACGTCCGGGCCACGAAAGTCCTGCTGTGGTCTCCTGCTCCGGTGGCGTTGGCGCTGTCTGCGAGGCAATGTACGGACGGAGCCCCCGGGTCCCTGACGAGGATCACGGTCAGGGAGCAATGCCATCCAATCCGGGAGGGCGATTGGGGTCAGGTCCAGGAACTCGAACGCGGCCGGCAAGTCGGAGTGTCTTCGTAGGGTATAGGAGGATCCGTGTCTACGCACCGTAAGCTGCAGGGGAAACCCCCAGCGGTAGGTGACCTCCGGGGCTCGGAGCCGCTCCAGAAGGGGCTTCAACATAGCCCTGCGCTGCAAAGTTCCACGGGCCACATCAGGGAAAATATGAATAGAGGCGCCATCAAACTCCACCGGACCCTTCGACCAAGCCTCCCGCAGGATCATCTCCTTAGTGGTATACCGGTGGAGACGGCATATCACGTCTCTAGGTCTGGCAGGATCATTCGAGCGGGCACCCAAGGCACGGTGGATCCGGTCGAACTCGAGGGTCACCGGCGGCTCAGGCGGCAGGATACGGGAAAGTATAGCCCTCGCTGTCTCCTCTAGGTCCTCGGTACCCGTCGCTTCTGGGATCCCCCGGAGCCGCAAGTTATTACGGCGGCTCCGGTTCTCCAAGTCCTCCATGCGAAGTTGGTGAGCAGCAAGGGCCTCTCCGTGGGATGTCTGGGTCTGCTCCAGGGCCGCCACCCTGGACTGAAGATCACTGACCGCCGATTCGCCCGCCGTCAGACGACCATCCAGCAGGGCCACCTCACCACCCAGTTGCTGGAAATCCCGCCGGTGCTGTTCCGCCACCTGGGCCACGATGGACTCCATGTCCGTTCTGGTGGGAAGGGCCCGGAGAAGAGTCCACAGCTCTGCGTTATCTCCAATCTGAACCACCTGCGGGGACAGGGGAGCAGGCACTGAGGTAGAAGTCGCCATAGTGCCGGGTGGGGGCAGAGGCGAGGTGGCCTGTCCCGGGGAAGAAGCGGCCTGCGGTCCCAGGTCGCCACGCGGCGTTAGCTGTAGGGCCCTCGGCGGAGGACTGGCAGAGTCCGGGAAGAAAGCACGGATGGGGGTAGCCGATACAGTCCGTGAGGATGTGGAAGAAGCAGTCTTAGTTTTCCTCCTCTTGTGGACGCTCATAATAGCGATAGATAATAGGTAAAGGCCGAGAAGGGAGGCTGGAGAGCGGGAGCACCAAGAGAGAGCGTCCTCACACCGCCATGTCCAAGCCACGCCCCCATGGTTTGTTTTTTAATAGATGTTACCATTAAGTTAAGCAGCCAATTAAACTGATATCAGTTTGATTGGCTGCTCTGGAGGGCAGAGGAGAGTTCTGGAGTCTAATAGACCCCAGATCTCTCCATTAAGGGCACCTGTAACTGCCCATGCTTTCACGAGGCATGAATCAAGTTGAATTAACTGTGTATAAAGTTTTTTTAAATAAAATAAATACATAAAAAAATGTTTTAAAGCACCCTCGTCCCTTGTGCTCATGCGCAAATGTGAAAGCACGCGCATATGTAAACAGTAATTACACCATACATGGGAGGTAGTGCTGCGAACGTCAGGGTGAAAGCAGTAATTCTAGCGTCAGACCCTCCTGTTTAACTCTAAACTGGTAAACTGAAAAGGCTTTTTAAGCATCACCTGTGGATAATTTCCTGTACCATAAATTGTTGCCATTCCACACAGGCATGCGCAGTTTGAAAGTGTGACATGTTGGGTATCTATTTACTCAGCGTAACATCATCTTTTATATTTTACCAAACAAAATGGTTATTCTGTTTTGTTTTTGCATGCACTAAAATTCATTAGTGTATTTGATTTTTTTTCCTGAAAATTTGCATTTGATAAACCACTGGGCAAATATTATGTGATGTGAAAAAACTGCAACAGCCACCATTTTATTCTTCAGGGCCTCTCCTTTCAAAAAATATGTAATGTTTAGGGCTTCTAAGTAATTCATTTTGTAGCAAAAAAGTGCAGATTTTTACATGTACAATATTTGAGAACGAAGAATTGCCCTGGGCTGGAACTGGGTAATCTCCTCCAAATATATAATCAAAGCTGGGTTTATTACATCATCTGTCTTGTCCTCTATGCAATCTTCTTGCAGGTTCGGATCATTCCATTACAGTTACAACGGCTTTTTGCTCAGCTTCTCCTTGTGGATCAACGGGCCGCATCAACCACTGACCTCACAAGCAGCTTTGGCTGGGATAACAGTGAGGTCTGTAAATATTTTTGGGGTAATCTATCTCATATATAGTGCATTTTTATGATTTATATAATTGTAAACCGGTCTATGCTTTTTTGGTAATTCAAAAAAAAAAAAAGTGTTGAAGTGAAGCCACCCTTTGGCTTACTCATTTGGATTTATTTATTTTTTTTTTAGTTTTGCAGGTTAAACATACAAAACAACCACTTAGAGTTTCGATGACCTCATCCGCTGAAACATAAGGGCATATTATAGGCACATTTCTCAAAAACAGTGAAGACAGCATATGTATTCCCTTTAAAATATAAATTAAACAATCTATTCTAAGTTTCACATTCCATTCTCAATAGATGCAAATAAAGCAATTGGGTTTAGTTTTACTTAATTGTTAGGATACAGATGAATCCCGACAAATCTCATAAGTCTGGCAGGGAGACTTTTTTTCTGATAGAGTCCCCTAGCAATATAACACACCATACATAACTTGAAACCGAAGAATTACTTTGGGTGGACTGACCCGTCAATATTTTTATTGTGAATACAAATGCCGCACAAATGTGAGAGAAAAAAAAGTCTGAGCTTAAAACAAGGCTATAATAATGGCTATCAAACATTCTCTCTCAGTCATCAAGATATCTCAGGTTCTTGGTTTTCTGGGTATGGTTACTGACACGCCGCCTCTTTGCAGTATTCCAACATATCTAAATAGTTTGACAATGCCACAACATCTAAAGCAAGTCCCTATTTTACATCTGTGACCTAGTGGGCCAGAATTTATAGTGGACTCTACACACTTCATAAAGCTGTACTAGGCACTGGGAAAAGTGTATGTAATTCCTACCAATGAACTTCTCCTTATTTGCTCCTTTTTGCCTTTTTAAATATGCATTTGGAAGCATTTTGTTCTGTTAGGTACAGTAAAAGTTCTGTAAATCTTGCCTGAAATTCAGAGCTATCCTATGTCCTTTGCACACTCAAAAAATCCCTTCTAGTTCTTATCAAGGATACATTAAAATTCTCCTCTGTGCCGTAGAGGTCTAATTGTGGGAGCGGTTGAGCAGTCTAGCAAAACACACTGGGCAGGATTGATACCAATCAGTCCACAAAAACGGTGCGTTGGCTAACAAAAGGGCTTAGGAACTGAGTGCATTTCTGGCAAATTAACAGGTATTTCTTTTTCGTACATTACAGGACACAGAGCAGGCTAAATATCATGATTATCTATAGGTTAGGCTATATATCATGTATACCTATAGGTTAATGGAGACTGGCTGAAGAAACTGACAGAAAGCCTCCCTATATAGCCCCTTCTACTCAGGAGCTCCTCAGTTTTGTCCACCAATATCTCTTTTACAAGGGTTTTTATTAACGGATTGTAGAGACATACAGAGCCAACTGACTGAGACAATTATCTGGAGTGTACAACATAACGGAGTACAGCTAAAAAATACAGTGGGACAAGAGAGAGTTACAATAAGAAAAATATGCAATAATTTAACTGATTCACATTATAAATGTGATGCTCAAATGTTCCTGAAAAGTAGAACATAGTTATCAGCAGTAACAAAAAAAACGGAAAAAAAACTGAGCTGCAATGTGGAAAGTCAGTTGACTGCGGTAAAAAAAAATATATAGGATGAAGAATACCTCCCAAATTCAGTAGGAGGGGGTTAAAGTTACAGGGGGAAAAAAAAGAGGTTAAATTGGAAGAAGAGTGGTCTCAGAGAACTAGGTTTTTTGCCAGTGTCTTATAACCTATTGGGAAATGTGTATTTATTACAGAGATGTACTATATATGATTTTCTTTTCTTTCTTTTTGCCTTGATCTAAATTTATAAATTCAGGGATGTTAGGAATTGCTTGTACAACCTAATTTATATATTGTTGTTCAAATCCTTCATGATTATCATTAAAGTGGTTGTAAAGGTAAAAGTTTCTTTCGATGTCCATTTCGCACAGAGCAGCTAAGTATGCCATGTTTATTATTTAAAAAAATAGATATTGAACCTGCAAATTCAATCACTTTAGGTTTTATTCTAATAATTATTTTCATATAACCGTTGCAGGAGACTGGCCAGCAGGATGTCCAAGAGTTGAACCGGATCTTGTTTAGTGCCTTGGAAAGCTCTTTGGAAGGAACCTCTGGCCACAACCTCATCAAGGATTTATACCATGGTACTGTAGTAAACCGCATTAATTGCCGGGAGTGTGGTTATGTTAGTGAGAGGCAGGTAAGAGTTACCACATGACTTTCTTGTATTAAAACAAAAAAGAAGAGTAATAAGTCACATTCAGAGATATATATCCTTTTTTTTTTTTTTTTTTTTTTTAAGTTCATATAATTTAATAAATCCTAGTGGCCAAGGTTTTAAAAAGCTAGATAACAGGCATGTTCATTGAGTATCTTGCTGACTACTGTAAGTTTAAAGCAGGAATTTATATACACTAACAAATTATTATTAAGGCTGAGGTTTGTTGAAAAACATGTGAACCGCAAATTTACCAGCAATTGGGTATTTTCATGTCTACTGGTGGCTGCTGTTTACATTCGAGTTCTCTGACCCCAGATACCCTTGCAAATGGGGGTTAATATCAGCAGCTACGCCCATGACAGACACTTGTCAAAGTACCAACTATGCCCACCTTTTCCGCCCCTGTGCTCCATTAATAACACTGGGACTATAGGTTCCCACAGTGCAAATCTTTCCATGATTGGAGGATGGGTGGATGAATGAAAGGTATGCCCCTCCTCCCACGGGAAAGGTTGTGCTACTTGCCCCATCAGCACTGGATGCAGAAATGACAACCAGTTAATCTTGCCAGAAACACTACTCCAATGTCACCTCATAGGGTGACAATGCTGACATAGTGCCATTGTAATAGCCAGCAGCATTTTCTACATTCATGTTCCTTGCAGAATTGCCAGGTAATCTTGGCATATTTTTGCTTGTCCCAAAGAGGATATAGAGGCTTTGTTTAGGCTGAAGTAATACTCCAGAAGTAGAAGTGTACCACCGTGTGCTAGTTGCCAGGTGATTATGCTGGTCCACTGGCTTCAATACTTTGCAAGTCCCTGACCTGCTACGTTTATGCAGATCAGGAGTTTGACTTTACCCACAAACTTCCTCACAAGCCAAAGACAGCACTGAATCAGCCCCTAGGTTCCTTACCTTGGTGAAACCCCTATACACTGCCCCACAGGCAAGAATTAGGGTTAATACCAATATCTCTGAACTGTTCCTGATCACCCGAGGCACCAGACAGGGATGTCCCCTGTCACCCACATTATTTGCTGTAGCAATGGATCCACTTGCAATTAATACTTCATAGCTCTGCCACAATTAAGCAACGGAGAGCTTCCGCAGCGAGGCAACTCAATGTGGTAGGGGACAGTGTGGTGTGCAATTCAGCGGATCACACAGCCCCCTTCCCCCCCCCCCCTTTTTTTTTTTTTTTTGTTTTGTACAAAATGTACATGTCATCCACAGCAGTGTACTGCGGTGTGATTCGGCACTGTAAACTGCGATAAAATGTAGCATATCTGCATTTTATTGCAGCACCCTGCAGCGCAGCCCTAGGCTGCGTTGTAGTGTGAATCGGACACATAATTTACATGGAAGATTTCAATCTCTCCCTCTCCCACCCTTTAGCACTATTTGGAAACTTTTGGGAGGTTTTCAGGCTTCAAGGTCAGTTGGGAATAATCCCTCTTCTTTCCCTTAGATCCAGAAACCATCACCCTAATTATCACACAATCTTCTGCCACTTATTGAACTTTTTAGAGATGATCTTAAATGATGGATGTCTCTGCCCTAGATCTCATGGCTTGGGTTATTCTAATGCATTTTCTACCTAAATTTATTTACATGTTTGCAAATTCCCTGTGCACTATGACTCGTACATATTTCAAATAAATTGACGCCATCCATTGCTCATATGAAACAACAATGAGCCGCCTAGAATCTCCCTCACAACACAATTCATGCTGAGATAGGTGGGTTTGGCATTTCCCAATTTCCATTTATTTCATATTTTTTTTTTGTAGCCCAAATAATCCCGACAGTGCACATTTAAAAGGTATTTACTGTACATACAGGTAAGCCTTATTATAGACTTACCTGTAGGTATTCATAAACAAGCAGACTTTACTACCACTTTAAGAGAGCATTTGTGGTTTGTGCCATTCATTCCACATACTCAAACTTTGCTAGAGGACTTGCTATATTAATTGCTAAATCTTCATGCCCCTCTAATAAAATAATTGTCACGGATCCCTATGGTAGATTTGTGGTCGTTGTCCTTATTATTACCAAATCCCCCTATACCGTTGCAGCTGTATACATTTCTTTACAGTACAACATGTAATGATGGCCAAAATGCTTCAGGTGGTAGACAGTCCAATTATTATGACGGGTGACCTAAATATGGTTCTTTCTCCTGATATTGATTCATTTAGGACAGACTCGAGATTACTTCCTCTTTATCTACCTGTATTTTGAAATATAATTCTGGTAGCTTGTTGGAGATGGAAGTATCCTTGTAAACGAGAATAGTCTTGTTTTTCCTCAGCATACAAATCACTCTTTGCTTAGATATGTGCTTTGTAACTTCCAATGTTCTCTCCAAGCTTGTCGAGATCCAATATCTCCCTCGGGTGGAATCAGATCATTCCCCATGGATGCTGACATTATCCTTAGGTGTTTGTGAGGGTTAAAGACTTTGGAGACTAGGACAATTACTAGCCTCAACAGACTCCATTGTAGACTGAGTCTGTCATGGCTAAAGGAAGACATTTTTAATAACACTTTAGACACCGTTTATGTGGTACCATTTGAGAAGTAATAAAATAGATGAAGTATGGAAAATAACTGCTTTTGAAAAAACGGTTTTGGATGCAGAAGTGGAATACATCAAAAACCCCACCAATTATCAGTTTATCAGTTGTAGAGGGAACAATCCAGACAACTTGACCTGCTCCTGGTAGAAAAGACCCAAAAGAAATTGCTGTATCAAAAATGTTTGAATTTGGGGACAAGAATAGTAAAATTTTAGCCTATCTAGCCACAGTGGAATACACCTCCACATCCATCTCTTGTATATATGATGGCTCCCAGATCCTAAGGACCCAGATGGGGGAAATCACTCACAGGCATTCACTTATTTCTACTGTCAGTTATATAAGTCTCAAGTTGCATATACCTCTGCATATATACATTGCATGTATATACCTTTTTCTGAAGCCGATCCGGTCTCCAGTGGTAGAAGCTATGTGCAGGAGACAGCCAACAACGGCTGGGAAGTAACATTACCCATAGAGTTACTATGGAGCTTTGTCAGCTGCCTCTTGCGCACACTTCCACACGCAGAAGCTGCTGCTGACAGCTCAGCGTGGGACTGGAGCGGCTTCAGAAAAGGTATGTATAGTGATTTTTGCTTTACAGGGTTAGATAGGTTAGTGTTCGAATGTGGCTGCAAGTATGTTTAGAGATTTTATTTTTAGGCTGAACTTCTACTTTATTAATCATAATACTGATTACTACATATTACATTTTCCAAAGATACTGTGAAACCTAGCAGGGGCTGGTTGCCATTGAGCCTTTGATGATGACAAGATGCCACTATTCATGGTTATTGGGTTAATAAATTGGAAGAAAAAAAATGTCACTTTATGCCAACAATATGTTGCTGTACCTCGTGAACTCTGACAAAAAATAGGATAGAAAAAGATGGGGCTTAGCAGGCCAGTGGGAGTAGAAGGATCAGACCCAAAACCAATTTATATAAAACCAAGATACATTTTATTGATGATTACAGGATAAAACTACACATGGACAACCATGTATACTCAAAAAACAACAGACTGACATACAATACTAAAATCAAACATTGAGAGTCACTAGCAATATAGAAACCAATCCCTTAGGGGGATATGACCAGAAAAAAAGCCTGTGTAGGATGGAGAGTGGGTCTCAAGCTGGATTCGGTCAAAGTAGGTCCCCAGCAAGCCGACGTGTTTCGCTCAAGGCTTCCTCAGGGCCTGAGAGACCATAACAGACCGGTATTTCCTTCTTGGTAGTGACTCATGCTAGACGACAAGGTTGTAGCGATACTAGATGCTGCTTGGAAGATGTTTCTTCCGAAAATATAAATTCTTTACAGACGTCATGAACAAATTTATTGCACTGGATCCGATACTTTAAGTCCCAAATGTGTCCCCAGAAGGAAGGCTTCAGGGTTTACCCTTAATGTAGCCTCCTCAATAGGGATCGCAGCCAGAAAAGGTAGGGGTCCACTCTTAGGTATCTTTTCAAAATATATATGTGTATATATTACACCATAGCTATGATGGATCTAATGTTATATAAAAGTGGCTTAGAGTAGGACGAGAAGCAGCCTTTCCTGTGCGTTCCTTGGAATATTGAATTTCCAACCTCTGTACTCTGGTTGGTAGCAGGGAATAACCTCTCCTTAGTATGTAAAGTACTTCAGGCAGGGAAGGGGGGCATATATGCATATATATATTCAATTATGGGGAACAATCGGTCCTGGGCTACCTAAGCCCTCCGTGGTCAGTATACAGCAACAACCTGCCAGGCAGGTTGTTGCTGTATACTGACCACGGAGGGCTTAGGTAGCCCAGGACCGATTGTTCCCCATAATTGAATATATATATGCATATATGCCCCCCTTCCCTGCCTGAAGTACTTTACATACTAAGGAGAGGTTATTCCCTGCTACCAACCAGAGTACAGAGGTTGGAAATTCAATATTCCAAGGAACGCACAGGAAAGGCTGCTTCTCGTCCTACTCTAAGCCACTTTTATATAACATTAGATCCATCATAGCTATGGTGTAATATATACACATATATATTTTGAAAAGATACCTAAGAGTGGACCCCTACCTTTTCTGGCTGCGATCCCTATTGAGGAGGCAACATTAAGGGTAAACCCTGAAGCCTTCCTTCTGGGGACACATTTGGGACTTAAAGTATCGGATCCAGTGCAATAAATTTGTTCATGACGTCTGTAAAGAATTTATATTTTCGGAAGAAACATCTTCCAAGCAGCATCTAGTATCGCTACAACCTTGTCGTCTAGCATGAGTCACTACCAAGAAGGAAATACCGGTCTGTTATGGTCTCTCAGGCCCTGAGGAAGCCTTGAGCGAAACGCGTCGGCTTGCTGGGGACCTACTTTGACCGAATCCAGCTTGAGACCCACTCTCCATCCTACACAGGCTTTTTTTCTGGTCATATCCCCCTAAGGGATTGGTTTCTATATTGCTAGTGACTCTCAATGTTTGATTTTAGTATTGTATGTCAGTCTGTTGTTTTTTGAGTATACATGGTTGTCCATGTGTAGTTTTATCCTGTAATCATCAATAAAATGTATCTTGGTTTTATATAAATTGGTTTTGGGTCTGATCCTTCTACTCCCACTGGCCTGCTAAGCCCCATCTTTTTCTATCCTATTTTTTGTTGGTCTCTCATAGGGGTAAGGGCCTTAACTACACGGAAAAAATTTTGTACAGACTCGTGAACTCTGCTGGCTCGTTAACTACAGCACTACCAGTCATTGCTAAATTTGGTGTTTTTTGGGGTTTTAAAGTCCATTAAATCAAATCCAACATTTTCCCCTTTGACCCTCTCTAGATATCTCTTCAAGAAGTCTCTAAATTTTGTTATTGAGCAATTGATATTTAATCACCCCTGGATTCCCATATAGATAATAATAATCACCCCCTGATAGAGAAATTAAATATTACTTAAGAACATGGTTTAAGCTGCCCTTAAAGCTTATGGGCAGGTTAAATCTCTTTGCCTTGCTTCTTATGAATTCTACTGAATAAAATCTTTTCTGAAATTAATATGGTAATATCCTTCTTCCTCTGGGGACCAAACTCCACGGCAACCCACCCCCCTCCCAGAATATCACTAGAAACACTACATCTTCCAACACATGGAGGTGGGCTGGTGCTCCCCAATCTACAATGTTACTATCTTGCAGCACAATTGACCCATATACTCGGGTGTTTTTTCCCAAACTTGTGTAATGCTATTGTGACTAACACAAGCTGCACTCATGCAATCATTTAAGGCCCTGAATAATCTCCTATATGCAAATGGTCCCTATCTCAGGGTGGGTACAGATTAAAATTATCCTGTAAAATATAGTGCATCCGGAAAGTATCCACAGCGCTTTGCTTTTTCCACATTTTGTTATGTTACATGGTGAAAAAGTCTGGTGCATGAAGACATGAGATGTCACTCTCAAGTGTTGAAACAACTGTGTAACAAATCAAATAACATGTTAACAATAAACTTAAATATCTATAAAACCATCCACCAAATGTGGAAAAATAAACAGATGATATAAATTGCATAAGTGTCCCAAATTAAATAAAAAGGTGCAGAAATCCCCTATTAGGGGTGTCCGTGCATTATTTTCAATCACAAAGTCCAAAACATTAAATGCAAAAAATACACGTGAAGAATCCAGATGATAGGTGAAATTAGGGATAAAAGCGGTGCTCCCAACGTCAACCCCATGTCAACGTGATAGTCTTGTATCCCACCACCTTTCAAGTTTGCTTCTTACCAGCAGATATGTGTTAATAGGACGAAAAGACAGCCACCTCCAGAATATATAAATGGTGCACTCCGCGCTTATGGGAATATACTTGGATAGGAATACAATTTGATAAATGATAGGCTGCTGCCTCCCTGGACTATAGTCAAGGACTATATAAAAATGGAGGGAAATAAGGGAATGGCGCTGCCTAATAACAATATTGTAAATATGAATGTGGTGAAATTAGAGGAGTGGTCAGAAGGAAAGCTAATATATGGTATGTAAAATGTTGTGTCAAATGGTCAGTGAATAAACATGTAAATACCTGTAGGGGAAGTGTGTTCTTAAGTAATAAAAATGTAAAGTGACTACGTGCTAATAAATATATAAATGATCAGAAATGATATAAACCAAGATAAATATAAATATAAGACAATAATGGTATACAATGTACAAACTGTATATATAAAAAAAATCAATGGATCAATGTGGTGACATGTGCATAAGTGTCTATAAGTGACAAAGTGCACATAAATATATAAATGTGACCAAATGTAGATGAATAAATAAATATGATAAACTGATCAACAATGGTGACTTCAGTGAATATACTATAATAGTTAAAGTGGCAGGTGGTGATATAAAGTGACTTAGTGGTAAAAATATCCAAAATGAATGCAAATGGTGATTGAGTGGCTATAAAAGTCCAATAATTATTGGAAAACAGGTGACAAAATCTTTGTGTAAATAATACACACTAGGTGACCCCGTGGTGGGTGGTGAGGTGCTCCGTGACCCCTTTAATAGGTAGCCCACTCACCAGAGATACCCACCCCACACAGGGGTATAGAGCGAGTATATAAAATGGATGATGATTCTGCAGGTAGGTCCTTGTTCCCTCTGTGGGTCCTGGGATGGACGTACTGGAGGGTCCCTGTAGGGTACCGGGGTATAGCAGGATTCCTAAAAGAGGATGGCCGGGGTCTGGTGGGCATCTGTCAGTATAGGGTAGTGGCTCCAATGTTTCGCGGTGGGTCAGCCAGTTTCAATGGGACAGGTTATGTGCATCAAAGCCGTATGGAATAAGGAAAAGGCACATAGTGTAATACTGTAGGGTAAATGCTTTATTGCAAGTCAAAGGTAAAAGGTACTCACATTTGCAATGATATAAACGAGCGGTGTAACATACTTCTGGAACACAATGCGATCCACGCCAAATACCGGAACCGGAAGTGATGTGACACGCTGTACGCGTTTCGTAAGCATGCGTCTTCAGCAGCCTGCTGAAGTACATCCAACAAAGTTTCCCCCTGAGCAAGAGCAGGAGAGGGGGTGGGGAAAGGGCAGAAATGCCCAAGGAGGAGGCAGGACACCAGATAGGGGGGGGGGTGAGGCCTGTATTCTACAATTGCCTGTGGTTTGAAAAAAGGGGGTGGGGGGGTTGGCAGAGAGAAAAGAGAGAGGTATTTAATGCCTGGGGGGGGGGGGATGTCTCCCACATGATGATGGCTGAGAATCTTTTGATTAAGAAAGATCGCTCAAATCTTTCTACTATATTAGCTACTATATTAGATATATTGCCTAGCTTTATTATCCTTGTCCTCCTCAAGGATGGAGAAAATAAAGGCCCAGTGGCAAATTTATATCCCCTCGCTAGATGATGATATTTGGGAAGATTTAATAGAGAACCAAATCTCAACAGTTATTTCAGCCGGAGACAAGTAAATCTAACTCAAATGTTTGCACTGGATTTTCTCTACCCTTAGTAGATTATATAAAATGGGAAGAATGTCTTTTCCTGGAATGCCCACAGTGTTATTTTGGCCATTTCCACTAATGAGGCAGTTTTGGTCGGATATTACTGGATTTATGGAGGAGAAGCTGTCTCTTCCAAATATTTGTACTGCTGCCTGATGTCTTTTAGAAGATTTTTCTGAGGAGGAACTGTGCGGTTCACAGAAAAATTACTCTGTGGGTGTAGTTTTGTGACGTCCTCGCACTGGGCGGAGGGTAGGCGCCACCTTGGATTTCATTCATTGACTGTTGCCCGTGGTCTGTTTCTGCTATATAGTCATCTTATTGAGGAATCTTGTGAGTACAATATATTATTTTATCCTTCAAGTAAGTTAATTACTTTTACACTATATAGAGAATCTTTTTACTTCTGTTCTCGGAGAAAGGATTTCAGATCCTAAGGCACGGTGAAGAATACTGAATAAATCACTGGATATTGAGGTGCTATCATTAGGACTTTTTTCCTGTGGACTTAACATGGATATTTTTTATGTTTTGACACTTTAGTTGTTGCATGCATTTTGACTATTGAGATTATGCACATATGTTATATTTGTGGTTTACTATTGCACATGCACTTTATTGCTAGATTGTACATACATTATTTGTTTGGATAACGCATGTTATATATTACACTTTTTTTTTTTTTTAAATCTTTTATGCAAAAAAAGCTTTGTCCCTGAATTTAAAAGGTACATTCTTACACTATCCAATTCTTGATAGATCTGATAACCAAGTTCATACTCCTGTAAAATAAAATTACATATTCATCTATAGAGGTTGTCTGAAGCAATTCAATTACCTATGGGTAGGGGTGGGTGTAAAAAATGTCAGTTTCTATAGAGGAACAATATATTCAATGTGTATATCTCATGTCATGTGCTATAAATGTCCTTTTGTGCTAAACTTATTGCTTTGCAGTATTGCTTATATGCTGATTGCCACCACCTCCTTCTTTTTTTTTTTTTTTTTAAGAATGCCTGCTTGTCACCAGTCTGCATTCTTAATCTGGTTGTTTCTATTTTCCTTCAATGGTTGTACCGCATTACCTGCTCTGGTTATAATATCGGTTGTGAAGATTTTTTGCCTTTTTATACTATATGCATAGTCAGACTGTGTATATGTGCTTTTTCTTGTTGTCTAACTAAGAAAATGTTAATAAAATTACCCTTTAAAAAAAAAAAAAAAAAAAGAAAGATACAAAAAAGTAAATGTGTCAAGGCTAGGTAAATTGGTTGTTGAGCCAAGCTGACAATAGTTTTAAACAGACATAAATAGTAAGAAGCATGGCATACAAAATTAATGTCTCACAGTTTATCTGCCTCCTGATGACTCCTTTTGTAATTCTGAATTCAATATATTTTATGCAGGAAGATTTCCTGGACCTCACAGTGGCTGTGAAGGGAATGTCCAGCTTGGAGGAGTCTTTATACAACATGTATGTGGAAGAAGAAATATTTTACGGTGACAACCTTTACCGTTGTGGAGCATGTCATAAGCTTGTCCCTGCAGCCAAGGTAGCTATAAATTGTAATTAACAATCTTATTCTGTTGAAAGGTATAGGGTACCCAAAATGTACACAAATAAATTACAAACACATGCTCTTGATGAAAAAGCCTAAAAAAGGAACCTAATACAGCTATCACATCAAATAATTAGTAAGCTGCAATATAATGTTTCATTTTGGGATTAATACTGCTTTAATTCAGTGACTGCACACCTGTTTTGATTCAGTAAGCGCTCATTACAAACTGTATTTCGCATGATAATCCAACTTGTGGTGCGACTTGTGCTCTGAGAATCTTGAAGGGGTTCTCCATGCCAAAAACTGGAGTGGGGTCAGGGCCGGTACAAGGATGCCCTGGGCGTCTGTAGCATGGGAGGTGGAGTGTTTCTGCAACGGTTAGCTGGCAGGAGAGAGCAGGATGTGCGCTCTCTCTCTCCTCCCTAGCTTCACACTCCTGTCACTGTAGCGCTCGTCAGATCGGGACTTCTCCTCCTCCTTCTCCTTTGGCTCCTCCTCATCTTGTATGTCAGAACTGAGGAGGAGCCTAGGAGAAGCCGATTTCTAAACCTTTGCACGGACAGCTGGCGGGAGAGATGCCACTGCTGAAGGGGAACAAGATCGCGGCTTGGGGATGCCACTGGATGTCAGACCTATACAGAGTTTGTTACCCCATCTCCTGACAGCAAACAATGTGGGTAGGGGACAGGTAATCAAACTCTGTATAGTCCCGATCGGATGTCCAGTGGCATTCCCGAGCCGTGATCTTGTTCCACTTCAGCAGCGACATCTCTCCCGCCAGCTGTCCGTGCAAAGGTTTAGAAATCAGCTTCTCCTAGGCTCCCCCTTAGCTCTGACATATGAAGAAGAGGGGCTTCACAGAGCGATGTGGCCCGCTGTATCTAAGGTTTGCATGCTTGAGGAAAGCTGCAGCTAAGCCGAGGGAAGGGAGAACTGCACTGGGGACACAAGGGGGGGGGGAGAGTATTTGTACTAGGAGGGGGTGGGGAGAAGATGATTACTTCTAGGTGGGATCGATATGGGGGGGGGGGGGTTGTGCTGGGATGGGGAATTTGAGAGGTAACAGGATAAGATTTTTTTTTTCTAGCAGGAAAATTGAGGAGGGGGGAGAATGCTAGGAGAGGGGATTTGTGCTGGGGGGAAGAGGATTTGTGCCAGGAGGGGTAATTTGGGGGATTGTCCTTGAAGAGATTGGGATGGGGGGATTTGTGCTAGAACAGGAAATCTTAGGGCTGTTAGGGGCATTCGGTGGGGGGGGTTGTGCCAGTAGGAATGATGGGGGATAGTTGTGCTCTGGGAAAATTTTTCATGGTGGGGGAGGATTTGACAGGTGTAAGATTTGTTCTAGGAGGGGAAGTTTGGGGGGGGGGGGTGCTAGGAGGGGTGATTTGGGGGGTTGTGCTTGGGGGATGGGGGGGAGAGAGCAGTGGGGAAGGGGGATTTGTGCTGTGGGGTCGGGGGGAAAGTATTTGTGCCAGGAGGGGGAACATGTGCTGTGGAGATGGTGGGGGGATGAGGATTTGTGCTAGGAGGGGGAATTTGGTGGGATGTGCTAGGAGGGGTGATTTGGGGGGTTTGTGCATGGGGGATAGGGGGAAGAAGATTTGTGCCAGGAGGGGGGATTTGTGCAAGGGGGGGATTTGGGGGAGAGGATTTGTGCTAGTAGGGATGATTGATGGGTATTTGTGCTGGAGGGGGGGGGGTTTGAAGAGGAGAGAATTTGCGCTTGGAGGTGAAATTTGAGGGGTGAGAATGTGTGCTAATGGTGCTTTTTTTGGGGAGGAATAGTTGTGCTAGCAGAGAACATTTGGGAAGAGAGAGGCTTTGAGTTTAGAGAGAGGATTGGGGGGAAAGATTTGTGCTGAGAGGGGGGATTTCAGCAGGGAGAGATGTGTACTGGGAGGAGGGGGAATTTTTGTTTGGAGAAATATTTGGCTTGCAAAGGGAATGTATGCCTAGGGCTAAGTGTGCCAATTAGTTCTCAATCTTCTTTTTTTTGGGGGTGGGGGGTCGGGTGGGATTTTTGGTAACACATTATGCTCCTACATCTTGTGGGGGGGAGGTGGAGGCACAGTTTGGCCTTGTCCCGACACTGCGTGGGCCCCCCCCCAAGTTCCATACCAGGCCCTTTAAATCTGGCGTGGATCTTGAAAGGAAACCCCGGCCCGTTTTTTTTTTTTTTTTACCATTTTGGCATGGGGTTCACTTTAAAGATTCAATACCAGACTCAAAGGGCTTGCTATGGATTTTGAGGGCAACCCTCACGCCAAAAAAAACTCCCAAAAATGGGCGTGGGGTCCCCCCTCCAAAATCCATACCAGACCCTTATCCCGAGCATGTAGTCTGGCAGGTAAGGAAGGGGGAGGGGACAAGCACCCCCCATCCTGGAGCATACCAGGCCACACGCCCTCATGGGGGGGCAGTTGCTTTTGGCGGGGGGGGGCTCTGCACCCCCACCCTAAAGTACATTGTCCCCATATTGCTTGGGACAAGGGCCTCTTCCCGACATCCCTGGGCGGTACCGCCCCCCCCCCCCATGTGAATGAGTATGGGGTACCCCTACCCATTCACCCCAAAAAAGGCAGTCTAGTGTAAATAAAAACAAGAGACGGTTTTGACAAGTCCTTTATTAAAAATCTTCCTCTGATCATCTCCCTCTGGTTTTCTCCCTCCGGTGTTCCTTTTCCACCTGGAGACCCTGCTGTCTTGTGTCATCACATGAAACATGATGACACAAGGTCGGGGTCTCCTGGGTGAGGTCACAGGGTGGCCACGCCCCATAGCTATATATGAGGCCACAAAGAGCGGAGCTGGCATAATCACAGAAGACAGCAACGGAGGAAGACCGGAGGGAGAAGCTCCAAAGGAAGATTTTTGATAAAGGACTTGTCATTATTTACACTATCCAAAAATAGTGTGGCGCTAATCATAAAGTAAATAAAGCATTATTGAAGCATTATTAAAATAAACCATATAGATTCCAAATTGTGAAAGTGAAGAAAAAATGTGAAGAAAAAAAAGTGCAAAAATAACTCCCAAAGGTGAATGAGTCCAAGGGTTCCAAAGCACAGATAAATTAGTCCAAATAAATTCTTCAAAAATAACCACCACGGGGAAGTGCAGGTAAAGGGACACCATAAAGTGTGACTGATGGAAAGCAGCTTACCAGAACACCATGGTCATTCAAATTAATGAAGTGACCTCGCCAAGCGTTTGGATAAGTATGATATGATAAGTATGATGGACTCCAACCCAAACAGAAAAAGCAGGCAGCAATAAGGAAGCTCCAGTCTCTTCTTTTTTTTTTTTTTTTTTGCAGCTTGAAAACTTTTATGCCACTTACAGCTTGAAAACACCTGTATGTGCATGAGGCCATAGAATAACATGTAGGGGTGTTTGTAAACTGCAAAAAATGCCTGACGCTCCTAAATGCGGCTGTAAAAATGCCCTGTGTGCATGAGGACTTATGTGCATTAGGGTGATCTTTTTCAAATATATATATATATATATATATATATATATATATATATGAAAAACAAGTCTGACACTATACAGTAGGAATGGACATTTCTAACAAAACGGAGCTACCGCGAATAGGTATGCTTCTATACAGTTGTAAGTGCAAAAACAGTAAACGTGTCAAGCACTTTGGAGAACATAACATGAAGAAACCGAATACACGGTGTCAAAGTGTATGTGAGGTGCAAGTCTCATTCAGGGGGATAAAATGCAAGATGATGATGAGTCCAGCTTGCATATACCCTAAAGGCATAACAACTGCACAGTTCTGGGGAGCCTCATTTTAAGGGAAAAAAGTTAAGGGATAAGTTCACCTTTTGACAAAAAATAATAAATACACATTTCTCTGTCGCTCATTGACAGACATAGTCCTCCTTGATTAATATCAACTCGGGTTATACTGCCCTCTACAGGAGTAGGACTAGACAGGAAAGAAAACGTTCTGGCCACACCCTAGGGGCAGTCCCAGAGGGTATATCCTCTCACTTCCTGCTACAGCAAATCAATTATTTTTCTGTCTAGTTAGGAGTAAGGACCTAGATTCCTTGCTAGGATCTTCGGTCCTGGCAAGATTTTTTTTTAGAAATACTTTTTTAGACAGCTTTTTTTCTCCAGTGTTCCTGTGAGATCTTCAAGCAAGTATGCTGAAACTGGGCGACGGGCTGGATGTTGAGATCCAGTGGTCACCCCAGTTCAGCCTACGAGCGCGTGCAGGCCATAGCTCCGCGCTGGGTCGACCGCGACATAGTCCCACTGGACGGGGACTGACCCTGCGAGTTAAACATCTCGCCTGGACGCCAATGACCGGCGTCCGTATTGGTCGACAGCCCCCCGTATTGGTCGACAGCCCCCCCCACCCCGGTGGAGAGGGGTTCTGTCAGGAGTTGGCGCCCGCCTGGTTCCGGTATGGTGAGTAGAATGTTCCCCCTCTCCCCCTGTCGGGTTGTTGGTGGACGCGAGCCCCTCTCTGGGATGGTCGGACACTCGGTTTTCTGGGTCTCCCCTCTATCCTATAACAGGTCACAGATCCCCCAATTTGAGTGTGATTTTTGTGAATAGAAACCAGGAGGCTTGGTTTGGGAGCTGACTATCTAAAGTCACTATATGACTGTAAGGGTGACTGAAGTCAGTGGCAGACTACTAAAAGGCATTTCTATTGAGGTATAGAGGTATCCTACCTGTCTAGTGTGTACACAGGCCGATGCCTATGCCTGAGTTACTGCAGCCACAGATCGCCATCCCTCCAGAAAGCCGGTCACTTCCACAGGCCGCACAGCCTCCCGCAGGCCGAGGACACCTCCCGCAGGCCGAGGCACTTCCGCAGGCCGAATGCACACATCCCCCAGGCCGCTGCTAGCTTGCAAGCCGCTGCTATCCTACACAGGCCGCCGCCATTTTCCTGCAGATCGCACGAGGCCGCCATATTGGCGTAACCTCGTGTCTCCAGCATGGGGGCGGCCATGTTTGAGGTGACCAAACACCTCGTGGAGTAATTGGGAGGCGCCGGAAGGCGTGTAAAGGGGCGGAGCCGCCTCCTTGGCCCAGGGAAAGCAAGCCAAAGACTTCCTGTCTGTAACAGACAGTGCTGGAAGCAGGTTGATAAGAAACTTCTGTGCATCAGGTGAGCCTTGGGGTCTCTCTCTCTCTCTCTTTCTGAGGGGTCCAAGCAGGTAGACTGAGGGGCGCTACTGCGCTGGGGGACTAAGTTTAAAAAAAATAAAAAAAAAAAAAAATGTTTTTTTCTTGCAATTAATTTTTTTGTGTTTGCTGGCAAGTGTCTTTTTACATGAACCCTGCCACTCATGTATCCCCACCTGATCCCCTCGAGGTGGCCGCAGGACCCTCCAGTACCCCACTTGTGATGATGCATTATCAGCAGTTTTGGAGTCTTTGGTATCCCGGGTGGAGGTAGCCTGTCAGGGACGGGGGTCAAGAAGAGCGACCCCCGCCTACCCCTATGTCATCTGATACTTCAGATACGGATTCTGAGCTTGTCATTGCCGGGAAACCTTGAATATTGAGGTTACACCGGCAGAGGTAGCATATTCCTTTTTTGGTACTAGCAAGCCTACCAAAATGGTGAAGGGTTTCCCTTGCCCAAATGGGGTCTTCCGTAAACGAGCCCCTGCTATTTCCAAACGCATTGCTAGGCGCTATCATTTTGAGGAATCCCTCATTACAAAGATGGACGGTACCACCAATAGTGGACTCACCGATTTCCAGACTAAATAAAGCCACTGTTATCTCGTTGGATTGACAGAATGGGCCCCACCCATCTCTAGGGTGGGGGGACGTCTTCACCGGTTTCCGGATCCAGGGCTTTCCAGAATCCCGAATAAAGGGGTCCGCAAGGTCATATGGTCGGGATACAAAATCGAGTTTCGATCACTTCCACCGGTGCGATTCTTCCCTTCCAATATTCGACATCCCCGGGTCGCTTAAAAAGCTTTGCGGGGAACAGCTTGATGCAACAAGCAGTGGTATTTCCCATTCCTTGGAAGAGTTCTAGTCGAACCATAAGCGTGCGCACAGGGTGTGCCGGGTGTGCCTGGGCACACCCTAATCACCTAGGGCACATTAGCATTATCGCTCTGTTTGCCAGTGAGGAGATGGGAAAGATCTCCCTCGGACCTGCTCTGCCATAAGAGAAGTGCCACACACTTCTATTTCACTTTGCCAGCAGGGAGAGTAATGTATCGGAGCCATGCACATGTAGGCAAACACATGCATGTGTATTTAAACTTTGGGGTGCACACCCTAATGCAATAGGCTGCGCACACCTATGAGTCGAACCTGTTCACAATGCCCAGGAAAAAGGGCTAGGTGCGTCCAATTCTGGTCTTGGAAGAGATGGAGTCCATCCATACAGTGGTGACCTCCCTGCATCAGGGGGATTTCCTGGCGTCCATAGACATTTAGGATGCCTATCTTCATATCCCCATCTTCGCAGGACATCAGCGTTTTCTTTGCTTTTCCCAAAGATCATCCCTGGTTCCCACAAGGAGACTGAACTATCTGGGCCTAATTTTGGATACATCCTTGGCAAGAGTGTTTCTCCAGGCGGAGAAACTCCAGAAGATTCAGTCAATGATTCGGTTGTTGCTGTCCGTCAACTGGCTGGGATTGATGGTCTCCTCCTTAGAGGCAGTACCATTTGCCCAGTCTCATACCCAAATTCTCCAAAGAGGAGATTCTTCTCCTATGAAATCGGAATCCCGATTCCCTGGACAATCGGATCCGATTGAGCGAGCAGACCAGGGAGGCTCTGTTCTGGTGGCTTCGGTCTCCGATGCTCAGCCAGGGGAAGTAATTTCTTCTGATAAATTCCAGGTTACCGATAAAGGTGTTGGAACTGAGAGCGATCAGACTTTGTCTGATTTACTGGACCGAGCAGCTCCAGGGCAGTCCGGTTCGGATCCAATCGGACTATGCCACGGTCATGACTTATGTCAATCACCAAGGGGCACCAAGAGTGCCCTGGCGGCCATAGAAGTGGCCAACATTCTTTATTGGGGGAACATTTGTTCCAGTTCTCTCCGCGATATTTATCACGGGGGTGGACAGGCAGATTATTTCAGCCGTCAGATTCTGGATCAAGAGGAATAGTCTCTTCATCCAGAGGTATTTCACCAGCTGTCCCTTCATTGGGGCACCCCGGATATGGATCTGTTGGCAGGTTGGCTCAACAGGGCTCGCGCCCGCGATCCTCTAGCGGACGCAGCAGACGCGCTGAGCGCCCCGTAGGGGAAGTATCAGCTACTGTATGTCTTCCCCCCTCTCAAGTTACTGCTGAGATTTCTCCGCAGGATAGAGGTGGAGGGAACTCCAGTTATCCTGGTAATTCCGGGCTGGCCTCGTCAAGCCGGGTACGCCGACTTGGGCAGGCTAGTCGCAGACGCTCCTTGGAGACTTCTTCTCAGGGAGGATCTGCGGTCTCAAGGACCGATCTTCCATCGTGCTTTACAGTCGCTGGTTTTAACGGCCTGGCCATTGAGACCCAGGTTCTGAAGGACAGGGGATTGTCAGCTTCAGTTATTCCTACTCTAATTAAAGCAAGGAAAGCGACTTCTAGCTAATTCTATTATCGCACATGAAAGACTTATATTGCGTGGTGCGAATCGTTGGGATTTCCCCCACGTACCTATTTGGTGACCCGAATTTTGGCTTTTCTGCAAAAGGGGGTTGAGCAGAAACTATCCTTGAGCACTATCAAGGGTCAGGTTTTCAGCGTTAGCAATCTTCTTTCAGAAGCCGCTGGCTACTCATTCCTTGGTGCGGAATTTCATCCAGGGGGTGCGGCACTTAGCTCCGCCAGTGCGCGCGCCCTTACCGCCCTGGGATCTTAAATTGGTTTTGTCGGTTCTGCAGAAACCTCCCTTTTAAATTATCAGGGAGATTCCCTTGCTTACATTATCCCAGAAGGTGGCCGTCTTGGTGGCTATCACTTCTGCACGCAGGGTGTCAGAACTGGCTGCATTATCATGCCATTCCCCATATCTAGTGGTTCATAGGGATAAGGTAGTTCTTCATCCGAAGCCATCCTTTCTTCCTAGGGTGGTTTCAGATTTTCATCTGAATGAAGATATTGTGCTACCTTCCTTGTGTCCTAAGCCCAATCATCCTCAGGAATATGGTGTGTGTGTGTGTATATATATATATATATATATATATATATATATACACCATAGTTTGTGGACTCTATATAAATATATAACTTTCCTACAGACTAAATAATATAGACTGATTTGGGTTATTTTCACTAAGGAAATGTAGCAGTATACATTTTGGCCTAAATTTATAAAGGAAAAATTCTTTATTAGCAAAACTTTGAAACAGGAAATAAGAAAAAGCTTCATAATTTTCATTCTTTTTTTATTTATTTAGAAAAAAAAACAGTAGCGATTCAATACCAGCAAAATAAAGCTCTATTTGTGTGAAAAATTATAAGAATTTCATATGGGCACAGTGTTGCATGACTGCAGTTGTCATTCAAGGCGTGACAACGCAGAAAGGTGAAAATTGGCCTGGGCCGGAAGGGGGTGAAAGTGACCGGTATTGAAGTGGTACTAACTAAGTGTAACTAACTGGGTGCATTTCTAGTTCTGCACGTTGGGCAGCCTCTCGAGATTCAATCTCGGTGTCACCAAGTTACCCTGGTTTTGATATACAGTTTGTGATGTTATTTCTTACCCGACTGCTAACATACTGCATGTGGTATTTGTTCTCACTCATTGTTTTTGGCCTTGGGAGTCTGTCCCTATAGTGCCTACTGTTTGTCATTTCTTTGAAAAACTTTTTCAATAAAAATTTATTAAACAAAAAAAAACTAAGTGTAACTAAAGTCAAAAGGTTTCTTTTTTTTTTTTTTACATTTTGAATAGAGTAAGGGATGGTTAACTCCTGTGTCCCAGAGGGGAGATTTCCCTTCACTTCCCGTCCCATAGCCAAATTAGCAATAATCCTAGTGTTTCAGCGGGACTAGTGTCCCCATTGAAAGATTTCCCCTTTTTACTGTTCTGATGTCATGCCAACATTTTGGATTTCTTTCACTTTCGATGATTGAAATAAACAGGACAAATAAAGAGGGTGAGTCTCCCATAAGGGGGGCAAAGACAGCAAAAATGACAGGTTTGAATCCCTCTCCACTCTAGCCAAAATGGAAAAAAAAAAGTTTTGCGATTTAGTTAAACTTTTAGGTTAAGTACAACCCTTACCTCTTTGTATAAAGCCCCGTACACACGCCACGATTATCGACCGATCGTCCGACTTTTGTCCAGAGTTGTGTTTTGTTGGTTGGAATGGGCCTAGACTGCACACAAATTTTCTCGCCCGACAAAATTCTACTTCAGAAGTGATGTCATGTGTTGGTTAGCTTTCTTTGTATTCTTTCTTCACTGAGCATGCCCAGACTTGCTCATTAGATTTTTCCCTGTCAAAATCTGTACTGACTGCATGAAAATCGCCCGTGTTTTGACGGCAGACAAAAATTTTATAGTCTGCACACCAGATTTTTTTCGGCTGAAAAGTCGGAGTCGGTTGTCGGAAGCATCATACTAACAAGCCGAAAATCGGCAGATCGGACGTTGGCCGAAAATTCCCTGCCAATTTTCGACGCGTGTGTACGAGGCTTAAGTGTTTGCTGGTCTGAAGTGTTACTCTCTCCCTGTCAGTGCAGCAATGTCTATTCTCTATGTTGTAGGAGGTAAACTGAATGTCATTTATGACAAACATTGTCTGTTTTTTTGAGTGTCTTATTAGCCATGAGCTCAGACAGGAGATGGGATGGCCTTACAGCTGGACTCTTCTGTTCTAAAAATGAAAACCGGACACAAGTAAATAAATAAAAGTAATAAATGAGTGGTAAATCTGTACTGTTGTAATAATTTAGGAGGATTCAGATTACCACAAAAGTTTATCAGCAACTGGTGACTTACTTTAGGTGGATGTATACGTTTGGAAGTCTTCTGTTTGCTATGTTCTTCTAAAAAGCTATTATAAAGCATTCAATAGATGAAGTGGGTGGCTTTAACTGTATTTTTTAAATTTGCTTGTTCTTTTTTTTGTGTCTTTCAGTCAGCAAAGCTAGAAAAGTTACCACCTTTTCTCACACTCTCCCTTCTGAGGTTTAATTTTGACTTTAGTAAGTGTGAGCGCTATAAAGAGACTTCACGATATGCCTTCCCCACCCGGCTAAACATCCGGCCTTTTTGTGAGCAGGTTTGAAATTTTTTGTTCATCCACAAGTGTGGATGAATTTTTTTCTGATATTCTCTGTCTTGCCTGTCTCTGTCTTAACTGTTGAACATGATCTTCATGCTGCCTAAGTGAAAGTGAAGCTGTATCAAATGTTTAGCGAAAGTAAAATGTTATGGTATTTTTAACATGCTTGCTGTGCAATGATTTTATGCATGTATTTGTATTTTATAGGTCTGATTATTAGGTGACTTTAAAAAACTTCTTTGCTTAGCCATTTGTTAGGGCTTGTATACATGGGCTTTTGCTTGCATCAGAACTGCTTTTTTTATTCAAGTCAATAGGAATGCAAAAGCAGGCTGATGCAATTCAGACAGAGCTCAAATGCTTTTGCCAGGCAACACAATCCCTAAAGCAGAAGGCTATTCTACCTACAACACACCTGCACTGAAGACTCTTTCCTGACTCTTGCATAATAAAAGTAAATGTCAGGAAAATAGAAAATCTACGCTTGCAGAGGGGCTCACCCCCTCACTGCAAGGGTTTTATGGGTACCACTTTGTTCCTTCTATGCAACTGGTCTCCTGAAGCCTTTTTGGTGCTCTGCTCAGGGGTCTCAGCTCTGCCATTATCATGTACAATATAAGACCAGTAGTCCAGCATTATAAGTGAGGATGCCAAGGGCCTCTAGAAGAAATGAGCCCAGGTTGCCAT
Organism: Pelophylax lessonae; assembly: GCF_965119305.1. NCBI lineage: Eukaryota > Metazoa > Chordata > Amphibia > Anura > Ranidae > Pelophylax > Pelophylax lessonae. Next base: position 229,530,966 of record NC_138773.1, read on the forward strand.
GGGAGATAAAGATAAGGTAAGTAAAATTTTCTTTTTACAGATCTCGTAGGCAAAAACAAGCATTTAACCCCCTTGTGCATCGGCTTTATTTTAAAATCTGCTCTGCAAGGCTGGATCTGATCGGTGATTAATAAAGCAGAGAGAAAGTTGCACAAAATATGCAGGAATTATTTCCTTCCACCCTACCTGGAAACCTATATGACGTTTTGTGCTGTGGATTGCAGGGAAGTCAGATAAGATTAACCTCATTTTCTGACTGACAACTGGCGTTGGAAGGATATAATTATCATGTCATTGAGTTTTTTTTTTCTTGTTTCTGGGCCATAATGCTTCAACAGTTAAAGAGGTTGTAAAGTCACATTTTTTTTCACTAAAATGCAAAAGAAGTTATACTTACCTGCTCTGTACAAGGGTATTTCACAGAGCGGTCCCCTATCTTCTTTTCTGGGGTCCACCTTTGGTGTTCTCTGCTCTGCTTCCTCTCTGTATGCACATGAGCGGGGTATGCTACTGAGTCAGGCTGTGTGCACCTATAGACACGCCCATCCTGGACCCACACCCCACTCCTTCCTCTCAGGATTTGATTGACAGCAGCATTAGCCAATTACTCTTGCTGCTGTTAGCCACGTTTATGAGAACAGGGAGAGGGGAGAAAAGACCTGTGGATGGGCAGAGCACTGGATCAATGTAGAACTCAGGTAAGTATTTATGGAGAGGAGGAAGATCAGCTGTAAGTTCTTTGACCTTAAAGCATAGAAAGCATTAAGGTCAAAAACCTTTTTGAACCACTTCGGTGACACAGATCAATAAAACAGATGAGGACTTCTGACTTTGCTCCAATTTCCAAAAAAAATGTTAAATAGTTGTCCCAGTAGGAAAGCGGCTAAAGTGCCCCCGTGTCCAGATAAAACTATTTACATATGGTTAATAAGCTGTAAAATGGCTTTAAACAAGCCTTCACTCTACTACTTTTTTTTTTTTTTTTTTTTTACTGCTTTTAATTTAAAGTTTAAAAGAAAAAATTTGATATACCGCGCTAACGAAGAACAATAGCAGCTAGCACACTCAACTAACATAAGTTAAAACAAGCAAAAATATATATAATACAGTAAACCCCCCTCCATTGCGGGGGTTACGTTCCGGACCCAGCCGCGAAAAGTGAAAATCCACGAAATAGAAAAACCCTATTAAAATGCATTGTAGGCATGATTTTTTTACTGTCACTGTACGTGTAAAAGCATTTTAAGGTCTTTAAACACACTTTTAAAACAATAGAAACTCATTTAAACACATAAAAGATAATGAGAGACATAGCAAGAGCTATGTAAAACACAAAAATATTTCATTTTTAATGATTTATATAGTAAAATAACATTACAAAAGAAAGTGCAATATACTGGGACCGCAAAAACTGAACCGCGATGGAGCGGGGTTTACTGTAACGTGCAGCGCTAAGAGAATATGTGAATAATCACTCATATAAACAGAAAATGGTGAAACAAACTATATGAAAAAAGAGTCCCAAGTAAAGAGCGTGAAGATAAAATTCCAGGGTGATGTGTGTAGTCCTAATGGACATCAGATCCCAACACCGACAGGAAGAAATATATGCGCTCACCAGACGGGGTGGACCCAAATGCCATACGACAAAAGGTTTAGATGGGCTCATACAGTAACGTGAATCTCTCCTCTCTCTCTTTTTAACCACTTA